>NC_137000.1:30511799-30781799 GCF_032717465.1 Coenobita brevimanus
AGAGAATACGGGAGGAAGATGGAAGAAAGACTGAGGAAGATGGGAGAAAGACAGAGGAAGATGGGAGAAAGACAGAGGAAAGTGGGAGGAAGATGGGAGGAAGACAGAGGAAAGTGGGAGGAAGACTGTAAAAGACGGAGGAAGATGGAAGAAAGAGGAAGATGGGAGGAAGACGGGAGGGAGAGGAAGACTGGGGAGAAGCGTAAGAAAGATATAAAGAAGAATGAACAAAGGATAAAGGAAAATTGAAAGAAAGAAGTAGGAAGATGAAAAAAGAAAAATAGCGGACGATGAAAGGGGAATACGAGAAATATAATATGACGATAAGAGAGAGACGAGAAGATAAGAGACAAAGGAAAGAGAGAATGGGGAGGAAGACGGAAGAAAGATGGGGAAACAGGAGAGAAAGGAAGGTGAGAGAAAGATGAGAGGAATTAGGGGGATGGAAGAAACAGGAGAAAGTTAGGAGGAGGACAGTAAAAAGATAGGAGTTAATCGATAGGAAAAATAAGGAGATAAAGAGGAAGGAAGCGGTGTTTAGGAAAATAAAAATATAGACTTGAAAGAGAGAGAGGAAGAGAACGAAAGGAAGAGAGAGAGAGAGAGAGAGAGAATGGGGGGAATCCAGCACCAAAATATTGTGGTTGCAGGGTTGGGTTCGGGCCCGTATGAGTCCGCTTGCTGTTTTTCTCCAAGCTTACACTAACACACACCGCACCGGGATGGTCGTTTGTGTGTGTGTGTGTGTGTGTGTGTGTGTGTGTGTGTGTGTGTGTGTGTGTGTGTGTGAGAGTGAGTGAGTGTGTGAGTGAGTGAGCAAGTAAGAAAACATACGAGAACAGGCCTGAGAGAGAATAAGGGTGGGTAAAGACGTGCGTGCGAGGGAAGGTAAACGGGGAAAACAGAGACGGATGCCAACAGTGACTCCCGTTGAGGTGTAAATGGCGTATGGTTGAGGATGGGCGAAGATATGCAAGAGCAGGGCGCTTAGCTAAGAAAACAACGACGGATGGCAGTGATTACCTCAGTTTGGGTGTAAATTGATGACTGACAATTGATGAGAGTGGGAAAATGACATGTAAGAGGGGGAGGTGTATCTGGGGAAAAAAAGCGACGGATACCATTGATTACGGAATTTAAGCTATCAGTCGTGTGATCCCTTTCTCCCTGACAGTTTTTTTTTTTTCCTGTGATAATACCCCATCCAGCTTCGTGATCAGACTAATACTAAAAAAGTCAGAGTTTTCACCTATGGCTTGATTATATGTCCCACATCTTATTGTCAATCTGTTTTTATTTTTTCAGTTGTAGATGGCGTTATTCATTTTTCCCCTCGTAACTAATAAGTACTAACTTCTTATCACTAAAGCTATATATCACCATTATTCAAACTTGTCTAAGAAACAGCTGATATTGAAGTACTGCACAGCCATGATACATAAGATATTAAAAAAGATATTGAAACTGTCTCATCTGGTGTTGCGGAATTCTGTGCAGTGCTGGGATTTTTTTTTTTTTTTTTTTTTTTTTTTGGGGGGGGGTGCAGTATAAAATTGCAAGGACGAGATGGATTCTGTTCTGAAGTAATGAACTGATCTCGTATTTTCATGTGGTCCTTTACTGGGAGTAGTACTGTTTCTTGGTGACGAGTCTGTATTTGTGGTCTTTGTACACAGGCCTCTGTTACTCTTTATTTTGTGTTTTTTGAAGCTTTTCCATGTTTGTGGCTACTCAGGTGGGCACACACTTTGCGTTAGCGTAATTGCTGTCTGGATGAAAAGTTAATAATTCTTTTTCCAGTGATTCGTTTGGCCGACATAAAATTTTGCCTTTAAATGTGTCCAAGGCATCAGTTGAACAGAAGCCTTTGCAGTGACATAGCTAAGGTGTTAAGAAAAGGTCATGTGTGTATCTGCAGTAATTTTGAAGAACCTGAGGATATTCTAAGGGGAATGACAAGTTAAAGGGGGTGATATGAGGGTCTGTTTGAGAGTCTTGTCTGCCCGAAGCAAAATAATTTTGTTGGTAAGGAGTCATTCTGTTTTTTGTTTATGTATTTATTTATTTATTTTTGTGAGCCAGTATTAATTTTAGTGTAAGTCGTATTGGAGCTGGTTTATTACATGTCGAGTTTTGGAGTGTTATGAAGGTATTATCAAATTGTCAGCTAAGAACAGGGCTTTCACAGGACAAGGATGGATTGGTTGGTCATGGAGAAAAAGACTGTAGTTATGAAACGACTGAGCCCTGTGAAACACCGTAGGAGAGAATGTGTGCAAGTGTGTACATATGTGTTGCCGGACGGGTACTGCACGCTCGCTGTATTGGTGGGTTCGTGTAAGCAGGCACTTCAGAAGACCAGTTACAATTGAAGTGGAGGGAGTAGAGGGATCAAGATGCAACACTGCGACGAAGTGAGAGAGGTTGAAGGGACACAGTATGAGGAGGGGAATTGCTGAGACGAAAAGCCCTGTTTAGAAGACGCTGTACGGTGTGTCTTGTGCCCCCTTCAGGTAGTCGCTCTTGTCAATTTCCTTCCTTCCTGTTAAGCACCTGAACAACACCATCATAGCATGTTTATTTTCTTATTTTTTCGTTTTTCTGTAATGTGGGTAAATTTAGTTTTCATCCTTTCTTCATACCATAATTCAAGTCTCTCAAGCTAGCCAACCATCTTGTGTCTGTTCTTTTCACTTTCTCAGCTTTGATTTAGTAACTGAAGGTGCCATAGACTACAGCATATTAAAGTGTCAGGCTAATAAATGTTGCAGTTTATACTCTAATCCATGCCAATCTGTTTACCGAAATGTGACTTGCATACTGATAGCTATACGTACTCTGTTTTTTTACTTTTTGATTTATAAAGTCTCATATTGTCTAAGTAAGACCTCTTTCTTTATCTTCCTTTTTGAGATTTTTTCCCCAAGTCTGTATTCCCACTTTTTTTTTTTCACATACTCGGAAATCTAACTTGACATTATTTTGAAGTGAATTGAACCGTCTAGTAAGTTTTTTTTTCTTATCAGTGTATGTAATTTTGTAATATGGGTTTAAATTACTCGGCAGGATCTGCTTTATGTAATGGTTCTTAAGAGTGTTGCTTCTTCTGCTTACATACTCAAATTACCGTCTGTTTTATCGTTACGTTCCTCTTATTGATGTGTGTGTGTGTGTGTGTGTGTGTGTGTGTGTGTGTGTGTGTGTGAGGGGGGTAAAGAGGTGAGAGGGAAGGGGGAGGAGGGGGAGAGGGGGGAGAAAGAAGGGGGAGGAGAGGGAATGGGGGAGAGCCAATAAGGTGATTTCGTCAGCTTTCACGGCCGGTCGAGCAGAAGGAGGGAGGGAAGGGGAAAGGGGGAGGAAAAGTGGGGAGAGAGAGAGGGGGGGGGAGGAAAGTAGAAAGAAAGAGAGGAAGTGTGGAATGGCATAGTGAGGAAGGGAGAAGGGGAGACGTTGAGAGGAAAGGGAAGAAGGAAAAATGCATGGAATAAGAAAATAAAGGGAAAAATAGAGGAAGGAGAGAAAGGGAAGGAAAATAACGACATGAGGAAAAAGGAAAGGGAAGAGAGCGATGAAGAAAGAGAGAGAGGAGAAAGAATAAAAAAGAAACTGATTTGAGAGAAGGGAGGAAGATAAAGAAGGAGAGATACTGGAAGAAAGTGAGGGAGGTGGCAGGTAAAGAGAGAGAGAGAGAGAGAGAGAGAGAGAGAGAACCCCTCCATATTAAGGTTGTGTGTGTGTGTGTGTGTGTGTGTGTGTGTGTGTGTTTGTGTGTAGCTTCGGCTCATCCATGTGTTTGTCAGTCTCGGTGTTTGATTCTCTCTCTCTCTCTCTCTCTCTCTCTCTCTCCCTCTCCCTAATGAGCCCCAGAAATAGATATCCGCCTCTCTTTTTCTCCCTTTCTCTTTACTCACTTTAATCTCTCATTTGTCTCATTATCTCACTAATTCTCGGCTCTTTCCCTGGCTCTAATTTTCCACCTCCTGTTCCTTGTTTGCGAGCATCATTTGTCAGTGGCCGTCTCTCTCTCTCTCTCTCTCGTACCCTGTCAGTGCGTACGTATGAGGGCAAAACGTGACGAGAGAGAGAGAGAGAGAGAGAGAGAGAGAGAGAGAGAGAGAGAGAGAGAGAGATTTAGACTAGTTCTCGTTAAAGTAAGTTTGAGATCAGTAATGTCCCCTAAAATTTATCCCGTCAGAATTATGTCTTCTTCATTAGAGTTATTTTTTTTTTTCTACGCAGTAGGCCTATGTTAATTCTTAGTAGGGGGCGTGTGAAAAGAAAAAAAAAGCTGCTAATCAAATAATCTGATGGCATTTGCATAGGACTACACTCATCTGTAATTCTAAACCCCTACAGCCCGAGGACGTGATTTTCGCTGTATTCTTTTTACTTTCAGACGATTTTGTTCATCTTTGGGGAGACGTTTCGTTATGAAGGCTTTTAATTAATTTTTTTAACGCCTTCACTGTAAGGTCATTTCTAGAGCTGAATAAAATCGTCTGATGGTAAAGAAATAAAACTAGAAATCACTGAGAGAGCGCACACCTCCTCCAACATCAATAAAATTTATGATTTATTCCAGCATCCGTATTTCAGGATTCACCCTAAAATTTAATAGATTCTTTCTTGATCCACTTCCCACCTGTCCACCAAATTTAACTGAAATCCAATAACAACTTTTTGAGATATCTTGTGCACAGACAGACACATAAACAGACAACTTCGCTGGTGGACGTAATGAATAGTAGGCCATGTAGGTGATGAAGCCGAGTATCATGTGACGAACAGCAACACGAGCTTCCGTCTTAAATTATTACTTTTTGGGTCTTCATTTCATAGTGTCGTGAAGGGTGGCAATGGAAACAGTCATACCATGTGATTTTAAAGACGGTAACAGCCAGACCCACGCCAGCCCCTTCGACTTGTAAGATCCCGAGCCAAGACTACAGAAATCCAATATATTCAAGAGTAGATGACCACTATGCGTCCCGTAATGGCATTGCACGATCGAAAAGCCTCCAGTCACCTCTTTGGGGATTGAACTGTTGCAAGGTCGTCTCTTCGACTGGGGCATTCTAACCACAACACCCAGAGTTTCGTTTAGTTTATGATATCTTCACAATTATAGAAAAAAAAAAAAAAAGTTCTTCATGGCGTTATAATTTGTTCCTTTTTTTTTTTTTTTTTTTTTTTGAGGCGGTTGTGTCGGAGGTTAATTTTGGGTAATAGAGAGCTTCTGTTACATTATCTTACTTTGTTTTACTTTCATTATTATTTGTGAGATGAAGCAAAGGATTCGGAGGCTTGAATTGTGTGTAAATTATCGTCTGATCAAATTTACTAGGAATGTTGTTGATAGTTCTTCCACTTTCGTACCTTTCTTTTTTTTCTGGATCCTACTGGGAAGAAAGGTCCGGGTGATGATGATGATGGTGATGATGATGATGATGATGATGACGATGATGATGATGATGATGGTGATGATGATGATGATGATGATGATGATGATGATGGTGATGATGATGATGATGATGATGATGATGACGATGATGATGATGATGATGATGGTGATGATGATGATGATGATGATGATGGTGATGATGGTGATGATGATGATGATGATGGTGATGATGATGATGGTGATGATGATGATGATGATGATGATGATGATAATAATATTTTAAGGAAAGTGAACAGCCTTTATGATACAAGAAATCAGAGCACAATTAGACGACTATTAAATCTATGTCGTGTATTTCTTTACAACAGTAATTTCGTCAGCTACTCAACTTTTTAATATCGTTACCTACATAACTGTATCTCATTTCTTGCCTTCTAACTTCACACTCTTACCAGTCCTTCTCATGCTCTTCTCCCTCTCCTCTTCCTCTCCCTCTCCTCTTCCCCTCCCTCTCCTCTTCCTCTCCCTCTCCTCTTCCTCTCCCTCTCCTCTTCCTATCCCTTCCCACTTCCCCTCCCTCTCTCCTCCCTCGCCCCATCTTCCCCCTACTACCTGCCTTGCCTATCCTCTTCCATACCTTTGCTCTCGGCCTCCCTTCTTCCTTGCTTCGTGGCGTCCTCCTCCTCCTCCTCTTCTTGTTCTTGTTGTTGTTGTTCTTCTTCTTCTCCTTCTTTTCATCTTCATCTTCTTCCTCCTCCTCCTCCTCCTTCTCGTCCTCCAGGCTCCTTTTACCTTCACTTACGAGCGCACGGAAGTAAACTCATGGCCGATCACGTAGTACCGCATTCACGAAGTTCCTTAAGTTCAAGATTCCTTCCTTATATTTAGATCTTCACTTATACGGCTGCCAAACACTTCAGAGCGAACTTAGGGCTATTGATGAAGCGAAAAAGAAAATACGAATAAAGAAAATGTTCCGTGATCATCTTAAACTACTGTGGACGTCTCGTTTGTTGTGAGAATTGGTTAAGACGCTTTGTGAATTCGGCCCCACACCTGCAACAGTAGCTGGTTTTATGTTACGATGCCACTACCACCACCACTATCACCACTACCACTATTACTACTACCACTACCACTTCTATTACTACTACCACTACCACCACCACCACCACCAGTACCACCACTACCACTATTACTACCACCACTACCTCTACTATTACTACTACCACTACCACCACCACCACCACCAGTACCAACACTAGCAGTACCACCACCACCAGTACCACCACTACCACTATTACTACCACCACTGTTACTACTACTATCACTACCACCACCACCAGTACCACCACTACTACCATCACCACCACCACCACCACTACCACCAGTACCACTACCACCATGACTCTACTACTGTCCCACCACACACCGCCGCAGTACGTGGATAAATATGTACACTTACTCATCGGGATATTTTTTTCACTCACATTCCCAGGTATAAATAAATAGGAAAATAAATAAATAATTGATTAGGAGATAAATAAAGGTGCAGTATAATTAATTCTGTGATATTTTAAGGCAAACTACAAACGATACCCTTATTACTCTTACGTGACCTAAAACTGCTATCTCTCCATCTTCAGTGCTGATGTGTAAGACTAGAGTAATGCTAAATTATGATGCTAGTCACGAGGAAGAGCCACGTTGATGATGTAGAGCCGCAGCATTGTCTTTTTCTGCCTCGGAGCTGCGTAAAATAAGTTGCGAAAGGACGAAAATTTGGGCCAAGTTAAGATAAGCAAACCATAGTGTACAGTCTCCTCTCCTGCCCCGTCTTCGTAATATACACCCCGTTTTCTGTCGCTTGCAGGTATACTGTGCTATCGATAACAAGCCCCTGCCGCTTCTCCCGCTTCTCTCGCCATCGACTTTGAAAATCAGACGCGAATTTGCAATAATGGACGCTGATGCCTTTGTCTGGCTAGAAATCATTGTCACTGGTGTCGGTGTCTTCAGATTCTAGATATAAGTTTTGAAAATATATGGACGAAAAACAGAAGAGGCGATGATTTTTTTTTTTTTTTTTTTTGGGGGGGGGGGGGGGGGGGGGGGGGTTGGTGGGAGGCGATAGAGTTGTCAGTTTTGTTGATGAAGTATTTATTATAACTATGAATAATGTTAAAGTTCTTGTGTTTTTAGAAATACAAATGTGTCTCCAGAGCGAGCAAAGACTCTTGGAAGAATCGGTGCCTCATAATTCAAAAGATCAGGATAATATTATCATTAGTAGTAGTAGCAGTAGTAGTAGTCGTAGTATTGCAGCTCACAGATAAGTTTACCCTTCCTGCAAACCACAAGTGACGTGTAATATAAACCTTGTCAGATCTTCAGACTGGAGTGAAGTTTTGTGTGGGAATCAGAGCCTCACCCACGTAGGTACAGATGTGTTCCTCAGACCACAAACCAACCGTGATTATCATTCTCCCCACCCAGTTCTTAACGAAGTCCCCCCTCCTCGTTCCCCTCTCTTCCCCCTTTCCTCTTCCCCTCCTCTCCCCCTTCCTCTCCCCTCCTCCTCCCCCTCCCCGTCAGCTTTTTTTTCCCTATGTTAATGAGATCATTGTGTATTCAGTTTGCTGCCTCCACCGTCGCATGTTTTTGTCTCGGCACCTCCAGTCCCCGGGGATTTTAACAACTTGTCTTAATTGTGGCGAGGTCGGAAGCTGGAGAATGAGAGGCGAGGGGGAGGGAGGCAGGGGGAAGGCGAGGGGCGTGGGAGGGGAAAGAGGAAGAGGAAGAGGGAGGGGGGTGAAGAGGATGACGAGAGAGGGAGCGTGGAGATGAAAAGGAAGAGGAAACTGAAAATGTCTGCCCATTCTCTACAAATGTCTGATTTTTTTTTTTTCCAACTTATGTGATTTTTTTTTTTTTTTTTTTTTAAGTTATGATGAACTTCCGATAGAGGGTTTAATGAGGGCAACATCTTCCTCTCCAGTTGGCAATGTCTCTGTTAAGGTGAAAGAAATAATTTGCAGGTATCAAGAAGAGAAAACATCACCAAACTTGCCACGTTGTTATGGAAAGGTAGGAAGGCAGGGAATAGGGCGAGGCGGGGGGAGGGGGGCGGGGATGTAGTTGTGGGGAGAGATAGGGGGGCGGGATGAAATTTACGGTCGTATGGCTAACCCTTTCAGTCCGAGTGTGTCAACTTTAATTTTATTCATACTACCGCCGGATGAGCTTTAGTTTGAGGGAGATTTGTGGTCGTGAAGAGATGAATGGCGTGTGTTATTTTTTCACAGCCAGGCGTGTCCCCAAAGTCGAGTATAATGATCTAGTAGTGGCAAGAATAAAAAAGGAAAACTATATTGTACCGAATATACACCAAATTGGGGCTGCCAGAGATTGAGCAGCGTGAAGAGCGGCCATTGAGTGACTAAGGCCTGTATAATCAAAACGAAACAAACCGAACCATCAGAGGAACAAGTGATTAAATTTAGGGCGAGAAAGTCACAGATAAAGGTCAGGAAGGGAAACAGTGTTGTCCGTGCTGAGGTATGCGTTCTGTGAGTACTCTAGCTAACTCTGGAACTGATTTTCTCAATTTGTATTTCACTCATTGACCTTCAGTCGTACCAAAATGAACTGAACTTGATTTGGGATCTTTCTTAATCAGTTTTGTCTAGAATTCGTTTTGCAACTTCAAGCCTTTGTTTCTTTCTTTCTTTCTGCTTTAAAAAGAAAGCTGGGGAGTGGAAGTTAGGACAGAGGGGCAGTTTTGGGAAAGGTTAGAGGTAGGCCATTGTCGGTGTCTGTGTTGAGGATCGTGGGATGGATAGCATGAGTAATAACAAGTGTACTGTAGATTTGGAAATAAAAAAAAACATGAAGGTGATGAATCAGAGTTTGGAGTATTGATTGATTGATTGAGAGAGAGAGAGAGAGAGAGAGAGAGAGAGAGAGAGAGAGAGAGGTGCTAGATGAAGGGTTATGGGATGGAGCCGGGCAGTGATTACCATCCAAATCTTTCTAATTATCTCCCCCTTCCTCGTTATTTAGTCCCATTTCTTATCCTCGGTCGTTTATCTTCTCAGTTTATCTCATTCATGGCTTTATTTGGTATTTCTCTCACTTTTAAACTAGACCATTATCTCTTATCTCTCTCTCCCTTTCACTTATCCTGTCTCATTGCGTCCTTCCTCTCAGTTCATCCTCACTGCTCCCGTCTTTGTCTTCCCACTCACCTCTACCCCTTTGTCCCCTCACCCACACCGCTCGTCTTCTCTCTCATTTCTCATTATTTTTGCTCTTGCTTTACTGTAACTTCCCATTATTCTTCATTTTGCTTCATTCTCGTTTCTCATTTTTCTCTTTTTCTCGTTTCACTCTCATTTTACGTTGTTCTTTCGCTTCACTCTCACCTCTCATACCTCAGACTTTCACGTCTCCACTCATCCTCTTGCCACAACCTCGCTTCATCCACTTCTATCCTCACTTTTAGTTTTTCTCCCTCTCATTACACGCCTCTTCCCCTTCGCCCCTCTCCTCTTATCTTTCATTCCACATTTCTCATCTTTCTTCGTCTTCACTACTCTCTCATCTGTCATCCTTTTCCCTCCCATGCCTCTTCATTCCCTCCTCCTCACAGTCTCCCCCCTCATCTCTCACCCCTCCTTTCCCATCCCGCCCCATTCCTTCACCTAAATATTTTCTCGTAACACCTTCTTCCACCCAGTTCCTTCCCACCTTGCCTAACCCTCTCCTCCATCCTTTCCCCTTTCTTCCTACTTTCCCCAGGGCAGTCCCAGTCCACATTCCCCATTTTCCTTTACCCCTTTCCCCATGTCTGCCTTCATCTTAGGTGTAGTTCCTCCCCATTTTCTCTCTCCATCTCCCATCACCTGCCCCCAATTTTCACCAACCTTCCCCTTTGTCCACTTTATTTCTACGGGACACTCATCATCATCATCATCATCATCATCATCATCATCATCATCATCCTGAGACTGTAGAATGAAGGCCTCTCCCATCTTTCTCCACTCTGACCTATTGGCTAACATGTTCGAATTAATTCCTGCAAATGTTCAAACTTTACTCCATCTTGTTCTGGGTCGGCCTCTTCCTTTCACTCCATCTTTGGGTTGCGATTCAGCTACCCATTTTCCTTTCTTTTCTCCATCCCCTCATTTCATCCCCTCAACCACCTTCCAGCCTGCCCACATCTACCCAACCCCCAGGTCCCTCCCCAACTTCAGTCTTTACAGTTCACACCACCATCACCAGCCACCACCACCACCATCACCAGTCACCACCACCACCATCACCAGTCACCACCACCACCATCATCAGTCACCACCACCACCATCACCACTCACCACCACCACAACCACCATCACAATCACCAGTCACCACCACCACAACCACCATCACCAGTCACCACCACCACAACCACCATCACCACCACCACCACCACCACCACCACCGCTGGTCCGTCAAGTGCGGTAACGTCTGTAAGGAATCAATGGGATGGCATTTATCAAGATCCTTTAATAGTTTCCTTGAAAAATAAAGGCACAACAACAATTTCCTCTCTTTACTAACACCCTTACCTTCAGTTAGGCTGGGAGTGTTTAGCAGGTGCATGAGTGAAGAAAAGAAAGCAAATACAAACAATTTTTCACACAAAGATCAATAAAGTTTGTGAATACGACGCCACACAAGTTGCCTGAAGACGCCAAACTCCTGCCGACGCCACACACACCCGCCCCACGCCGCCTGTCACGTCCAATGTGACGAGACGGATTTTTTTTTCTTTACATCGCCTCGATTTTTTTTTTTTTAACCTCGTCCTGCTAATTGTTTATCTTGTTTTGTTGTGCCATTTTTTACCTCGTCCTGTCAGTTTTACCTGCTTGTGCACGTCACACACACACACACACACACACACACACACACACACACACACACACACACACACGCACGCACACGCACGCACGCGCGCACGCACGCATACGCGCGCGCATGTCGCCGCTGGCGAAAAGTTTTAAGACACTTCGTATCTGACAAAATGAGAGAGAGAGGGAGAGAGAGAGAGAGAGAGAGAGAGAGAGAGAGAGAGAGAGATGAGGACTGAGATGTCAAGGGTAATCCCGCAGGTACACGACAAAACAGAGGTCATTTAGCGCACTTAACCTGTGATCGGGGGCACAGGTCAGATCAGGCCAGGTCAAAGGTCAACAGTAAGCACACCACTTTGCTTTGACCCTCCCCCCCGTGTGTGTGTGTGTGTGTGTGTGTGTGTGTGTGTGTGTGTGTGTGTGTGTGTGTGTGTGTGTGTGTGTGTGTGTGTGTGTGTTAGAGACTACACCGATCGCACAGTGCTTACAAGGTTGACCGGCCTTAATATTAATAAAAGTTAAGTACTCTTTAATTAGAGAGAGAGAGAGAGAGAGAGAGAGAGAGAGAGAGAGAGATTCGCGAGCGAGGAAAATAGTGCGGACGTTTCTGTACAGAGGACCAAAAATGTGATTGAAAGTTAGTTCTATTTTTCTGTCAACAGTATCTATATTTGCCTATCTCATCCATTGAAGTGTGGCCTCTACATAGATAAAAGGACCTTGTCCCTACTCAGTGACGATCGCTCCTCCCACGACACCATTTTTGCCTCCATACATACTCTGCCACCGTATTTCTCCCCTCATCTGCTTTACATCATATCAGACCTTATTGCTCATCTTCATTCCCCATCTCTCACTCCTTAACCATCTCACTCACACACTAAAATTTTCTCCACCCAGTTCTCCATCTCTTTCACATTCTGCCCCAAGCACCTCACTCCCATGCACTCCTAGTCAGTCTCTCTCTCTCCCCAACATGACCGAAGCATCTTAGTGTGCATATTTTCCCCACGGCATAAAGTTATTATGGTCCTTGTTCTCTCCAGTTAAGGAAGCTCCCTAACACCACTTCCTTAGCGATTTTATTTCTGGATATGGTTGGTTAGTATCCTTTTGTACGTTAATTATGCAGAGTTTGGCAACATTAGAAGGATTTATGTAACACAGAAAAGGACAGTAAGTCTTAAACAAAATAAATCGCTTAGGAAAAGGTGCCAGGGCGCGTCCTCAACCGAAGAATAGGGGCCCAAATCTCAGCTGAATAAAATCGTCTGGCGTGGGCTGGAACAGAATGTAAATCGTCCTGACCATTAAAGAATCAGTCTACCAGTATTATTGTTCTCACGTTTCTGTGGTTTTACTTTCTGTGGCCTCATTTAAGAAAAGCGTGTGGCGTTGAATGGAATAAAATAGGACAGAAGTCAAGGTTGTAGCAGTATCACAGGGGTCAAAATATCACAGTCATGGGGGTAGCTATATCACAGGGGTCGAAATATCGTAGGTAAGAGGGTAGCAATATCACAGGGGTCGAAATATCACAGTCAAGGGGGTAGCACTATCACAGGGGTCGAAATTCACAGTCATGGGGGTAGCTGTATCACAGGGGTCGAAATATCACAGTCGTTGGGGTAGCCATATCACGAGCAGGGAATGTGAGAAAGGGGAGGGGATTGAACATCGCAAGCAGGGAAAGCTAAGCAGGAGGGTGGGGTAGCAGTATCACAAGCAGAAAAAAGAAAGTCAAGAAAAGAGAGTAGGAATATCATCAGCATCGGAAATCAGTAAAAATGGGGGTTAGCGCTGTCACAAGAGGGGAAAAACTAAAGGAGTTGGGGGTAACAATATCATGAGCAGCGAAAAGAAGTAAAAAAAGGGGTTAGTTATATCACAAGCAGGGGAAAGAAACAACAAAGAGGGGGTAGCAATATCACAAGCAGAGAAAATAAGGAAGGGGAGGGGGTAGCAATATTACAAGCAGGGGTAAAAATACGGAAAGAGGGGTAGCAGTAACAGAAGCAGGAAGAAGATGTAAAAGGAAGGGGTAGCAATATTACAAGCAGGGGGTAGCAATATTACAAGCAGAGAAAATAAGGAAGGGGTATTAATATCAAAAGCAGCAAGAAGTATTGAGGAAGGGGGTAGCAATATCACCAGCAGCAGAAACACGTAAAAGGGAGGGGGTAGGAGTATAACAAGCAGGGAGAAACCGTAAACACGGGGGTAGGAATAACACAAGCAACCAAAACACGTAAACACAAGGGGGTAGCAATAACACAAGCAACAAAAACACGTAAAAACATGGGGGTACCAATATCACAAGCATGGAAAGTAAGGAAGGGGAGAGGATGGGGGTTGGCAGTATCACAGAGACAGGATTGCAGTTTCGGTGTAAAGGCCAGATTAAATGCGTGAAATTTGATAAAGGTGGCGCAGGGGAGGAAGTTGGAGTGTGGAGGGAGGGCGGGCGGATAGATGGATGGTCCGGAGTTGTGTCGGGGGAAATTAAAACAAAATAAGCGAATAATCCGGCGGGGAGAACTTCAGGGCCGGGATGGGATGGGAGCCGGAACCGCAGGAAAAATGCACCACAGAATATGCTACGGTTTTTACGTAATGCTCGTAGATCCTGAGTGATATATAAATACTGAGTGAGAGAGAGAGAGAGAGAGAGAGAGAGAGAGAGAGAGAGAGAGAGAGAGAGAGAACTGAATGTGATGCGGAACCTGACATTGGGAAAATATGCAACACAGAAAATTCTACGGTTCTTACACAATAGCCAATGACTGACAGGTAAATGCAGACGGAGACAGACAGGTTGACAGACAGATGGGATGGGATGGGATGCGGGACCACAGATGCACGGAAATATTGCTTCACATACTTCCACGTCTCTCACAAACAGCATAGTTATTGACTGATAGAAATAATACCTGGATAAAGACAGTTTTGGGTGCTGTGTGTTTATTCCATCCATCCATCCTTCCATTCATTCATCCATCCATCCTTCCATTCTTCCATTCATTCATCCATCCATCCTTCCATCCTTTCAATCTTCCTTCCATCCATTCATCCTTCTATTCATCCATCCTTTCATCCATTCTTCCATTCATCCTTCTATTCATCCATCCATTCATCCTTCTATTCATCCATCCATTCATCCTTCTATTCATCCATCCTTTCATCCATTCTTCCATTCATCCTTCCATCCATTTATCCTTTCATCCATCCTTCCATTCATCTTTCCATCCATTTCATCCTTCCATCCATTCTTCATTTCATCCATCCATCCATCCATCCATCCATCCTTCCTTCCTTCCTTCCTTCCACTCATCCTTTCATCCATCCATCCATCCATCTTCCGGTTCTGTGTTGTCCCATCAAGAAGTAGGGAAGTCATCAGTCTGAAGAAGTCAAGCATAGGGCCGTCCCACTGAAATACCTAAGTCTAATGCGTATTTATTATTATTATTATTATTATTAACACCAACTCCATCATTATTATTATTATTATTATTATTATTATTATTGATGCTTTCTGACTTCCATTCAATTAGGAAAACTCTCTCTTATTGGAGGGATTAATCAAGGTTACATCTTACCTCTCCATCTTCAAAATAATCTCTCCAAAACTGAATAAAATCGTCTGAGGACAGCAAGAACAAAATTAAAAATGTCATGGAAGTGAAGGGGTCGGGGCTACCTATCACCTCATCCTTAGCGATTTATTTTTGGATATGAGTAATTGATAACCTTTTGTACGCCATATGTGCAGAGTATGGCGATATTGAAATGATTTATGTGACACGGAAAAGGATAGCAAGGTGTAATAAGCAACATAAGTCGCTTAGGGAAAGGTGTTAGGGAGCTTCTTTAACCGATGAGAATGCGGGCCAAAGAAGCACCAACCCCTGTGTGAGTTGGACCCCCCCACCCCCAGGCTTAAGGTATTCTGGTCAGACCCGCGCCGTTGGAATCGAAAAGAAATTGTTGTTTTGTTACAGAGAATAAATGTTTTGTGTGCGGGGCATGTCCTTTCATTATAATGGGGGAAATTCAGCTTACATCTCAAGGCACAGTGATCAAATATATCTACGTGTAAGCTGAACGGCAATCACATAAGGCAGAATATGATCCAAACACGATAATTGTTTTGTGTGGCGGCATCGTTTCCCAGATTAGACTTATTATTAGGTACGTATAGCCTGCAGTGTGTTTAGTCACCCAGAAAAACATCGGCCCTCTTACCGCACGTATCTATCTATCTATCTATTGCCAGACGCCTTAATCCCGTAAAGGATGGCCACAAACAAACCGCCTCGATGTCGCCCTGTCCTACTTGTCATTCTGAAATATGAACGAAGCACTGTGATAAATGGGGTACCCAGTGATTGTAAGTGCAAATATTGTCCTTGATACTTACTGGGAATCGAAATACCATAAAACGTCACATATTATAATTATTATTATTTATTTATTATTATTATTATTTTTTTTTAGTCACCGGGGTAATAGATTCGTGTGTCTGTACAATTTGCTTAGTTTCACGTCCATCAAACCTTAACTTTTTTGACTGACTGTACCTAATGACTCTGTAAAAATAAACTCAAAATTGTAGGGGCCATTTCTAGGCTGGATTTATTCGTCTGAGGCACCAAGACAATAAATAAATAAATAAATAAATAAAATAAAGACGTCACCCCCTTCCGAAGTGGTTAGTAAAAATAGGCTGAATGCAGCTTGTTATCCCTTCAGTTAGAGGATTTAATATTTATCAGTCTCTACCCTTATTTATTTATTCTTTAAGTTGGTCAGATATCAGGTGGTGGAGAGGTTAAGGAAGGCTAAACTACTCCCTTTCATATCTAGAAGTATTTCCTAAGCTGAGTAAATACACTTGAAGATAGGAAAACTACAAGACGAAATACGTAATCAGAATGCAGTGGAAAATAAGTATAAACAGAGTACAGTAAATACGTTTGAATATAAGAATACTACAGGATAAATAACGTAATCAGGATGCAGTGGAAATAAGTACAAACAGAGTACAGCCTGCAGATAACGAGTGTACTGCAGGTTATGTGTCAGCCACCAGGAGGGACCATGATGCTAAAACACAGCTGGCATACTTAAGGCTGTGAAGGGAGGAGTGGAGCTGGCAGGACGGGCTGGCACCGGTGTCATTCCCATCGACCAAAGTGTGTCATTTTGCACAGGACTCCGGGAGGGGAGGGGGTTCGGTGGGAGAGGGAAAGAGAGGGGGAATCGGAGGAGGGAGGAAAGAGAGGAGGATTGGAGGAGGGAGGAAAGAGAGGGGGAACTGGAGGAGGGAGGAAAGTGATGGTTAGAGTAAAAGGAGAGCAAGGGAGAATGAGAGGAAATGGAGGATATGTGGAGGGAAATGGAGAAGGGATGAAAGAGAGGGAAATGAGAGGGTATAGGAAAGAGAGGAGATGAAAACAGTAAAAGGAGAGAGATACATGAAGGACGATGGAAAAGGAATGGCGGCTGGGGGAGACGTATGTGTATGATATGGAAATACAGGAAGGAAAGAAAGGGAAACAGGAGTAGAAAGGAGAGAGACAGAGATGAGGATTGTGTGTGTGTGTGTGTGTGAGAGAGAGAGAGAGAGAGAGAGAGAGAGCAATATGGGGCAGGAGGAGGAGGCGGCTGGGTGTGTGAAATATCTAGAGGTCGTGCGGGCCGATAAGTCAACTGCAGGCGGGGATTCCAAGGAGAGAGAGAGAGAGAGAGAGAGAGAGAGAATGTGTATTGTTGTATTGTGAGCAGGGAGAAGAGGTGACGGAGGGATAATCAAAACTTAGTGTTGTGAAGTGATTTTGAGGGTAAATGGGGCGGTCACCATCCATTCACCCGATGTAGTACTTCCTC
This sequence comes from Coenobita brevimanus, assembly GCF_032717465.1. Classification (NCBI taxonomy): domain Eukaryota; kingdom Metazoa; phylum Arthropoda; class Malacostraca; order Decapoda; family Coenobitidae; genus Coenobita; species Coenobita brevimanus. Next base: position 30,528,990 of record NC_137000.1, read on the forward strand.
TTGATGTCTCTGCAGAACGACTAGCCAAACGCTTTCTTGTAACCCAGGAATCCACTTAGTACTCTGGGCAGTAACCATATAACCAACAAATGGACCTCTTGCGGTTTAGTGGGTTACGGCGCTTCAACCGGATGTGGCCATTAGGGTTTCGATGGCTGGGTGTTTTTGCTCACGTAATGTCACTCAGGTTTGAACTTAGTTGCCTAATTCCGACACCCTGTACTTATGATGATTTATACTGTTGTAATTATTTGGATATAAGAACCGAAATGTTGGTTTGTTTTCATCCGCGTTTTCAGATATATGAAAGGGATGGATGATTATTTCCATACTTTTATTAAACATTTGATATTAGCCTTCACACTGGCAGTACTACCAGACTTACAGTACTCATATTCACATCATGTACTTCCCCCTCTGTGCTTCATCATCCCAGGCCACCCTGCCACTCCTCTTGACGCAGTACACCCTTTGGATTCCATTATATGCGTCTCATGGAGTGTTCAAGGAAGAGCCGGGAGGTCCTCACATCACTAAATTTTACATCATTCTATCAACCATTTTCTGGCCTGCAAAATAAGGTTGGTGAATTCATATATACGTTTAACCCAACCTGCCAACCTCATCCCCCTTACCTTCCAACCCCCCACGTAACCCCTCTTATGACGCAGGTAGATGATCAAAGAACGATTTTGGTACCGTACATTGTATACAAAGTAGTAGTCATAGTCCAGGCTACTTCCATGACACTGGAGTGAACTACGTAGCCTAATTACTAGCCTCTCATAGTAAGATTATCATTATGTTCAGGCTGAGGCATGGTGAGTTGATTCAGCTGAGAATGAATCGCCATGGGAGTGTGAATATTAACGGGAGATAGAAATGGTGAGTCAGAGAGAGAGAGAGAGAGAGAGAGAGAGAGAGAGAGGTCCAAAAAGTCTTGAGCTGGTCGGATCCAAGCACTTCAAGTTCTCGCTGAGGGCCAGTGTGAGTTCTGAGAGGGACTGGTGGTAGGCTGTGTCGATCACAAGAAGGCGTATGATTCAGTACATCAGTAATCTGTACTGAAATGGAACTCCGACTCCATAAGGTTCCAGCAGGGATTGTACGACTCATAGCTGGCTTGCATTTGGACGTTGAGATCCTGTAAAGTGTGGAGGGGGGAACATCCTATTTTTATTAAGTAAAGTCTGGAGTACAGCAGGTTGTATTCTTGCCCCCTCACTTTTCAGCACGTGCATGGACTGGGTGCTGAATTAGGCAGTGAATCGAAACCATTGTGCAGTATCCATTGGCATCATTATGGTTACTGACCTTGACTTAGATGAGATAAACTTATTCTATCAGAGTTTCTGGATGCTGTCTCTCAGTGCTGTCAAGGCACTCCATGATGAGGTAAAGCCAATGAAAATAAAGAGCTATGCCAAAGCCAAGGTCCAGGCATTTTGTTGCTTGGTGGATAAACCAATATAGAGTGTTCAGGCAGGTGGCAAGGACATAAGAGTTCTTGGAGAAATTCACATGTCTTGATAGCATGATCATTACCAATTCTAGGTCAGTTAATGAAATGCCCATTGCATTAGTGTGGCTTACGGTGCTGTGGACCCACTCAGCTGGTGCATTTGGAGCGGCTATCTGTGCGGAAGGACACATATTTATATCACCAAGGCGCTGGTGCTCCTGGTCTTAATTTATGACCGTGAGACGTGGACACAAAACAGTACATCGGAATGGCAAATTTACTCCTTTGGTACTTAATACTGTTGCGAGATCACCGGTACGACTGAGTGCATGGTGAATGATTACTCCGTTAGACTGAGCCCAGACATATTGCCTGCATAATATGTGAATGCCGACTGTGCTGTACGGGCATGTGTTACGTCTTACTGCTCATAGAGGTGGTATATTCAAGAGGCAACCCGGAATGGAGGAGACCGGCTGGAAGGCTGCAGAACTCGTGGCCAGAGCAAGTTTATCATTCCTACTGGGAGTTATTTGGAAGCGTAAGAGCTGCTGCTTGAAGGCTTGCATCAGGAGACCTGCGTGAGTAGAGTCGGAGGGTGAGTGAGGCAATACGCTGCCACGGTATCCACCCTAGATGAGTCAGCAACCTGCTCGGCTCAAAGACATTTTATACAAATTTTCTTACCGCTTTTCTCTGAACTACTCTGTTCAGCTTAGGAAGACTTTTCCAACTGGAGGAATTAACTGTAGATCCTTCATTAACCCGTTCAGTACTGCTTTGGAGGTTTTTACTAAAATGCGTATAATTTATCTTGAGCCAAATAAAATTGGAAATATGTTATCAAAGTGAAAAGGTTAAAGATGTTCTAAATTCTCTTGAATTGTGCTACTGTGGCTGGTGTTTTGTTTTCCTTTTTTTTTTTTTTTTCCTGATCATTTAGTTTGCCAGAGTGGTTTGCAAAAATGTTCTTACTTGTTATGGTTTGTGCAATGTTGGGTTGATATTCTATCCGTTACAGTTTTCTGACCGTGTAATGTTGGTGTTTTCTGTCCCCTTGTTCTTCTGATCTCTGTTGTATAAATAATGGTGTTCTGTTTTGCTACTGTGCTCCTCTTATATCTGCCCATATATAAATACTAATAACATAAACCCATCTCCGGCACTGGCAGCAACCCTAGAAGCCTACTGATACCAACCTGCCCACCTACCCAATGTGCAGTGGAGGGATAGGTTTATGTTGGCACTCAGTGATGGTAGGAGGTATCTAGTAAGCAAAAACTCGAGCTCAACATTCCTCTACTGTCTTTTCACGATACTAAAAGTCAGTGGAAGGCCCCAGAATTATTCTCCAAAGCTCTGCCCACTATCTCACCCAGTCAGTGGGATGTGTCATTACTTATGACGTCATAACTCTGGCTCCTCACACTCTATGATCAACCAATAGGAGAAGCCCATCACTCCCTTATGCTCCACCAGCAGGATGACATAACAGGTTTCCACAGACAGAGAGGCACATTAACTTTAATGTACGGATTTTTGGTTTGTTCTTCATCCGTGTTCTGCTGACCTCTGCTGTATCGCCATTTGCATCATGTTCTGCTCTTGTGTTCTGTCGTGTGTTTTGTTCTGGTATGTTTTGCTAAATCATTCTGCAGACGTGCTGTAGTAGGTATGTTCTGTGTTATACCTAAGTGTATTATATTAAATGTTATAATCCGTTCTGTATAACAAAATTAGAGCTTTATTTTGCCAGTGTTATATTAAATGTTTGGAGTAACACTATCAGTATGATTGATTAAATATTATGACCTGTTCTGCATAACATTTGCTCTGTGTTCTGCTACTATATCGAATGTTATAACCCGTCCCCTATAACACATCCTGTACTGTATAACACTACTGTTTTTATGTTAAATCTCCTCGTTGGTCTGTTCTGTATAACATTTGTGGGGTGTTGTGGCGGTGTTATAGTGAATAGCCTGTTCTTTGTAACATTGGTGCTATATAACATCGTGGTGTTCAGCTGCCATGTTATATTGTACCATGTTCTATATAACATTTGTGCTGTTCTCTGTGTTCTACTCGGTGTTATATTTGTATGCAGTGTCCCGTGCTGTGTTCTGCCAGTGTTCAATTAAATACCGTGACCTGCTCTATATAAACTGCTGTGCTGTGTATTGCGAGTGCAGCATATTAAACGCTGTGAGCTGTTCTGTATATTATTTGTTCTGCATAGTGTTCTGCTGCGTGTTAAATTATACGCTATACTCTGTTTTGTGTAACATTTATGCTGTTCTGTGTTCTGGCGACGTGCGTATGAAATGTTATTGCCTGTTCTCCGTAACATTTGTCATGTGCTATGCTTTTCTGATGTGATATTTAAAAGCTTTACCCTGTTCTGTATAACAGTTGTGGTTTGTTCCGCTAAATTGTTCTGTTGACGTGTTTTGTGCAATATTTGTGCTGTGCTGTTCCGCCAAACTGTTCTGACGTGTTCTGAATACCATTTGTGCTGTGTTGTGTTCTGCTAAATTGTTCTGCTGACGTGTCCTGCATAACATTTGTGCTGTGCTGTGTTCTGCCGGCGTGTTATATTAAATGCAGTGCCGTGGGGGCGGTGCGAGGGGTGCGTCTCGTAACTCGGCTTTTATGTGTCACTTTTATTTCTAGTCGATAATAACGGTGCATAATTAAATTTCATTATAAAAAACATGAAGTTGTTGTTTTTGCACTCATTCACCCCCTCTCACCCCTTTGCCCCCTCACCCCTGTTCCTCTCACCCCTGTTCCCCTGTTCCCCTCACCCCTGTTCCCCTGTTCCCCTCACCCCTATTCCCCTCACACCTGCCTCCCTCATTCCTATGCCTCTCACCCTTGCCCCCTTCATCCTCATCCCTCTCACCCCTCGCCCTACCCCTGCATCTCTCACCCCTATCCATACTCCTGCTTCCCTCTTCCCCATCCCCCTCACCCTTGCCTCGCACACTCCTATCCCCATACCCGTCTCTCTCACCCTCACCTCTGCTTCCCTCCCTCTTCACTTTTTTCACTCTGACCTCATCCCTAAACTCACCTTTTACTCTCACTCTTCACTCTTATTCATCCATTTTCATTCCGCACTCTTATTCATTCACCTTCACTCTTAAAATTCACATCTGTTCATTTCTCTGCCTGCCTCACTCACTCTTATTCACTCTGATGTTACCTCCTATGATTCACCTTTCACTTTCATTATTCACTACCACGCTTTCACTCATCCTTCCTTCACCCTTCATTCTGCACAGTCACTACACGCTCAGATTCACCATTCACTCTTACTTTCACTCTCACCTCATTCTTTTTACTCTCACCTTTCCCCCTGACTTCACCTTTCACTCTCACTCTTCGTCATTCTTACTCATTAACTCCCCCGCATCCTCACATTTCACTCTTGTTCTTCACTTTCACCCTAGCCTCATCCTTCACCGTAATAGCTGTGTGGTGTGTATCTCTCTCTCTCTCTCTCTCTCTCTCTCTCTCTCTCTCTCTCTCTCACACACACACACACACACACACACACACACACACACACACACACACACACACACACACACACACACACACACACACACAAACCTGTCACCTTCTTTCACATTTACCGCTCCCCGCAGGCCTCATATATCACTCAAAGCTCCTATTCTCCCTTCTTTTCACCTCCATTACTCTCCAACTCCCTCACCCTCACCTCTCAGCGTTCCCCACACCTACCTCACCCATCGTTCATGCTATCCACCTCGATTCAAGTGGGTGGAACTCTACACTGAATGTCATTTGTTACTAATGTGAGTCTTTTAATAACTTTGCTACGTTTATGATGGAGAGAAACAGGATGATGGTGATAATGTTAATGATGATGATGATGATGATGATGATGATGATGTTAAGGTTCATTGGAAGGTGGTAATTTTCTGACTATTGCCTGACGCTGCATCCTGTGACGGTGACCTCGATAAAGGAAGATGAAGATGTTTCTGTCCCTACTCATTAACGACCCCCTATACTCCCACACCTTAATATGTCTCTCCTCTCAGTCTCCCTCTTCAGTGTAACAACTTTAACAAATTTATGTTTTGGCATTTATTTATTCCACAATCTAAATAATGTCTCATAAACAAAAGGGAACCTAGAGCTGAGTCTTGAGGTACTCCACTTGTTATGAATATCTAGATTCTAGAGCCTCTCTTTTCCCATTTATACCAACGTTTTGCTTTGAACGGTGTTGTTAGAGAGAGAGAGAGAGAGAGAGAGAGAGAGAGAGAGAGAAACCGCCTCTGTCTCAAACGTTTGAATTTAAACCTCCTGGACCGGTCTGGCGAGGATACCCGAGGAGTGACGCCGAAACGGACAACTGTTGGTGCCCACCCGCCCTGGCCTGCCCTCTCCGTCCCTCCCCTACTCCCCTCCGCCCCTCCCCCTCCCTAACCTCTCTTCCCGCATCTACCCCCATCTTGCCCCTCCTCTCCACCACTCTTTTCCTAGCCCCTCCCCTCCTTGGCTTTCCCTTTCTTTCCCTAGCCCATCCTCATCTTTCTTCCTCTTGGCCCTCCCCTTCCCTGTCCTAACCTCTCCTTTTTCTATTCCTCTCCTAGCCTGTCTCCTACACCTTTCCCTCCTTCCTCCTCTTCTCTCCTGTAGGCCTTTCCCTCCGCTCTCCAAACCTCGCTTCTCCTTCACTTGCTCCCTCATCTCCTAGGCCTTCTCCTCCACCCTGCTTCTCTTTTACAGCACCTCCTCTTAACCTCTCCTCATGTCCACTCCAATCCTCCTCTCTTTGCATCTTTTTCCTTTGGTTTCCCTCTCCAATCCAATCATTATGTTATTTAGATTCTTCACTATTCACTTTCAACACTCGAGAAACAATATCTCTGAAGGCCTAGAAGGAGTGAATAAAATATGACAAGTAAATCTAAAATATCCGATAGTTTTCTCTTGGCGCTGGAATCTGTATTTTCCTCGGAGCCTCTTCCTACGCGATTCATTGTGTCTACTTTTACGGTGAAGTCCTCTCTCTCTCTCTCTCTCTCTCTCTCTCTCTCTCTCTCTCTCTCTCTCTCTCTCTCTCTCTCTTTCCCCAATATCGACATAGTTGGCCTTGATAACACAGGACTTGTTATAAACGTGGCATATTGAAGACTTAAATTGGTAAGGAAATTTCCAAGGAATCTTTAACGGACGAGAACACGGACGAAACCACATTAACGGACGAGAACACAGCCTCATACTTTCCTTTAATCCGCCTTACACTCCTACCCCTTAACCCCTTCTCCGTCTGTAGCTTTCCGCCCTTCCCCCAGCCTCTCCTCACCCTCACCCACCCCTACCTCTGGACCACCCACTCTTCCCCAGGACCTCCCCGGCATGCCCAGGTCCTCCCCCCCCTCCCCCCAAACTTAGGGAGGTGGGGAGGGGGTGATGTGGGGGTGATGGTGTTCGTTAGGGGGTAGATGTCCTCCCTTACAGGTAGACGCCAAGTCGCTTCGCCTCAACGGAATTTAATATTTCTCGAGAATTCAGGATTAATGGATGAATTTGAAACTGCACACTGACTTGTTTTTGGCGGTCCTAATTTTGTGCTAATTTCAAACACATGACAGTTCAGTAGTGGTCATGGGGAGGAAGGACAATTGAATTCGTGCGTCTGGCAGTGCGGTACTAGAGGCCGCAGGGCACCTTGACCAAAGTATCGCATTGGGTACATTTATTTATCACAAGCATGACTCGTTATTATTGCATTTATCCGCTTCACGAGATGACGGTGTGCGCTCTTCCACGGCGAGTTACATCACGGGTACCGAAGTAAAAATCTCGTTGGTTGTGTAAATAAGCCGTGTTTGTAAGTAAGACCGAGCTGGTTCCTTACCCACGCCAACCACCACCTGTAAGCGCGGGAAAAGGGCAGCTCAGTGGTAAACAAACCCCATAGGTATGTAATTCATTTCGTAGGAGGGGGGTTTCCTTTTGACACCTGACCTGGGATTCCGAGGTTTCTCTCATTTGGTGATCTAGGTCGATTGATGAGGTGAAAGGGGAGACGTGGGCGGGTGATTAGTGAGTTTGGTGGGCAAAGTAAGGAAAGGAAGAGAGGAGGGGGTTGACTCAGGGAAGGAGAAACATGAGGAGGGAGTAGTGGAGGGAAGGAAGGAAGAAAGTATGAGGAAAATGAAGAAAGAGAAGAGAAAGAAGTAGGGGAAATTAAAACAAAGATTGGAAAAAAGGACAGAAAAGCCAGATGGAAAATATGGAGGAAGATAAAGGGAGAAATCAGGGAAAAGGAGGAAAGGAAAGAGATTAAGGAATAAGAGGAACGGGGAATAAACAGGACAAAAGAAAAACAATAGGAGGACGAGGAAAGAAAAAATGACAGTAGAGGAAAGAAAAAAGAAAGTAAAGACCGTAAGAAAGGAAGTAAGAAAATTGCAGGGAAGAAGAAAGATTGGCGAAAATAGAAGGAAAATCATCAAAAAGAGGAGAAAAATGCGGAAACAAGGATGGAAGAGAAGGAAAAAGTAGCTAGAAATGCAAAATAGGAAAATGGTTATTATTTCTTGCTCCCTCACTCTTATGGGGATGAAATAAATAGCGTTTAGTGCTGACAGATATGACGTAAACTCAGACGTATCGCACGGAAAACGTAAATCCTTTCAGTCCCTTTACGTACACAATATTTTTTCATTATTGCTATCTCCAAACGACTTCATTCAGCTCTGGGGAGACTATTCTGACTGGGGAGGTTAAATGCGCCCCTTATTAACCCCTTCACAGCTACTTATCTCTCCCCAAGTCCAGTAAAATCGTCTGGAGCCAGGAAGAGTAGACGAGAAAATACATAATTGGATTTAAGAGGTTGAGAAAGGAACGAGAGGAAACAGAACTCGGAGAAGGAAGAAGGTGAGAGAGAGAGAGAGAGAGAGAGAGAGAGAGAGGACGCAAATAAAAATATCTTGAAAATTAAAGGAAAGAATAGATAAAGAGAAGAGCAGATGCAAAGACAGGATAGAGTGAAAAAAAAAATTAAAAAGAAGAGAAGAAATGGAAGCAAAAAAGAGGGAAGGGAAAGGAAAGGAAATGGGAAAAGGGGGGCTTTTAGGAGGGAGGGAGGGAGGGAGGGAGGGAAGGAAATAAGATACCGGGGAGGGAGGGAGGGAGGGAAAATTGATGGGGGGTTGAGAGGTGTGGAGGGAAAGCCAGTGGGAAGGTTAGGAGAGAGAGAGAGAAACGGCTTAACCTCTCCATTTCTCACTCCCATCTAGTTACTCAATTACCTTTCCCAGAATTGCCTTTTACCTGATGTTTCCGGTCAGTAAAGAAGTAATTAGTGAGTCTTAATTATGCCTCTTAGTACGGTGGCGTCTTTATTTAGGTCTTGCTAATTCCAGACGATTTTATTCAGCTTGAGAGAGATCTTCAGTAGTAAAGGGGTTTTAAGATGGAGTCCTTTATTTATTTTGTCCTTTTTCTTGTCTATCTATCTATCTATTGCCAGACGCATCAATTCCATAAGGGGTGGCCACAAACAAATCGCCTCCATGTCGTCCTGTTCATTGCCACTTCACTGCCTTGCTCACAGTTCACACTCGCCCCTCTCATATTCCTCTCCACTTCATCCCTCTATTTCATCCTCGGCCTCCCCCTCCATCAAATACCTCTCCACTTCATCCCTCCAGCTCATCCTCGGCCTCCCCCTTCCTCTCCCCCTCTCCACCTCACTCGCCAGTATATAGGTGTTGAATGGCGTAATGCAGTTATCACCTCAATAAACACAAAATCAATAAATGGGTGTAGTTATTCCAGGGAAATTATTGTCATATAAGAACTACAAGTGTAAGTAATGTCAGCATCATTCCTTTTAATTTCTTTTTGTTTTTCACATTATCTGAGGAACATTTAATTATTATGTCCTGGGGGTAGGGGGGTAGGGGGGTTTTCAAGAATACTCCCCCAGTATCCCTGCTTGTCGTAAAAGGCGACTAAAAGGGTTGGCGGAGGGTTAGTCCCCCTCCCCGGAAAACAACTAACTAAAAAAACAAACAAGAAGCCTCGGACAAGGACTGACCAAACGTTGACGACCCAGGACCGGACAAAGGACTTGGTAATGTGTACATGGAATGTAAGAGGAGCGAATGATGAGGTGAAAGAGAGAGAGATTGTCCAGGTGCTTGAGGATGCGAAAGTGGATGTATGTGGAATAGCTGAAACAAAATGGAGAGGAGAAAGTGTGAGAGAATGGGAGTATGGATGGGGTATATGTGCAGGAGTAGATGAGAATGAGAGGGCAAAGGAAGGAGTGTGTATAGTTGTGAGTAAAAGATGGAAGAAGAGCATAAGACAGTATGGATCAGTTGGGTCAAGGATTGTGTGGGTATAGTTGAAAGTTGGAATACAAATGTGGGCGATTGTGTGTGTGTATGCGCCAACGCAAGATCGTGCTAGAAGAGTGAGAGAAGAGTTCTGGACAAATGTGGAAGTGTGCATGGAAAAGTTTGGAAGGAATGAGAGAGTGTTTTTGATCGGTGATATGAATGGTAAAGTTGGTAATGTGAAGGTGGATGGAATAGTTGGTGAGTGGGGTGTGCCTGCTGAGATAGATGAGAATGGGAGTGCGTTAGTGGACATCTGTGCTGGGAGGGGGTTGGTAATAGCCAATACCCTCTTCAGGCATAAAATGATCCACAGGTATACATGGCGAGTGATGAGAAGGGTGGGTGGTGAACTGAATGAAAGGAAGGCAATGATTGATTATGTGTGTGTGGATGAAAGGATGCGAAGATGTATATTGGATGCAAGAGTTTATAGAGGTTGGGGGAGTGGCCTTTCTGACCACTACTTGGTGGTGGCCAGAATTAGGATGCAAGTAAGATGGAGGAATAGAAGAAGGGAAAGACGAGAGGAAGGAGTAGTTGCAAGGAGAGTGGAAAGGTTACAAGAGGATGAGAAAAAGGCAGAGTATAAGAGAGAAGTGGAGGAACGATTGGGCAAATATGAATTGGAGCAGATGGGAGACGTGGAAGGTGTGTGTAAGATATTTACAGAAGAAATATGTGCAGCATGTGATGTGGTGTGTGGAAGGAAGAGAAGACGGAGGGGGTGCAAGGAACAGCGTGGTGGACTGAAGAGGTGAAACAGGCTGTGGCACAAAAGAAGAAAGCATACAATGAATGGATGAGAAATAGGGGCGTGGAAGAAGTTGAGAGGCAGAAGAGAGAGTTATATATGGAAAGGAAGAGAGAGGTGAAAAGATTAGTAAGAGAGAGTAAGAAGAGAGTGGATGAGGAATTTGGAAGGAATTTGAGTGTAAAGTGGAGGGACTGTAAGAAAATGTTCTGGAGAGAAGTGAAAAGAGTAAGACAGGGTGGAAGTGAAGTTAGCAGGGGAGTGAAAGATAAACATGGTAGATTACTAGTGGAGAAGGGAGAAAAGTGAGCAGATGGAGAGAACACTTTAAGGAATTGTTGAACGTAGAGGATGGAAGTAATGCGAGTATAAGTGGCTGGGGAATGGCTGGGAGAAGGAGGGAGGTGAGAAGACAGGTAGAAATCAGTAGGATAGAGATTGTGGAAGCAATGAAGAAAGTTAAATCGTGGAAAGCCCCATGAATTGATGGAGTGTGTGGTGAGATGCTGAAGCATGGGGGAGAGATAGTAGTAGAATGGATGTGGAAGATGTGCAGATTGGCCTGGGAGGAAGGTAGAGTCCCGGAGGATTGGAAGTCAGGTATAATTATTCCCTTGTACAAAGGAAAGGGGAAAAAGAAGTGTGTGGTAATCATAGGGGCATTTGTCTTCTTAGTATAATAGGAAAAGTGTATGGTAGGATACTTATAGACAGATTTAGAGAAAGAACAGAGAAATTAGTTGGAGAAGAACAGGGAGGCTTTAGGAAGGAAGAGGTTGTGTAGATCAGATATTCATTCTTAGATCTTTAGTGGAAAAGTTTCTAGAGAAGGGAAAGAAGTTGTATGCGGCTTTCATGGATTTGGAGAAAGCATATGACAGGGTGGATAGACAAGGATTGTGGAAAGTGTTAAGAATATATGGAGTAGATGGGAAGTTGTTGAATGCTGTGAAGAGTATGTACGATGGTGCTAAGGCTGCAGTGCGTGTGGATGGTGAACTAAGTGAATTTTTCTCTTTGAAAGTTGGTTTGAAACAGGGATGTGTCATGTCTCCATGGTTGTTCAATCTGTACATGGATGGGGTAATAAAGAGGTACAAGGTAGGGTAGTGGATGTTGGAGTGGCCCTGGTGAGAGAGGATAGTGTTTGGAAACTCCCTGTACTGTTGTTTGCAGATGATACTGTGTTGTTGAGTGAAGATGAAGGGAGCTACAAGGTTTGGTGGATGAGTTTGAGAGAGTGTGTAAGAAACGGAACCTAAAGGTGAATGTAGGGAAGAGTAAAGTGATGGTCTTTGAGAGAGGTGAAGTCAGTGAATGTATAGCGAGGTTGGATGGTGAGGAATTGGAAAATGTGAGTACGTTTAAGTATTTGGGTAGTGTGATGAGTAAGGATGGAGGTTTGGAGGGTGAAGTGCTTGAAAGGGTACAGCAGGGAAGAAAGGTTGCTGGTTCCTTGAAAGCAGTGATAGAAACAGGGAAGTGAGCATGGAAGTAAAAAGTTACTACATGACAGTATTGTGATACCAACTCTAACGTACGGAAGTGAAGCTTGGACGTTGTTGGAAGGACACAAGTCAAGAGTGAGAGCAGTGGAAATGAGTTATTTAAGAGGAGCTTGTGGAGTCACGTGGAGAGACAGGCTGACGAATGAGGATATAAAGGAGCGTTGTGGTGTTGATGTGGATGTGATAGGAAGCGTTGTGAGGAACACACTGAGGTGGTTTGGCCATGTGGAGAGGATGGAGGGTGAAAGACTGACGAAGAGAGTGTATGTGAGTGAGGTGGAGGGTGGAAGAGGGAGGGGGAGACCGAGGATGAGATGGAGGGATGGGGTGGAGAGGTATATGAGAGAGGGGGGTGTGAGTTGGGAGCAGGGTAGTGAAATGGCGGGGGACAGGGCGACTTGGAGGCGATTTGTTTGTGGCCACCCCAAACGGGATTGAGGCGTCTGGCAATAGATAGATAGATAGATAGATGTCCGTATTAGAGGCACTTTCTCTGCTACATATATTGCGTACATCAAAATAAAAATATAAATAATGTAATGAATAATAATTTTAGCTATTATTTTTTCGATCATTAATTTTTGTGATAATTTTAATGACTTACGCCATTATGTGTACAAACAAGGGTCTGTACACACACACACACACACACACACACACACACACACACACACACACACACACACGCAACATAATTCTCTCAATATGGATGTGCGCCTCACTCTAGGTTGTCATGTTTCCTTAAATTTTAGTGTCACTGGCTAATACTGAGAGGGCTTCCAATTCCCCAATACTCGGTGGTCATATAGGGAACGTTTGTGGTTATTGGAACTGTTTAGCCTGCATCCCAGAGTGTAGAGTGCAGGCAGCAACCATGAAGACCAGACGTTATTACTGTAGCTTCGTCACGTCGGAAAATATTGGAAAAAAAAAAAAAAAATGAGGACTTGTCTTTGGCTTTTACTTCTTTATTTAAGGTTTAGGATACGGGTCTTAATCTTACGAGGTGGTGAAATAACGTCTTCGCTCTCGAATAAAGGAGCTTAGCGTCTGCAAGAAAAAGAAAGAAAAAAGAATGAAATGCAAACAGTATGAAGCAAACAGTGGCTGCCCATCACCACATCTGTAGGGGCAAACAACTCGCTCCAATTATTGTGATGCTTAATATCCACACGCTCCACCCTGCCTGTTCAGTCCACACGCTGCACTCGGCCTGTTCAGTCCACATTCTCCACCCTGCCTGTTCAATCCACACGCTGCACTCGGCCAGTTCAATCCACACGCTCCACTCGGCCTGTTCAATCCACACGCTCCACCCTGCCTGTTCAATCCACACGCTCCATTCGGCCTGTTCAATCCACACGCTTCACTCGGCCTATTCAATCCACTCGCTCCATTCGGCCTGTTCAGTCCACACGCTCCACTCGGCCTGTTCAATCCAATTTCCGTGACAGACTTACAACTAATACCTTTCAGTTACATGGGGGTCACTGAGACATGCAATCAGTTTTTCTAGGGCTTAATCTTCTCCTGGAATACGACCCGCACCATCAAATTTACATCCAGGTCCCTAACTACACAGCTGATTGAGAAGGCAGGGGGAAAACCAGCTTTGTCCAATAGTCTGACCTGAAAAGTAAACACGAGCTCATCCATTTGCCAGCTGGTTCTGCTAGCCCTGCACCACCAGCTTCCCTCCCCCCCCTCCCCCATACCACATCACCTCCAGTTCCCCCCCATACCACACCACCTGCAGCTCCCCCATACCACATCACCTGCAGCTCCCCCATACCACATCACCTTTATCTCCCCCTCATACCACATCACCTCCAACTACCCCCCATACCACATCACTTTCAATTCCACCCCATACCACATCACCTCCAGCTCAGTCCCCCCCCCTCCCCCAACTACACACCATCGACCCCTCCCCACACGGCACTAAACCGACCCCGCGCCCTTTCTACCCGGCGTGTTGCATCGGGTCAGCGTGATTGGATTGACAGTTAAAATCGTGCGTGTGTAGGGACCACGGGAGAATTAGGTCATTTAGCCAGAAGCACCGGCGTTCCAAAAACAGGTGGAGTAACACAGGGGACATTACTACCAGTCTCATCCAATATCAGTTATATTTTGTGGCCGACTGTACTCTATAACCTATGCCAAAAAAAAAAAAAAAAATGCTGAGTAAATAGATGCCTGTCGATAGCCGATCACTCTTTGCTTTATCTAACCCTCTCTTGGTGGGGACAACTCCAATTTCCTATACATTTTACGCCAGACGATTTTCTTCAGCTGAGAGCACTTCATGGGAGCCTACGACACTGTGAGAGTTAATATTGTCATCATTAACCCTTTCTTGGTCGAAATCACTTTAATAATCTACTCTAGCAAACTTCAGACTGTTCGGAGAGACTTTTCGGATTGGAAATACAATAAATAGCCATCAGTAGCCCCTTCAGTACAATGGGGCCTCTCCTATGCTGCACAAACACCCAAAAGCCAGTAGTTATAAAATGCAAAAAAGACTGTCTCGTAAGGAAGGAGAATATCCTTGGAATTGTCTAAGAGTCTTCATAAATACCGAAGCTGGTAGTGAGTGTCTTGAAATTTAGTGAGCATTATTTCATTTCAAGTTTGGGCCGTAAGTCAAGATGGACAGGGGGCTTATAAAGTCATCCAGGTGGCTTGATGTGCCGGGTAGGGGGTGCATGGTGGGGAGGGGGCGACTGGAGAGGGGAGAGGGCGGACGGGGGGGGGGACGCGAGGAGAGCTGCTGGTCAGGGAGGAAGGGAGTGAAGGTGAGAGTGAGGGGAGAACAGGGAGATAAGAGAGTGGAGGAGAGGTGGGTGTGGGTGAAAGAGAGATGGGAGTGACGGAGGAGAGGTGGGGGTGAGGGGTGAGGGAGCGAAAGAGGAGAGGTAGGAGAAGGAGTGGAGAGGAGAGGGCGAGGTAGTAGGGAGTGAAGAAAAAAGGCGTAGGGGGATGGAGTGTGTGGGTATGACGTGTGAAGATGTGACAGCGTAAGGGAATGTGAAGTGTGGGGGATGCGGATGAGAAGTGTGGGAGATGTGGATGTGAGAGAGAGGAGAGGTTCTGGGAGGAGTAAGGGGAATGTGATGTCGAAGTGTGTGGGGGATAAGGTGAGGTGTGAGTGATGTGCGGGGGAAAGGGTGTGAGTTGGAGGGAGGTGTGGAGTGAAAGATGGAGTGGGGGAATAGATGTGAGAAGGAGGGGGTTTGAATGGTGTGGGAGAGTGGGGATGAAAGGGAGGGAGAGAGGGAGGGAGTTTTGAGTGGTGTGTGGGAGAGAGACAGGATAAGGGAATGGGTGTGAGAGGGAGGGGTGAGGCATGGGGAGAGGGTTATGAGAGCAAGAGGGGTGAGGGGTAAGAGAGGTAAGGGTGAGGGGTGATGAGAGTGAGTGAGAAGAAACGAGATGTGAGAGGTGTGTGTGGGTGTAAGGGTGGGGGTGGGGTGAGGGGGGTGAGAAGGACACTTAAGGGGCGAGATAATGGGTCCATTTGGCATCACCAGCTTGAGTAATGGGTCTGGCGGAGCTTACAGAAGAAGGGAATGGGGGAGGAGGTGGAGGGAGAGAGGTGGGGAGAGGAGGAGAGGGGACATAACAGGGAGAATGGAGGGGGGGATGGAGAGGAGAAAGGTAAGGCAGTGGAGGGAGAAAGGTGGGTAGGGTGGAGAGGAGAGAGAAAGAAGGTAGAAAAGGGAAAATGAAAGGGAGGAACCTTGAAGGAAAAGATGAAAGGAAGGAGGTGGAGTATCAAAGGAAAGAAGTGGAAGTGAGAGAGAAAAAAAGAGAAGGATAGGGATGGGTGTATGGTGGGAGATAAAATGGAAAGATGGAAGAAAAGAAGTGGAAGAGGAAAAAGGGCGGGGGTGGAGGTAAAGAAGAGAGGAATGGAGAGAATGAGAGAGGTAAAGGTAGGAGAATGAGGGGACATGGGTCAGGAGGAAAGATGGAGGGAGAGTAGAATGCGGAGGAGAGAAGAGGAGGAGGAAAACAGATGGAATACTGGAGAGAGAGAGAGAGAGAGAGAAAGGTTGGGGAAGAGGAGGTTGGAGGAATGATGAAGGGAAAGGGGAGAGGAGGAGGGGAGAAAAAGGGGAAGAGAAGTGTAAGGAATGGAGAGAGGACGGTAAGAAAAAAGATAAAGAGGTGGATGAAAGGAGAGAGGTGAGGAAAGGAGGAGGCAGAGAAGAGGTAGGAGGAGAGATGGAAAGTCAGAGTAAGATGAGAGAAGAGGGAGACAGGTGTAAGGAAGGAAAGGAAAAGGTGTGGATATGGATGAGGGTCGGACAGCAGGGAACATAGGAGGAAAGAAGTGGGATTGTGGATGAGAGTAAGGGATGAAGAGAAAGGGGTGAAGGAGGAAGGGAAACAATCAGGTAAGGATGTATATTATTACAGGTTAAAGGAAAAGATGCAGGTAAAAGAGAAAGAGGAGAAGGTGGGAAAGGTAGGAAGATAATGAGAGATGGGGATGCAGGGGAAGAAGACATTGAAGGTGATGGAAAGAAGAGAGAAGAGATAATGGAGGGAATGGTGGGGAGGCGTGGGAGGGAAGAGGAAAGGAAGAGGGAAAGAGGGAGACAAGAGAGACTGTGGTAGGGAGAAGGCGTGGGAAGGAAGAGGAATTAAAGAGGGAAGAAAAGGGAAGATAAGAGGGAGGATGGGAAGAATGCGACGTGGAAGGGAAGAGGAAAGGAGGAGGAAATGAGGGAAATAATGTTCTTGGGTAATGAAGTGAGAAGAAAAGAGAGCTGAGACGAGAAAACCTGACAGGAGATGATCGTGGTGGGAGGATGAAAGAATGTGAATGGGAAGAAAAGTGAGTGGGCAGTTACGGAGGAAGAGAAAATTATAAAGAAAAATGAAAGAAAGAAACAGAAGAGAAAGGGAGTGGCGATTGGAAGGCGCGTGGAAGGAGAGAGAGAGAGAGAGAGAGAGAGAGAGAGAGAGGTGTAGGCGCGAGGTCTTGATAAAGGAGAGGGTGAGGAGTGGTAGGGAGAAGGAAGGTTGGCAGGAAGGAGGGAAGAGAGAGGGGGGGTCTGGAGAGAGGGAGAGAGGAAGGCAGGTAAGTGGAGGGCGTCCGGGGAGGGAAGGGAGAGGAAAAACGAAACGGTAAGAAAAGGAGGGAGGGGGCAACGGAGGGATATATGAGAGAGAGAGAGAGAGAGAGAGAGAGAGAGAGAGAGAGAGAGAGACTACATTTTCTGAGTACTGAGAAACATACATTGAAAAAGTCTTGTTGTGGTCGCGTCTTCCGTTTTTTATTCCAGTTAACCCCAGACAATTTTATTTACCCGAGAGTGGGTCATAGGAGCCTGGGAGTGTAAAGGTGACGGGTAGACGGACGTGAGATCTGGCAGGGGAGTTGCAACATAATCCCGTGGAGCGGCAGGGCTGACACAGTAAACTGAGAGGAAGGCATGACAGGGAGGATGGCATGGTAGGGCGTGGCAGGGAGGCTGACAGGAAGGTTGACAGAGTGGGTGACAACAGGCGTGGTAGACAGAGAGGTGACAGGGAGGGTGTCATAGAGGGTGACAGTGAGGTAGTTAGGGAATGGTAGGGAGGTCGACGGGGAAGTTGACGTAGTGAGGTTGACAGGGAGTTGATAAGGAAGGTGACAGGGAGAGAGGCAGCAACGTAGGTCGGTAGGTGTGGCGTTAACAGGGAAGCGTGGCAGGGAGGGTGACAGGGAGGCGTGGCGGCAGACAGAAAGAGAGAGAGCGAGAGAGGCAGCAATGTAGGTCGGTAGGTAGGGCGTGAAATATGAAGAAGGGAGGAGGGCAGGGAGGTTTTGAAGGGGAAGTGTGGTAGTCAGGGTGGGAGGGGGACGGAGGGCGGCAGGAGAGGAGGAGGCAGGGAGAGCAGATGGGGAGGAAGGCAAGGGGGGATGACAGGGTAGAGGAACAGTGAGCAAATGGATGGGGAGGAGGTAGGGAGGCTGGTAGATTGAAGATGAAAAGAGTAAATGGAAGAGAAGGCAAAAGCGGTAGGGAGAGCTGGCAGGGTAGAGGCAAGGTGAAGAAGTGAAGGCCTAGGGGAGAACATACGAAAGGGAAGGCAGGGAAGGTGGTAGGGTGGTTGGAAGGGAGAGAGTAAGGAAAACAAATGGAAGGTGAGGCTGGCTTAAGGCTTGAGATAAAATGAGGAAAGGCAGGTGAGGTGGCAGGGTAGGTGGGAAAATGAGATATGGAGGTGAGAAAGGTGACCAGGTAGGGTGAGGGAAGTTATATGGTGGTGGTGATGGTGGTGGTGGGGCAGGTAGGGTTAGGTGGCAGAGTACAAGACGAAAAAAACAGGGGACAGGATGAAGAGATAGGGCACAAGGTGAGTTGGCATGGTGTATGACGAGGAACGGAAAGGTATGGACGAAAAGACAAGGTACAAGACGAATAGGCAGTGAGAATGACGAAGAGGCAGGGGACAGGGCAAAAAGACAGATAAGACAAAAAGGGAGGTAGGACAAAAAGGTAGAAAATAAGACAAAAAGGCAAAGAGCAGGTCGAAGAGGAAGGGTAGATGACGAAGAGGCAGGAGAGCATAAAAGAGAACGAAGAGGCAGGAGACATAGCGAAAAGGCAACGTAGAGAACGAAAAACGAAAAGACTGGGTAGAGGACGAGCTGGGATGGTAGACTGGACGAGTTGGTGGGTTAGTAAAGTAGGGGACAAGGTAGTAGGACAGGGGACGAGATGGTGAGGTGGCAGGGTGGTAGCAGGTGGCAGGTTAGGGAGTGAGAAAATAGGGTGACAGAGGAAGGGACAAGTTGATAGGGTGACAAAGTGAGTCGGCAGGGAAGGCAAAGACTAGGAAAGGTCATAGTAAAAGAGGACGTAGTAGAGTGACAGGGAAGGAAAAATGGTAGGGTGACAGGGCAGGACGGCAGGGTCGGGGCCAAGACAAGGTAGGTATGGGTGCAGAGGGTGACAGAGTAATAGGGTAGCATGGTAGAAGACAAGACGATGTCGAAGTTATGGTTTGGCACGGTGACGTGGTGCGGAAGACGGCAGGGTAGTGTGGTACGGCAGGGGACAAGATGAGATGGAAAGTATGGGACACTATGGCGACATGGTGGGGAGGGTGACAAGGTGAGGTGGCAGGGAAAGGCCGAGGGAGGGCACCGGAGGGGCGGCAGGGTGAAGTAGGGACTATAGCAGGGTACGCCAGGGTACAAGGTGAGATGGAAAGTATAGGACACTTAGGGCGACATGCTGGGGAAGGTGACAAGGTGAGGTGGCAGGGAAAGGCCGAGGGCGGGCAGCGGGGGGGCGGCAGGGTGAGGCAGGGACGGCTGGTGATGGTGGTGGTGGTGGGGACGCCTGCTTGAAGCCGCGTTTCCTCGCAATGTTATGGCGAGAGCGAGAGTGCGCAGTCCTCAGCGTCGGCGCATTAGAATCACTCTTCCCTTCCTCGCCTCCGCTCTAATTTTCCTTCAAACTCCCCGTATTTCCCATTTCCAGCGTTGCAAATTCAGCTAAATGATGTATGAATACCTTGAGAGGCAGTGTCATGGGTAGTGGCTGGAATGATTTCGGGAAACTGGCAGGAAAAATCGTTACTCGACACCCGCCTGTGCTGCCTAAACCAACGCCACGCCGCCCAGGGTTCAGTCATCCTCCGGCCAGCACCAAGAGTGGGAAGCTTGCCGCTGTTCTCCTGTCCCGACATGTGATAAACCGATACATCGCAGTAGTTTTGTGGGGATTTTTAGCTATCGGCGTCATCATTACGTTGGTTTTTGTATACTGGGCGTTGTTTGGAAGCATATCAGTTCGTATTTCGGTCAGATTTTGCGGTACAGACAGCAGCGTTGTGAAAAACATCACTAGCGCAGGACAAGCAAGGTGCGAATGTGTTTTAAAATCAATAGAACTTTAAACGGAAAAAGCAAAAGTAGCCTGCGTGTCAGGTGCTGCGGTGAATGGATATATGTCAGTGCAGTATCTGCTGTCCTTGCACCACCCTTGGAACTCTGCTGGTGAATTGCTGAACCTCTGAAAAAGGATATTGAGGTGCAAAGGATCTCTACCGTACCTGTCCGCCCCAACCTGTCCTGCCCGGTGCACTGTCCTTTGCTAACTTCCACTGCTCGCCAGATCAACGTTTGCCCATCATTGCTTGTAGTTTTGCGTTGCCATTGCTGAAAAAAATAATGCTTGATATCCGCGTATGCAGTTTGCCTATTTTTGCTTAGTGCTGTTAACGTAGATAATATTTTTGCTGTAGTGCTAACTTTAAAGCCATAGTGACCAAGATAAATCGTTCTGTAGCTTAATACGTGCTTTTCAATTTCAGTAACGAACCGAATTAGACAAAGTAAGACGATCTAAAACATTAAGAACACTTGAACATGCGAAAACATTTAGAAGTGTTATAGAGGGAAGTGGAAGTGACACTGGCGAAGTGGAGCTTGTCCAGAACGAGGTACGAGTTCGGAATCATCATTTTTGAAGGTAAAGTGTTTATTTCATTTACTGTATGATACATTATGGGGATACAATCACAGTGTAGTTTAGATCTTATTACTGGCTGGCACTTACATTAAGCTTAAAATGGAACAGATTAACGTTTGTTCACAGTTAAGAAGGGAAAATATTATGCCGTATAATCTAATCAATGGGACTTCATCATGCTTTCGCTTTCTTCCATGCTTCAACCAATCTGCCAAGTTAGTTGGTAGTAGGCAATTAGAGTTTTTACCAGAAGACACCACTCTTGCCGGAAAGTTACTGTAGCAATAAAAATGGGCTGTGGACCTCATAAGAGATTATATGTTTTGCTTGATTTGGGGTGCGAGCAGTGCAGTCTGCCCCTGATCCTGGTACCGGGGGATGATTACATTGTCACTGCAAGGAACGTGGGAATTTGTGTTTCCGCTGTGGTATGTTAACTCTTACTTGTTTAGAGATGTTGTTAGTATGAAGTAGGATAATGGGTTTGGCCTCAGTATGATGAACAACCATATATTTGTATATATAGGAATGGCATCATTATGTAAGGAAAATAACCAGTTCTGCTATGTTCAATGGTTTTATAGTACTGGAGACCTTTAAGATGTTTCACTGTCCTTGTGTACCACTTTGCCTTCAAAACTGTATTATGGTAAGTTGTCTAGGCTTAAACTTTGTGGGTTTTATTTTTCTGTAGTAGATTATATTCTGTACTTCATAAAATATTGTACATTGAAACAGAAATATTTGTAAATGTACTGCAATAGGCTGTTATAGTTTTGTTAGTACTGTACATCTTAATACTGAGACACTCGAGGTGGAATACAAGTAGGATCACAGAGGCTTACCCTACGACGAACATCTCCCCAACTCGCAGCGAATCTCGTTGAATTGCACTTAGCTAATGAGGTTGAACAACGCTAGAGAATAATGAACTTAGGCTGGAGTCAGAGAGGTTGTAGACCCTAACCTACAAAGGACAAAATTGGGTAACACTGAATAACACACCACACACATGCAGATTACGCTGCGGCAGATAGCTTAGGGTTACTGTGGCGCCAGTCTGTTGTTGAACGATACTATAAGCTGCGTTGAGCGTTGGTAATTGCTACGTAGGGGGATGATGCAGGTTGTGATGAACGTCACTTTTACACAGAACCACCTGATAGCCTATTCATGGTTAAACTAAGTCACTCGAGAAGTACTGTTATATGCGTTGGTAGATAATAATTAGGCTTGTAGAATGATTTATTTGCAGTTTAGTTAAAGGAATTCTCAGTATGTAAGCTTCATTGGCGAGGCATGGAACGCTGAGGATTCCATGGCAGGCTTAACTGTTCTAATAATGCTCTTGTAAGCTCGTGCGCTCGTCACCGTCACTGCCAGTGGTAACTATGGGAACGGAAACGAGAAGAAGCAGCGACTGTGGATGCTGCCTAACGACTGCAGCTTATACGATGCAAATGTATACGTGGAATGAGTCGTAGCCTCTGTTGTAACCAGTATTATATTATAGGCCTTGGTGATTGTTAGAGTAGGTTGCATACTGGGCTGGTGGACTTCGGCCTTATTAAAGAGCTGTTTGACTTACAGGAGCAATAGTTACTGTAGTAGGAGATTGACTGGATCAGAGCAGCATCGTATTACATTCTCATCTGATCTAACCCAGCCTCTCTGCGTCTTATTGAGAGAGAGAGAGAGAGAGGATTGCTAAGTGGGGTCACCTACCATCCGCTCACGGTGTAATGATGCCTTCAGATGACTCTGCACTGAGTGACAAGCCAAATGATTTACACAGGAAATTGCTTATTACGCTGGGTGGGTAACGATTAAAACCAAATGACGCCCGGTGGTCTAATGGGTTAAGGTGCCTCAGCCGTACGGGGTCCACAGTAGTTTATATCTGTGGGATGGTTTGGTTTTATTGCTTACATAATGCCATTCAGGGACGACTGAGGCTGGTCACCCTTGTCCTAAATGTCGGGACAGAGTAGCCAGTCGAGGGTCCATACGCTCCTGATGGGACAGAAAAGAATTGGATGATGGAGATTCTGAAGTCATCGCTGAACGATATTTAACTGAACTGGAACGACTGCTTGGATGTATTGAACAGTTTTAGGCTGCCAGTACATCGACCAACAGTGTAGGCAGTGCTGTAGTGAAGCCATCTTGCATTAAGCGGCAAAAGACGACGGTTAACGACTCCAGGGAAAGTTAGGGGACACTGGACGACCAACAGAACGGCCATGAAACAAATTAAGAGCGTTTAGGAGCCAACGAAGAGTTAACTGGCCAGTGAGAGTAATCTGTGTGTTGCCAGACACCTAATTCCCAGGTTATTGCAGGATAGACCCGACAAAAAAGTCTCGGGTGGTAGTCATGTCTCTTGCACCAGTTCCCTATCACTTTATTTGTGTATCTTGTACGGCAGTATCTTGTTAGTTTTTATGCAGCTTGTATCTTGAGGACTCTCTATTAATGTTGTTAAGGAATGTTAGCCATCTCGTTCTTCATATTAATACGCAACGCATGAAAACTGTTGGGTGACAAGCTGCTTTGAATGGCTTAAAAGGGTGGGAAAAAATCATAGTACCTCTGTACCATCATTTCAATAGTACGGTAGCTAGTTCATCACCATCATCCTATTATCGTCAGTTGCCTCATCTTCCAGAAAGTAGCCCAGTCACTTGCCTCGTCTTCCTAACAGTAGCATGGTTATTTGCCTCATCTTAATACGATGAGAATACGGAAAATATTCTTAGTAAAATAACCGTTAGTAAGGAGGACGTATTGAAAGAAATTAATAAGTTAAACCTCAAAAATCGCCAGGTCCGGACGATATATATTCAAAAATTATAAAAGAAACCAAAGAAGAATTATGCCAGCCACTTTTAACGTTATTTAATGACTTTAATTTCAGGAGAAGTTCCAGAGGCGTGGAAGACCGCAAACGTAGTGCCCATCTTTAAAGAGGGTGATAAATCAGCTGCGTCGAATTATCGTCCGATAAGTCTAACGTCAATAGTAGGAAAAATTAACGTTAGAGTCAGTTTTGGCAAATAAGATTAGAGAACACTTAGAAAGATTTAATCTTATAAACGAAAGTCAGCACGGATTCAGGCAAGGACGATCCTGCCTCACAAACTTGTTGTCATTCTACTCGGAGGTCTATAAGGCAGTAGATAGCGATAAAGCTTACGATGTTATTTATCTGGACTTTAGTAAAGCTTTTGATAGGGTCCCACACGAAAGGTTAGTTAGAAAGGTTCGAGCACACGGTATAGACGGCGATATCTTAAAATGGATAGAATCCTGGCTGAAAGGACGAACGCAGAGAGTATTAATAAATGGAACTAAGTCGGATTGGGGATTAGTAACTAGCGGTGTACCACAGGGTTCAGTACTCGGTCCCTTATTATTTATTATATATATAAATGATCTAGACTTAGGAGTCAATAGTAGCTTCAGCAAATTTGCCGACGATACAAAAATAGGGCGTATCATTAACTCGACTGAAGATTGCCATAAATTACAAAAAGACCTCGATATATTGTCCAAATGGTCTAAAACTTGGCAAATGGAATTTAACGTTGAAAACTGCAAAGTACTTAACGTAGGCAAGACCATTGGAGACACTAAATACAGCATAGATAAGAAAGAAATTAGCAAATCGAAATGCGAGAGGGATCTAGGAGTTATGATTAGTAACGACCTTAAACCAAGGCAACAGTGTATTAATGCGAGAAATAAAGCAAATAGGGTCCTAGGATTTATTTCGAGAAGCGCGAGCAATAGATCATCAAAAGTAATACTGCAACTTTATCTAGCATTAGTAAGGCCACATTTAGACTACGCAGTACAATTTTGGTGTCCTTACTATAGAATGGATATTAACTCGTTAGAAAATGTACAGAGAAGAATGACAAAAATGATACATGACGTCCGGAACCTGTCATATGAAGACAGACTGAAAAGACTAAGTCTGCATTCGCTAGAGAGGCGTAGAGTAAGGGGAGACTTAATTGAGGTGTTTAAGTGGATGAAGGGTATAAATAAGGGAGATATTAGCAAGGTACTTAAAGTGAGCATACAGGATAGAACTAGAAATAATGGTTTCAAACTAGAAAAATTCCATTTCAAGAAGGAAATAGGTAGAAACTGGTTTGGTAATAGAGTAGTAGACGAATGGAATAAGCTACCTAGTAAAGTAGTTGCTGCCTCTTCCATTCAGAGTTTCAAGCATAGGCTAGATAAGCATGTGACGAATAAGGGGTGGATATAGAAAAAAGAAAATCTTATAACCAATACTAATTCATAATTTTTCCTTTTCAGGTTACACTGTGATAGTCTCTATTCTCCTTTCACACTTTCCTGTAAAATGTCCACGCCAGTTTTTCTATACTGCTTGGTGTTCTTTCTGACTTTTTCCTGCCGGCTTCGGCTGGAGGGTTTGGAGGGCGGGCGAGAGCCTTCTTCTTGGCTATCCTTATCTCATTCTAGTAGTTCAGTTACTCTTCTAGGAGCTGCCTAGTATGGGCCAACCGGCCTACTGCAGTTATCCTCTCTTCTTATGTTCTTAACAATACCGGTACTAAGTAGTCACTTGCCTCATAATCCTGGCAGCATTCAAGCCACTTGCTTCATCTTCCAGATGATAGCCTAGTTACCTTCCTGTCTTCATGAAAATTGCCTTGTCATTTGCCTCATCGTTCTGACAATAGCTTATTCAAATGCCTCGTCTTCGTGTAGATCCGAAGTCCGATGTCACTTTTTTTTTTTTTTTTTTATACCGTATATAGTTTATCTTTGCTTCTGTCTGATGATTTTGTTCGGCTTAGGGGAGACATCTCTTATTGAAGGGGTAGTGGAGGTTACATCTTACCCTTACAGGTGAGTAAAATCGTCCAGAGATAAACAAAAATAGAATGTCATCAGACTGAAGAGGTTAAATAGTGAACGAGACATGGATGCCTTGAATAGGACGCCACTTCAGCCTAGATAGGGAGCGTCCGTCCTCATCATGGTCACTTCTAACATAGCCAGTGACCGGTGGTGTAGCCTGCGTTGACTGTACTAATCGATTCTCTAAAACGGCCATCTTGACGTGAATACACACTTCAGGAATCGTGTTCATCTTTTGGTGGGTGAGGGTGGGGGGAGACGTACATATCCTAAACTTGGGCATCATCCACCTACTGGGCTAATCATGTGAACGCATTTTGGGTTACCGGTATGTAAACTCTTCTGAACGGCGTCATCTAATAGGAGCGAGACATGGATGCCCCTTTTAGGACCCACAGTTCATTCTGGTATGGGGACGGTATATGGTAGCTTATATACTAGGCCCTATATTTCCCTAGTGAGGCGTAGGCTTATGGAAGAGTCTTTTACCTGATAGTCTTGCTAGGATGATCAGGTGAAGATGCTGTGTTTAGGCTCCTTTGAACGGCTTCCCCCAAACAGCAGACGGCTACAGTAGGACCCCCATTAGTATATTAAGTGGACGGATAGGCTTGCCCAGTAATATGCCTCTTGTTCTTACTTGGCTCATGAAGTGAACGGTGCACTATATAGCCTTGCCTGCTTTGGACCCCCCTCCCCCCAAAAAAAAATAAAAAAGTAAGCGAGACGTGCTATATCAGACATTGTTTCAGTCTCAAGCATTTTAAAGGGACAGTCATCATCATCATCATATTTTTGCCAATCAGGTGAAACATCGGTGTAGCCTATGTAGAGTGTTGACTATGCTGAACGGCTTCCAGAAATAGCGAGTGAGGCTTGGATGATTATTTTAGGTCCATTGTTTCAGTCTGGTACGGTAGCCTATATACCTTACGTTTTTTATGGGGAAATGAAAATACCCTAGTCTGCCTCATAGCCCGTTCCTGCCATTTAGGTGAAGGGCAATGTAGATAAGACTGCTTTGAACGGCTGCCAGAAATAGCGAGCGAGACATGGATTCCCTCTTTACGTCTGTCAGTTTGGTACAGCATTTACGTTTTTAGAGAGACGTGTAGCCTAATAATTTGCGTTTTTGTTCGTGCAAGGCTAATCAGGTGAACGTCGCTGTGTGTAGGCTGCTCTGAACGGCTGCCAAAAATTGCGAGGGGGACATGGATTCAATTTTAGTGTCGTGTGTAAGCCTTGTACAGCATTTAAGTTTTTTTTTCCAGGGAGACGTATAGCCAAGTAATGTGCCTTTTTATTCTCGCAAGGTCAATCAAGTGAACATCGCCTTGTGTAGACTGCCCAGAGCAGCTGCCAAAAATAGCGAGGGAGGGACATGGCTGCGCTCTTTACGTCTGTCAGTTTAATATGGGATTTACTTTTTGAGAGAGACGTTTAGCCTAATAATTTGCCTTTATATGCGTGCAAGGCCAGTCAAATGAACGTCGCTGTGTGTAAACTGCTCTGAACGGCTGCCAAAAATAGCAAGGGGGACATGGATCCGCTCTTTAGGACCCGCGTTTCAATCTGGCGGGTTTTTAGGGGACGTACTGGCATTTGCATAATCTCGCGTGGCAGTTTTTCCAGTTATCAGTCAAAGGCGGAGTGACGCTGGCGGGGGAAATTGGGTCAGGCGGGATGGTAAACAGGGTCGGGGGGAGGGTGGGGGCATAGTGGGGAAGCCAAACAAACGGGAAAGTGAGCCATGGGAAACAAAACATACCTGAAACTGATTACATTAACCTGGCCTGAAACTGACACTAATTAGGTCTGAAACAAATTGAACAGGCCTGAAACTGACACTAAAGCCTGAAACAAACGAAACAGGCATGAAACGATCTAAACAAGCCCAAAATTGACACTAAAGCCTGAAACAAACCGAACAGGCCTGAAACTGAAACCTAAGTAGTTGGAAACGTGGCCAGGAACTACTAAGCAACACGGAAACTTGGCGAGGGGAAATTAAACAAGTCTGAAACTGAAACTGGGCATCGAGAACTAAGCAGTTGTGATAAAAAAACTGAGCCTTGCAACTAGACAACCCAGAAACAGAAACTAAACAAGCGATAAAATAAGTCAGAGGAACCAAACAAATCTGAATCAGACTAAAGAAACGGGAAACGGAATCAAGGAAACTAAACAAGCCTGAAACAAGCCAAGTAAGAAACAATTAACCGGAATAGGGAAAATAAGCCAGGTAGAAAATTGCAAACAAGCTTGAGAGGGGGGGCAGGAGACAGGTGGGGAAGCCAAACAAGGCGGATCTGAAACCAAACAAGCGAAAAACTAAGCCATGAGAAACTTAGCGCGCCTGAAATACCAACTACCTGAGCTGGAAACAGAGGGTTACTGAAAATGCTTGAAACAGAAACCAAGAAATTCGGAAACAGACTAGGCCTATCAGGGAGGGAAAGACAGACTCGGAGGGACTTAGCTGGGGGACCAAACAAGCGGGAACTGAAACCAAACAAGCGGGAACTGAAACCAAACAAACCGGAACTGAAACCAAACAAGCGGGAACTGAAACCAAACAAACCGGAACTGAAACCAAACAAGCGGGAACTGAAACCAAACAGACTGAAACTGAAACCAAGCAAATGGGAACTGAAGCCAAACAAACGGGAATAGAAACTAAACAAACGGGAGCAAACCAGAAGAACGTGAACTGAAACTAAACAAACGGGAACTGAAACCAAACAAACGGGAGCAAACCAGAAGAACGTGAACTGAAACCAAACAAACGTGAACTGAAACCAATCAAACGGGAACTGAAACCAATCAAACGGGAACTGAAACCAAACAAACGGGAACTGAAACCAAACAAACGGGAACTGAAACCAAACAAACGGGAACTGAAACCAAACAAACGGGAACTGAAACCAAACAAGCGAGAACTGAAACCAAACAAACGGGAACTGAAACCAAACAAGTGAGGTCTGAAATAAAATATATATGCGACAGAAACTGACGCAGACCAAGCGGGAACTTAAATTAGGCGGAAGGTGAAATTAATCGGGCAAAAGTGAAACCATATTAGACAAAGTAAACAAGCGGAAGCGGAAACCAAACAAGTAGGAAACAGTAAGCAAAGGGACAATATGCGGTCCCAGTTTAAGCAAGCAGGAAACAGTTTATCTACCATAAGAGGGAATAACAGTACAAGGGAAAGAATAAACCAGGGAAACTAAGTAAGGCTGAAGCGGGAAACAAAGCAAATCACCAGAAATGAAATGTAAACAAGCAGGAGCCGAAACCAAGCAAACGGGAAGTGAAGCTAAGCAAGTGGGAAATCGAAGCAAATGGAAACTAAAGAAGGGTAACTAAGCAAAGGAGGAACATAGCCTTCAGATAACATAACCTACTCTAATGAAACCTAACTTTCCTAGCCTAGCAAAGCCTAACTCATTTAGCTTAGCGTGGCCTAACTCTCCTAGCCTAGAATAGCCAAACGATCCTAGCCTAGCATAGCCTACCTCTTATAGCCTAGTGTAGCCTAACTTTCCTAGCGTAGCATAGCCTAACTCTCCTAGCCTAGTGTAGCCTAACTCTCCTAGCCCAGCATAGCCAAACTCTCCTAGCCTAGTATAGCCTGACTCTCCTAACCTAGCGAAGCCTAACCACGGACGACTAGGAAACTAACCAAGCATACACAACCCAAAT
The DNA here is from genome assembly GCF_032717465.1 of Coenobita brevimanus. Lineage (NCBI taxonomy): Eukaryota > Metazoa > Arthropoda > Malacostraca > Decapoda > Coenobitidae > Coenobita > Coenobita brevimanus. Next base: position 30,558,200 of record NC_137000.1, read on the forward strand.
AGCATTTAGCCTAACCGGAAACCCAAAGACGGCACGGTAAGAGGAAACCAAGCAGGTAGAAAATTACCCTCTTAACTACGGTTTCTTTTTACATCTTAAGACGGTTTTATTTGGGTTTGGTGAGACTTGGAATTAGAGGGATTATATATAGCCTTGATTTACGAATGAAGAAGTGAACGAACGATGTGGAGTGGTTGTGGATGTGACTGAGAAAATTAGAAATACACTGAGGTGGTTTGGACATATGGGGAGAATGGAGAATGAAAGACTGACTATTAGGGTGTATGTGGGTTAAGTGGAGGAAGGGAGAGGGAGGGGGAGACCGAGGATGAGGTGAAGGGATGGAGTTAAGAGGTATATGAGGGAGGGGGGGGGAAGAGCTGGGGGGAGGGCAGTCAAATGGTGGGTGATAGAGCGACTTGGAGGCGTTTTGTCTGCGGCCACCTTTTGCGGGATTGAGGCGTCGGGCTATAGATAGATAGTTAGATTCATTTACCCCTATAATACAAAGGGTGGGTCTCCTAAATCGAGTTAAATAATCTGTCATTAGCTAGTACTAAAATGAAAAAAGACGTCCTCGGGCTGAAGAGGTAAAGCACATCAAAAATATTTAGAATGAACAAGGAACCGGAAATTTGAAAGGCGGTTTATGGAGAGCGAGAAGATAGATAGATAGATGGATAGATAGATAGAAAAATAAGACAGTTGAATATAGGTGTGCTGGGTTGACTAATAACTGAACAGGTGAGGTGATTATCAGAAAGGTGGCTAATTGACAGACAGACGGACAGGTTAGCGAGACGGATGGACAGGCGGAGAGACAGGAAAAAACACAACGGGGTGCTGTGTCAGACGGGATAGATGCTAGAAGACAAATGGTACTGGAATGTAGAAAGTATGGTGGATAGACAAGGCAGATGGACAAGGGAATAGACGGACAAATAGACGGTAGACAGTTGCTAATCAAGACAGAGGGACAGAAATATAGACAGGCAAACAGTACGGGGGGAGGCAAGACAGGACAGTGACGGGAGGAGAATTAGTGTGATTAGAAAGCGGATGATCTAAACGGGAGGAGAGGCAGAGGGGGATGTTGGTTAGTAGATGGAGAGAGAGGGAGGACAGACAGACAGGAGTTGATAGAGAGGTGGAACTGGAGGATGGATAGGCAGGAGGGTAGGTAGGCAGGCAGGCAGGTTGACAGAAGCAGGTAGAAAAGGATAGGCAGAGAAACGGCAGGCAGATGCAAGCGGGGAGAGAGACAGAGAGAGAGAGAGAGCAAGGGGGGGAATGAAAAGAGAAGGAATGTTGGACGGACATGCAGAGAGAAGCACAGCAAAAGACTGGTGGACGGAGAGAGAGAGAGAGAGAGAGAGAGACCGTGTATCGAGCTGCGCAATGGTGGAGAGCTCCGTCACTCTCTCTCTCTCTCTCTCCCTCTGACTTTTCCACACTTCTCTAAACCACCGTCTTCCAGTTTCCCTCTCTTTATCACTCTTTTTTTTTTTTTTTTGGTCTTTTCATTCTCTCTTCAACTTTGCCTCTCTCTGGCAGTCACTCTCCCTCTCTCCACCCTTTTCACTCTCTCGCCACTCTCCTACCACCTCTCTCTTCCACTCTCCTACCACCTCTCTCTTCATCTCCCTTTCTTCCACTCCGCCAGTTTCATCCATTTTTTTCACAGCTGCTTCCTCTTCCACTTTCGCTCTCTTTTCCACTCCACTTTCCTTCTCCGTCTCTCCCTCTCTTTACGACGTCCACTCTCTCTCTCGCTGTCTGCCACTCGTATTTCCACTTTCCCTCTCTTCCGCCACGTCCACTTTTTCACCTCCTCCTATTACTTTTTTTTTTCTTACCACCGCTGCCTCTTCTACTCAGTCTCTCTTACCCTCACTTCCACGTCTCACTCCCCCGATTTCCACCCCCCCCTCTCTCTCTCTCTCTCTCTCTCTCTCTCTCCACTCAGACGGGAGGGCATGTGGAGGGCTTAGCTCGACCGTGTAGGCTGGGCATTGCTACTGTGAATTGGTAATGATGGGACCTTGTTTTGTGTGTGTGTGTGTGTGTGTGTGTGTGTGTGTGTGTGTGTGTGTGTGTGTAGAGCTGAACCAGTGCCAGGATGTGGGCGGAATGCGAACCGTGTCTTCCTCTTGCCTGCGGGAGATGGTCAGCCCAACCTCACTAACCTTACGTTTCAGCCCACGCCAGTTAGTTTAGTTAGGTTAGTCTAGATGCGACTTTGAGGTTAGACTGGGTTAGATTTAGCTCAGGTCACCTCAGATGTGCCTTGTAGATGGGCCGTTAGGTTTGCAGGTAGGTTAGGTTAGGGCAAGTTGGGTTGGGAACGTGGTTAGATTTGCAATGGTAGGTCAGTAAGGTTAATCTAGGAATGTTAGATAGGGCAAACATGTTAGATAGGTTGGGCCAGGAAAGGGATAGGAGTTAGTCTAGACCCGTATACCGTATTGTGAATGTAAGGTTAGGCATGGGTAGATTAATTCATGTAGTTTAGCCTTAGATTATATTAGGTAAGGTCAAGTAGTTTAGGTTATGTAGAGTAGTTAGGTGTGCTAGGACCTAAGAAAAATTAGGTCTAAGATAAGGGAAGTTAGAGTGCGGTAATTTAGATCTGATTAGGCTAGTTTAGATGCAGAGAGAAACAGTTAGAATGCAATAATTAAGTCTGAACAAGTCACCGGTGTTAGCTCAGGGAGTGTAGCCTACTTCCGTAAAGGTGAGTTACGTTCCAACAGTTAGGGAGGGTAGAACAGGGTAGAAGAGATTAGGGCGGTTTGGCTAAGATTAACGTGGATTAGGCTGCAGATACTGGCGGGGTTTTAATTTAGGTTTGGAATCGTCACGGAGGTTAGGAAAGGGTAGGAGGGTTAAAGTAGGAAAAGGTGTTTGAATCAGGCCAAGTTGATCCTTTAAAACAGTTCAAATTAAGTAGACTCTTGTTAGACGAGATTTAGTAAGTTATCATTGCCACTAGATCAGGAGGTGACAAATTAATGTTAGTTAAGAATTTACTAGGCCAGGTAACAAGTAATTTTAGGAGAATTAGATCGCAACAGAAGAGGTACGTAAACGTAGGATGGGTTATACTAGATTTAGGTAATTACTACGTTACGGAAAATAAAGTTACACGTATCGTAGACCTCTTCTGCCTTATATTCTTGCTACTTCCAGACCTTGTTATTCTGTTTAGGTGAAAAGTTTAGAAATAAAGGAGTTTTAAGTGTAACCTTTAATTTCATTACTGTTATAGTCTCAGATGAATGAAGTAATCTGGAAAAAAAAAAAAAGAAAAGAAACATACCGGTACATCATCGGATTGAAGGTGCTAAGGGGCTACCATAACGTATGTAAGGTGAATTTCCTGACACAAAATGGAGTAACAAAAAAAGAAGGAAAAGGAAAGACAGGAAAGAAAGAACAGTATTTATTGTAGAAGTGTGCCACCATTAAAAAAAAAAATCATTAACTTTTTGAACTGAGATGAAGTAAAAATAGAAAAAAGGAGAATAAAAAGAAAAAAGAAAAAGAAAGGGAAACAGATCAGTCCAGGTAGTAGAAAGGTAGACCCATAAAAAAAAAAAATAGTTGTAAAGGTTACGGAATTGTTATGTCGGAGAACGCGAATGTACAGTATCAGTATGTATCGATATTTGCCATTGCTGTTGTGCCCTGTGTGGAATATTCACGTGCACCGGTGTAGCATCAATAGCGAGTCTGCATTAATGTGTGTGTGTGTGTGTGTGTGTGTGTGTGTGTGTGTGTGTGTGTGTGGCATCAGTAGCGACACTGCATTAATGTGTGTCGCTGTAGTACTGTGGGCCAGATCCAGGGCTTAACCAAAGTGCCGGCAGAAGGACCCGTTTCATTGCAATTGTTATCTCTGTGTACGGTGTGGAGTGTGTCGTAACTGTGGACCCAAAATGCAGTAGTGTGTGACTGTGTACGGTGTGGAATGTGTTGTACTTGTGGAACTAAAATGCAGTGGTGTGTGATTGTGTACGGTGTGGAATGTGTTGTACTTGTGGAACTAAAATGCAGTGGTGTGTGACTGTGTACGGTGTGGAATGTGTTGTAACTGGACTGATGATGCAAGGTTGTGCAGTTGTCAGTGGTGCGGAATGTTTAGTAACTGAAACGATAATATAACCTAGCGTTGTGTGACTTGAATTTATTGACACTGCGGGACGACAGTGTGCTGTATAATGTGGAACGAAGTACAGGAATGTGTTGGAAATGTTGAACGAAAATACGATGTTGTGTAACACCTCCTCATCCTTCTCAGTTGACCCCCTTTGAGCAAGAAGCAGGGATAGGCTAAGATGGAGTGAGTTTACTCTTTATAGGGCTCGATAAATTCCAAAATAGCTACTGGCGTCCATCCCGCTGCGTCATTCAGTTCTGATGTGCTAGGTAGAGTGGGGGAGGCAGCGTCATCTCTCTATCCTAAAGTCCGGAGCGAGGCGGAAGGTAGTCTGGGAACTGACACCGATATTATAGGGTAACCACATGTAAGGTAGTCAGTTGGTTAGGCTAGCCCTTTGACTGGTACGGTACGGGTATGGGTAGCCCTTTGGTGAATAAAATCGTCTTGCGTGAATGAAATAAATGTACCGGGTAGCTATATTAGACTAAAAGCCTTAAGCCTTGAGGAACGACATAGCTTAATGTTTTAATTTGGCTAACGTTAAGCTATTTTTACTCTTTCTGTCCATCTCTTCTCCCTCTTTCTGTCCTCCCCTATCTCTCTCTGTTTTTCTCTTCTTCACATTGGCCTCTTTCTTCCTTCGCCTTCATTTTCGTCTGCACCCTGTCCTTTTCATCATCCTCTCCCTTTCCTTTTCTTCCTCCTTCCTTCTCTTCCTGTTCTCTTCCTCCTCAATATTCTTTTCCTTCTCTTCACGTCCTCATGTTCTTCCTCACCATGTCCTTTTCCTTCTCTTCCTGTCCTCCTCCTCTCCCTGTCCTTTTTCTTTCTTTCCCAGTCCTCCCCATCCTCTCCCAGTCTTTCTCTTCTCCCATATCAACGTCCTCACGCCATCCTCCTCTTCCTGTCCACCTCTCCCTCTCGCTGTCCTTTGTCCTTAGCTGCTCACACGTACCGGTATGTCATTGCTCTCGACCCCTCAGATATATCGTCTGTAAACAACACAGATACTGGCGATTATGGTACTTTTCGTCCTCCCTTTCTTTGTCTTTCATGTCCCTGTGTGTCAAACGTCCGTCTTTTTTTTATTTTCCCCTTCATCCTTTGTCGTGTTACCTCCCCTTTTTGTCTTCCTCCTTATTTTCCACCTCCTCTTTCGTCTTTTATCCTTCTCATTGCCTTCTTCATCCTCAGCTTCATCCTCGTCTCTGTCTTTTATTTGTATTCTTCTCCCTGGTATTCTTCCTCTTTCTTCGTTATTTTTTCATCTTCTTTCCGTGTCTTCGTCCATAGCTTTCTTCCTTCTTTGTCCTTTTATCCTCCTTGTCTTCTCATTTTCGTCCTTTCCATGTTCTTCCTTGATGCTGACGATGGTTGTGCTCCCTTCGTCCTTCCTCTTCGATTGTGTGTGTGTGTGTGTGTGTGTGTATTGTCCATCCCGTACCATATTTGTGTCGGTCTTGTTTTCCTACCGGTCTAGGCAGTTTAGTGTAATTCATCATCTTCCTTCTCTGATTTGCCTCTCTCTCTCTCTCTCTCTCTCTCTTTTTTAATTCAATCTGTTCTTTGTTCTTAATGCCCTTCTTGTCGTTCCTTTCCTCTGTTCTCCACCTCCTCTTCGTCAGTTCTCCTCTTACGTGTCTTCTCTCTTCCCTTCGTCCTTAATCACTCACACGTACGTTAGAGTCCGTGTTATGGTCCGTGAATTCCATTGATATTGACTGGCGGTGGATCCCTCTCCGTCTTTGTGTGTTTCGTCTTTCTGGGTCTTGTACTTTGTTCCTCTTCCTCGTCCTTTTTATTGTCCTGTCTTCCTCCTCATCTGTCTCGCTTTGTTCCTCTTCCTCGTCCTTTTCTTTGACCCCTCTTCTTCCTCTTACCTCTTCTCTTTCACTTTGTTCCTCTTCCTCCTCTTCTCTGTTCAGTCATCTTCCTCCTCTTTTCCTTACGTTCCTTTTGTGGTCATCTTTGTTTCTTTTCTATTGCCTAGTCCATACTCACCCCCATCTCTCTCTCTCTCTCTCTCTCTCTCTCTCTCTCTCTCCTGGTTCCTTTTCTTTATCCTCCAATGTCTCATTATCCCACTTTTCTTCATTTATCTTTCGTCCATTTCGTCTTTTGTCCTCGTGGCTGTACAGAATTTTTGCATGTTATTGTCCATTGTTCTCTGTTTCCCTTTTCAGTTTGTTCCGTTCCTTCTGTTCCTCCTCCTCTTAGTCATCCTTCTCATTTTTGCCCCTCTTCCTTCTTCTCATCCAGCTTCCTTTTCACATTTCATCTTACCTCCCCTTCTCACCATCTGCTCTTAATCCTTCTTCCTTCGTCCCATTTTCTGTCTCTTTCCGCCCTTCCTCTTCCCTTTCCTTCACGTTCACGCTAGGCTATGTAATTTGTTTACCGATAATTGCCTGACGTTTATAATCATGAGCAAAATTTAGCTTCTCACGTATATTTCATTACATTACATCCCTGGGTATAAGGTAATTGACTTGACGTATTTGCTTTATTTATTACGCACAAACGGACATATGCTATCCCAAACAAATTTCAAACTTTTCCGAGCTTCCTTTCTTTTCCCCAAGCAAGGCCAGTAGCTAGAGTAACTTGTGTTTTGGTGGCTGTCTCGCAATCTGTAGTCCATATTTTTAGTGGTTGAGGTAATTCTGGCACATCTCCCTTTCCACCTGGGGCCAGTTTTTGCATATGGGGCGCTAGTAATGCTGTGTAGGCGTGTAGTGTGTATGCAAACCAGCTATACCTGATGTGTAAAAGAAAAGTGTAGCTACGTTACATAGTCTAACCAACCGAAGAATATTAAGAAGTACCTTGTAGCTTTGCAGAAGTTGCTAATCGCCAAGGAAGTATTAGAGAAAAACTTGACTCTGGCCCTGGTAGCACTCAACCCAAGAAATTAACTCCCATAGCTACCCTATTGTGGCGTATGTAACCTGGCCTTTGTCATCTTCAAGGCGTATGTGGAGAAATGGGTTTATATGGCCTGTCTGAACATATATTTCTTGTCAAAAACTCCAGCACACAGGCCTCAAAACCAGCCAAAAGAAAAAAAGCGAGTGTGATGGAGTGCGGGTGCTGTGTGCTATAAAAGACATCCTGGTATTGCTGTGTTGTCCTGTGTTGTGATGCCCCACACAACCGCATACTTTCGTGACATCTAGGCTACACCCACTCACTCCCACACACACACACACACACACACACACACACACACACACACACACACACACACACTCCCACACGCACATCCCCCCCACACACTCCCACACCCAAACACACACTCCCACAACCCCCACACACATTTCACAACCCCTTATCCTTCACACTTACAACTTGCTCACCCGCTTACCTCACACAACCATACCCACAACCCCACAAAAACCCACAACCCCACAAAAACCCACACCCACATTTATGACCCCCATCTTCTCATACACCCTCCCCCTTCACTCCACCTGCATTCACACGCTCACAACCAAATTCCCATGCACGCACAGCCAAATTCCCACTCACACACGCACGCACACACTCACATCCACACGCACTCACAATCCCTCATTCCCTTAGCCTACACACTCACAATCCCCTTCATACACATTCACTCACTGCCACATGCACCCACCGTCCACTGTTCCACACCCCTAGTACATGCGCAAACACCCACACCTACACCTCCACATCGTCACACTTGCACACATGCACCCACACATGCCGCCACCCCACCTCTCCTCATCACGCACCTGCACAGGAAGATTGGCCGTCACAGGAAGACAGAGAGTGTAACTTTGTCAGACAGGCCGGGATGTGATGGAAGGGATGTGTGGTGTGAGGCTTGTGTGGTGGATGGGTGTGGTTGGGATAGCCTGTGTTGTAGTAGTGGGATGTTTTGTGGAGTAGCCTATGTTGTGGTGGATGAACTGTCGTAATGGTGTGTCGTAGAGTGTGGTTAGGGTGCCCTGTAACCTAGTAGTGTGTGGTTTGGGCCTGTTGTGGTGGAGGGAGTGTGTGTGGTAGGGGTAAGATGTGATGGAGATGTGTGATAGCTGGATATTGTAGTAGGTAAGACATTGTTCATGGTAGGTGTGTGTCGCTGTGGTTGGACGTGAAAGCAAGGTGCAGTAGGTTTTCCTGATAACGTTGTGGTGCAGGTGTGTGTGTGTGTGTGTGTGTGTGTGTGTGTGTGTGTGTGTGTGTGTGTGTGTTTGTGTGTGTGCTTTATGATTTTCTTTACTGTGTCTTTATCTTTTACATAAGGTTAGTCTCCCCTCCAACGTCGAATTGCAAGAAGGAAGGCCCCATGACTTACCTCTGATCAGTGGAGTTGGGGAGTTGGTTAGGGTGTGTGATTGGATGATTACAGTGGTTGGATCTGGTGGGCGGTATGTTTAGCCTAGTGGTCATGGATCTGACTTGTGTTTTGTATCGCTTCGCTGCTTACACCTGCTCTTCACTGCTTGCACACTTTTTTTTTTCATCCACCTGTCTTCATTCCTTCCTTCCTTCCAGCCACCCACAGCCTACATTCTCACCCACCTTCTTAGGTTGCCTTACCCTAAAAACACACTCGTTTTCTTGTTCGTGTTTACAGTATTCACAAATTCAGTAGCTGTGTGGGTACAATTCCTGCCTTCCTCAATTTGAACCGTTCACTGCACTGCGAAATCCAGTCTATTTCCCATCCATCCACAAACCTACCCATCTTCCTCAACACTAACTTGACAGCCCATCTGTATGCAAGTTATATTCACTCACTATCCTCGGTACCCTCCTCCCATCCCGTCATTCTTATTCCATTCTCCTCGCTTAGAAATCACGTAGTCTATCTACAGTTGCTCCACATTTACCTGTTCGTACTTCCTAATGTACCATCGTGTCCACATCTCCTGATCTATCCGACTATCCACATCTTACAGTCTGCATTCCTATCTTCACCTGCCATTTTTCTGCCTTAAACCGTCTTCATAATCTACCCTCGTAGGCTATCTACATATCATAAGCAACACTCCTATCCATACATCCTAATCTGCCTTCCTATCCACACTCCCCAGCCTTCCTTCCTGCTTTACCTCCTAATCTGCCCTTCTTAACACACCTCCCAATCGCCCTACTATAGTCGATACCCATACCTCCTATTCAGCCCATCTCTAGCAACTTCCTCATCTTCCAGGAACCCATTTGTCTCTTCCGTAGCCGACTTCTCCACTCGCTGCTCACATTCATACACCCCTACCCTCACTTCCATCCACCCACTCAGCATAATACACCCACCCATCTTACCCACAATCCAACACACTTGTTCCACACACACACACACACACACCCAACCCACCCATCCAACCAACCCACACTCCCACCCAGCCAGCCCACCCACACTTGTCTTCCCTCACCTTAGATACACCGGAACAGGCATCTAACGTTTCACTTAAAGGATTGGTTCCCACGGCGAGAGACAGGATGAGGTATGGAGCAGAACGGATGAGAGAGAGAGAGAGAGAGAGAGATGAAAGTGGAGAAGGGATGAAAGGGGTGATGAGAGTGACGAGACAAGTAGGTGGGAGTGGGTGACAGGATGGTGGTAAACAATTTCTGTCTGTCTGTCTGTCTGTCTGTCTGTCTGTCTGTCTCTCTCTCTCTCTCTCTCTCTCTTTCCTTCTGTGCCTCTTCCCCTCACTTCCCTTCCCCTTTCCCTTCACTTCTGACAGGACGTGGCCACTTCTCTTCGCACTTCCTTGCCACTTCCTTTCACTCTTCACTCCCCCCCTCCCCTCCCATCATCTCTCTCCGCCTCCCTCTCATCCTCTCTCTCTCTCTCTCTCTCTCTCTCTCTCTCTCTCTCTGTCCTTGTATGCCTTCACTTCCCTTCCCTTCATACCTCACTTCGCTTTCTCATTCCTGGCTCCCCTCTCTTCCTCCCTCCCATTCCCCCTCTTATCTCTCCCTCCCCTCTCTCCATCTTTCCCCTCCTTGTCTTTTTATTTCTCTCCCCTCTCCTCTTTGTCCCTCCCCTCCCCAGTCTCCGCATGTCTCGTCTCCCTCTTTACCTCTTCTCTCCCCTCCCCTCTTTCCCTGCTTCACCCCTCACCTTTCCCCTTACTCTCCCCTCGCCCCTGCCGTAACCATGGCAACCTCAGGACTCCCCCAGGCCTACAATTGCTTCCTCTCTCTCTCTCTCTCTCTCTCTCTCTCTCAACGCATACTCCCTCCAGTTGCCTCCCCCCACTCATTCTCCCCTCACCACCCTCTCCCCTCGCCCCACTACTAACCTTTCTCCCCTCCCTTTTCCCCTCGGCACTAAACCTACCGTACGTTTGCCCTTCCTTTCCCCTCGACATTAAAATTACCTCTCTCCCATTCCCCTTGCCTCTGCCTCTCTCCCCTTTTCCTCTTTTCCCCTCAAGTTATCGTTCTTTCCTTCTGCCTCTCTATTCCTCCTCTCTCTTTCTCTCTCTTTGTCATTTCCTCTTTTCCGTCCTTCCTCTTTCTTTCATCTTGCCCTGGTTTTTACTCTTTTATCCTCTCTCCCCATTTCATCTTTCCCATCCCACATCTTACCCTCTCTCTCTCTCTCTCTCTCTCTCTCTCTCTCTCTCTCTCTCTCTCTCTCTCTCTCTCTCTCTCTCTCTCTCTCTCTCTCTCTCTCTCTCTCTCCCCATTTCATCTCCCCTCCCCCCACCATTTCCCACTTCCTTAATTCTTCTTTAAGTCTGTATCACCCCTCCTTGCCTCTTCCCTCACACCTGTCTTCCTCCTTCCCCTCACCCTTCCCCTCCTCGCCTTTGCATCTACATCTTTCCCCTCATGTCACTCTCTCCTCCCACCTCTCTCCCCTCTAACCTTTCTCATCTCCCCTCCTGTCTTTCCACCCAGTTCTCTCCCCTCTTATCTCTCCTCTCTCCTTCTTTCCCTTCTTCAAATACCCCTCCCTTCTCCCTTTCCCCTCTTTTTTTTTTCTGACTAGCTTTCCCTTTGCATCACTCCCCTTTCCCCTCTTCCACTTCTCGTCTTCTACCTCTCTCCTTTCATCTCTCTCCCCTTCCTTCTCCTCCCATGTCTCTCACTATCCCTACCCACTTTTTCGTGCTCCACACCACATCCTTCTTTATTTCTTGAGCCCTATTCTCGTCAGCTTAAGAGGCTTCCTAGCAACTGTTCCTTAGTGATTTAATTTGCGTATTCGACAAGGAAGAGCAACTGAAAATCATCCTAGGCCAAATTTTGTGTGTGTGTGTGTGTGTGTGTGTGTGTGTGTGTGTGTGTGAGAGAGAGAGAGAGAGAGAGAGAGAGAGAGAATGATTTACCCTTACAGGAGCTGGTGTTAGGCAAGAGCGGAATGAATGGATTATATTACTCCTGATGGAGATAATCAGTTTCCCCTTCCTCCCACTCACCACTCACACGCGTCCTTTGCCAGTCATTCTCTCTCTCTCTCTCTCTCTCTCTCTCCGGATGTTACCCAGAATAAAAACCGCATCAACGACTGAGCACTAAAAGGGATTAATATGCATGGAAATTGAGCTCAACCAGACGTTTTTTTTTTATCCTCCATCTTTTCCGTCTCGTGTTCCCGTCCGTCCCTTTGTGCAGTGGTACGGTAGCCTTGTTAAATATTACCTCGAAACAGACAGACGGGTTTCACTATCAAACGCCCTTCACAGTGGTACATTTAGCTTAGTCTAGGCTGTTCATGGGAGCTTCGTTTTCCATCGTTATACAGAAATGACATGATTAGATGGATGTGTGGTGTGTCTTTGAGTGCGAGGCCTGAGGGGGCTGGGATTGCGATTGAAGAGTTGAGAGGAAGGATGAGACTTGAATATTATATTGGTGTTGTGATGAGGATGAGTAGATTGAGATGATAGGCTATGGCCATGTTAAGAGAATGGAGGATGACAGTTGGGTGCAGAAGGTGAAAAGTGTGGACGTCGGGGGTTGGGTTGCAAGAGGCAGGCCCAAAAAGACCTGGGACGAGGTCATTGATTGTGACCTCAGGGGTTTGGGACTGAATAGGGATGCTGCCAGAGATCGAGCAGCATGGAGAGCCGCCATTAGGTGACCAAGGCTGACGCACGCCAGCATGTTGGAGCCTTTATAAACGATACATTATTATTATTATTATTATTATTACGTTATGGAAGGTCTTACAAGTGAACGATATCCTTCCCTATAGGAAAAGAGGAGGAGATTTTACGCTGCGTTCCTTTTGTCCTCTGATATTATATACCTGGAGATCAAAGGACCGTGTATGGATCAACCCTGCCGCTAATGAGTGTGGGAAATTGGGTTAGAGTGATAATGATTGATGATGATGATGATGATTGATGATGATGATGATTCTCCTTCTACATAGGCCTATAATTTGATCCTTTTGTCTCACAAGGTATCCCATTCTCCTGTCCCCCCCCCTCCCCTCTTTCTTTCCGTGTTGGCCAAGATTGCGCTTTTCTCGTTGGTTGAGGAAGCTCCCTAACACCTTTTCCTAAGCGATGTATTTTGCTTATTACACCTTATTGTTCTCCTGTTACATAAATCCTTCCAGTATCGCCCTACTCAATAACGCACGAAAGGATATTAACCAGCCATATCCAAAAATAAGTCGCCAAGGAAGAGGTGTTAGGGGGAATACGAACCTGGGTCTTAATTTTGGTTCTCTTGGTTGTGCAGGTCGGCAGGTACGGTAGGCCTATTCCAGGATCACGCTTGTTTGTAGTACCGGCACAGGTGTTTTATTTATTCATTATTTTTACAGCAGGTAGGTAGGGCAGAGTAGATTAAATTAGAGTAGGGTAGGGTAAGGCAGGGTAGAGTATAGTAGGGTAGGGTAGGGTAGAGTAAGGCAGGATAGGGAAGGGTAGGGTAGGGCGGGGTCCACTTTTTCCCGTCTTCCTTTTATTGGATTTTGCCGCCTCTTTCGTATGTATATTTATCGTTTTCCATCTCTTTATTGGTGTCCTTGTGTTCTGTGTTTCCCGTCTACTTTTTCTTGGTTTTTGCGGCTTTTTTCTCCTGTATCTTTCTCGTTCTTCATCGTTTTGTGGGTGCCCGTGTTCCTCATTTTTTTTCGCGTATAGTATTCTGACATTCTGTTGATTCTCGTTGCCTCATTGTAATATGTATCTCTTTCTCCTTTATCTTCTGTCTTCATCTTACAGTGTGCTATTTATTTATTTATTTATTTTTTTGGTAATTCATTGCAGTCTCTTCTAAGATACGGTAGGTCTGTATGTCTCTTATTACCTGTCCATTTTGTTGATGTTCGTGAGACCTTGAAACCTGTCTCGTTGTGTGTCTCCATTTCCTCTTTTTCTTCTCTTATCTTTTATCTTTGTCGGTATCATCTTTATGTTTCTTTGTTTTCTTTATCTTCTGTGCAATCTTCTCGTTAACATCTGCCTTATCGTATAACCAACTTCCTTTCCGTTTTCGTGTTACTTCTTTCTTGTTTATCTACGTATTTCTTCGTCTCGCTTTTCTCAGTTTCATATGGTGTATTTTTCTGTAGTTTCCCCCGTGTCCCCGTCTTCTCTCCTCTCCCATTTTTTCTCTCTTCTTCGCTTCATACATAATTCCTCTTCCTTCCTTTCTCTTACTTCTCATTTCCCCTCCCTCTGAATTTTCTCATTTTCCCTTCCCCCTCATTCCTTTCATTTTCCCGTCCCCGTCTGTCGTCTCAGTTTTATCATTTTCCCTTCCCATTTCATTCCTTTAATTTTCCCTATCGTGTCTTTCGTCTCAGCTTTCTCATTTTCCTTTCCTTCTCATTCCTTTCATTTTCCCTTTCCTGTCCTCTTTTTCCTTCCCTCTCTTCTCCTTTCTCCTCCCCTGTTACCGTTCCTTCTCTTTCCTCCGTTTCGTTCCCTCTCCTCTCTAATCTTTTTTCCCCTTCTCTCCCTTCCTTTCCCATTTTCCTTTCCCTCTCATCCTCCTTTCCTCATTGTCTGCCCCTTTTCCAGGTATCGTCAGTAGACCTATTCCATTTTTATTTTTTTTTTACGTCAACTTCTTTAACTTCCTTTTTTCTTCCCTTCTCGTTTCATTCTTTCCATCCCTTCCCTTCCATCGCATCCCCTCCTCTCCCGTTCTCCCTTCCTTAACTCCCTTTCTCATCTCCTATCATCCCTTTGCAATAGCTAGTTTCATTCTTTTCATTCTCTCTTCCCTTCCTCTCACTTCCTTCCTCTCTTTCCTACCCCTCTCTTCCTCTTCGTTTCCCCTCGTCTCCTTCATTCTCTTCCTTCCCTCTCTCCCTTCCTTCCTCCGTCCTTGTTTCCAACCCTTCATTCCATTCCCTCACATTTTTCCTCCTTCCTTTCCTTCCCTCCATCCTTCTTGACCAGTTTATGAATATTACGAGAGAGAGAGAGAGTGGGGGGTTAGGGGGGCAAGGGGGCGGCGTTCCCCTGGTTAATATATACTCTTGTTTACCTAAAGGGAATAATGCCTTTTATATGGCCTAGGAGTGCGCTGAGGCGGACTAAAGTATGGGGGGGGGGCGTAGATCCCCCTTTCACCCTTACAACCCCCCACCCATTCCCTCCATTAACCCCCTACATTCTTTTCTTGTATTATCACTTTCTATCCAGACGATTTTACTCAGCTCAGGGGAAACCAGTCTTAGGGAAAAGGGTTTAAAACAGCTCCAGTAACTTTATATCCTATGGTATCATTTTCAGTCTTACTCTTGTTGTTTCCAGACGATTTTAGTCAGCTTAAGGGAGTCCTCGTGTCTTTAAGGAGTTTTAGGAAGGCTGTATATAACCCATGCAGCTCGGAAAATCTATCCCAAGGTGAAGAAAATCGTCTAGAGATAGCAAGAAGAAAATAAATACGTGTAGGAGTCAATCCCCTGAATCCACTTTTTTGGTAGCTCATTCTTGCTGCCTCCAGACGATTTTATTCAGCTTATAGGCGATTTATTTGAACAGGAGGGTAATATAATAATAATTCTAACTCTTTCACTAATTTGGGGTCGCATAATAAAAAAAAAATAGTCTGAAGTTTGATGGAAGAAATTGAAAAACGCATCATCGGTCTGAATGGGTGAACTGTCCTCCTCCTCCTCCTCCTCCTCTTTTTTTTTTTTTTTTTTTTTAACAGCCATTTTTTTTTTTTATGGTTCTTAACGCCTGTCTCTCTTTTACTCAGCCTACTTTACCTTTTTCTCCCCAAATTAGGCACCGGTACTGTAGCTTCTTAGGCCTCGTTCCTTGTGTGTGTGTGTGTGTGTGTGTGTGTGTGTGTGTGTGTGTGTGTGTGTGTGTGTGTGTGTGTGTGTGTGTGTGAGTATTTCTTGTTTTTATTGTTGTGTATTTTATCCTCTTCATTTTCCTCCTTTTCCCTGCTTCCTTTATGCTGACACTTTTTTTTTTATGTTTCTTGTTTATCCTTGCACCAGTACACCCTTTCCACCACCATTACTACCAGATCACTTCCCTGCCACCACCACCACCACCACCACCACCACCACCAGTCACATCCCTTCCTCCACCAGCAATTTTTCCTCCACCAATATTCCTCCTCTACCAGTAAATCCTCCTCCATCATCTTTCCCCCTCCACGTTTCCTCCACCAATACTCCTTCACCAATATTCCTCCTTCATCAGTATTCCTCCACCAATATTCCTCCTTCACCAGTATTACCCCATCAATATTCCTTCACCGATATTCCTCCTTCAGTATCGCTACATCAGATTCCTCCCCCACTAATATTCATTCACCAATATTCTGTCTTTAATAGTCCTCTTGTATGACAGCCACCAGTGTTCTTCAAATTAAGTCATCCATCTCTTTCTACAATCTTCCTCAATTATCTTTCCCTGTCCATTTTTTTTTTTTTGGCTGTCTTTCCACTTCGTCCTCCGCTCCTCCCTTCCCTTATCTCCCTCTATTATTTCGTTTTTCATCCTCCCCTATTTATACTTCCTCCTCTGTCCTCTCTTTATCACCTTCAGCATCACGCATTTCTCTCTCTCTCTCTCTCTCTCAAAACATTTTACGTTCTACCCTAATTTTCTGTTTTCCTTACCTTCCTCCCTTTTTTTTTCCATTTCTTCACTCTTCCTCTATCTTTTCCCCCCATTCACTCTGTACACTTCCACCTCCCTCACCATCCCTGGTTTTCCTCTCCCCATGACTCTTCCTCTTGTCTTTCCGTCTTCCATTTTGTCTCTCTGCCATCCTCTGCCTTCCCTTCTTCCTCCTAGTCTTCAACTTTTTCTCATTCCTCTTCCCCTCCCACTAATTTAGCCATTTCGTTTTTTCCTGCTTCTTCCTTTTCTACTTCGTTACTCCTTCATTATCTGCAACTTCCTTTTTCTTTCTTTCTTTTTTTTTTTCATACCACTTTTCTCTCCCATCCCGTTGCTGTTATTCTCCCTTCTCCCATCTTTGCCCTCGTGATTCGTCGTCGTCGTTGTTTTCATCATCATCGTCGTCGTCGTCGTCATTGTTGTCGTCACCACCACCACCACCACCACCACCACCACCACCTAGACTTAAGCTTTTTCACTGATTTGTAAAATTTTACAAAGTAATTGAACACAGATATCAGTTTTAATTTTCTTTTTCTCTAATTCTTTGTCTTCTCTTCAGGTGAGTGTGTTCGGTGTGTGTTCGGTGCTCTGATTGGCTGCCAAGGACGAGACGGTGGTGAGTACAGGCCAATTATTACTGTTGTTTTATTTTTACACTGAATTTAGATGTTTGGGTTGTCTTCGTATTGTTAAATTTTGGGAGATTCGTGGTAGGCGGAGACGCACGCAGATATGTAGAGACTGATGAGGAGAGAGCGACTAAGAGAGCATATACCGGTGTTTGAGACTGGGAAGGAGGAAGAAAAAGAAGTGTTAAGCCAAGAAAAAAATAGTTAAAAAGAAGATAACTATGAAGATGATGGTGATGGTGAAGAAGACGAACTAAGTCGAGATAAAAGTAGGTAAGATGTGTCGTGGAAGGAGATGGCCACTATCAGTACTTTGTAAGGACAGAAATACTTGGAAGTTATGCTGTTGTGGCCATCTCTTACCTGGCTGCCTTCTCCTCCTCCCCCCTCCTCTCTTTGGCCTTCTCTTTGGCCTTCCTCTTTTCTTGAACCTCCTCTTCTACCATCTCTGTCCTGTTTACCGTTCCCCCATCCTGTCATCTTGAGCCCCCTCCCTTTTCCTTAAGTTCCTTCCCTTTTGTTGGTATTCCCTCCCTTGCTTCCAACTCTCCTTTTTCTTGGCCTTCTTCTTTCTTCTCTCTCCCGCCTCTTCTTGAGCTCTCTCCCCCTCCGCCTGTTTAGTCGTCCACTGCCTCTCATTCTTCCAGCTCCTTCCCTGTCCTTGAGCTCCCTCCCTTTCCTTGGACTCCCTCCCGTTCCTTGAGTTCTCTTCTTTTCCTTGAGGTCCCTCCCTTTCCTTGAAGTCCTACCCGTTCCTTGAGCTCCCTCCCTATCCTTGAGCTCCCTCCTTTTCCTTGAGCTCCCTCCTTTTCCTTGAGCTCCCTCCTTTTCCTTGAGCTCCCTCCCTTTCATTGAACTCCATCTCATTCCTTGAACTCCATCCCTTTCCTTGAACTCCCTTTCCTTAATTTCCTTCCCTTGAACAAACTTTCTTCCCTTAAGCTCCCTCCCTTTCCTTGAACTCCCTTTCCCAAGGCTCCCTTCCTTGAACTCCTTCTCTTTCCTTGAACTCCTTCTCTTTCCTTGAACTCCCTCCCTTTCCTTGAACCTCCTCCCTTTCTTTGAGCTCCCTCCCTTTCCCTGAGCTCCCATTTTTCTGAGCCTCGCTTTACCTCAGAATCCTCCCTTTTCCTCACCTTCTTCCCCACCCTCCCACTCCCATAGCTCCCTCTCCCTTTGTCCTTAGCCTGCCACCGCCTCCTCCCTTTGCCTGAGCTGTCCCTATATAGAGAACAATCGCTAAGTATCAGAGGAATGTGTTTTGTGGCTGGTGGGTAGAATCAGAGTGGTAACAGGCCCGGCTCACTCGCCCTTTTGCTTCTGAAGGAAAATGAAAAAACGAGTAAGGGTAAGATGTTTTCTGGAAGGAGTTGCATTGTTCGTGTTTATGTACCATTTTTTAATTTAGCTGCCAGTAAACGTTTATTATTATTATTATTATTATTATTACTATTATTATTTGTCATTATGATTTTTCTTCTCTTTTTAATATACTTTTTTCCCCATTTTCTGTTTTTGTAAGTTTTAAATCCACTGTGCCTAACATATAATTCTTGCGCCTTAACTTGGCCCAGATTTTCTTCATTTTTCCTGCTTATTTCACCTAGTTCAGTTACAGGAAAAGACAATCCAACAGCTGTGCATCCTTTCCTTAGAACTTCTTCGTGACTAGCCTAATATTCCAGTGTTAATCCATTCTTACCACTCAGCATTCAAGATGGAAAGATGTCAATTTTAGGCCAAGTGAAGGTGAAAAGAGTATAGGTGTGCCAACCCAGAATGAGGTCTTGGGTTTTATTGCGTGACTGTCAGTTGATATACATTTTCCATGGGAGAGATAGGGGCTGATAGATAGATGGATAGACAGATAGATGGATATATAAATGGATAGATGGATGGATAGATAGATGGACGTAGTTGTAATTCTATTCGTAGCACAACCAGGTGATTATAAATGTTACCTGTAGTGAATGGGTTAATGAAGGTTGTAGCTAATCATTCCAGTTTGAGAAGTTGATCCTTGAGTAAGAAAAATATCCAGAAGAAAAAAAGTAAAAGAAGACAGCATAGCGAAGGAGTTACGTGACATGTGGAGGCGTGTGGCGTAGAGGACTGAGGGGCCTTAGGAAACGGGCTACTGAGTCTATGCCCAGAGTCGGACGTATTAAAAAAAAAAAAATGGTAGATTGATATATAGTAAGACTGATGAGTAGATATATAGATATTAAATTTAGATTAACACATGGAATTTTCACCATGCCTCACCCATTTTTGAAAACTACACACAGGCTTTTTTTTTTTTTTTTTTTTTTTTTTTTTTTTTTTGACCAACACCCGACCTGTGTATTTATCCCAGCAAAAATCGCAATAGTCAGGGGTTAAGGGATATCTGGTTAACAATTCGCCATCGCTTGACTTGGCCTTAGACGTGTAGTTAAAGATTCCTGGTTAATTCTTCTCCCCGTGTGTGTGTGTGTGTGTGTGTGTGTGTGTGTGTGTGTATGTGTGTGATGTTGGCGAGTCGTTCCATGGCTGAGGTACAATTTGGCGTGTTGGTGTTGAGAACGGGCGCGTTGTTCATGGTATTTCGCGGAGGATTAGCGGGATTTGGAGGTGGCTGGCAGGAGAAAGAGAGAGAGAGAGAGAGAGAGCTGTGTATGGGTGTGGTTATGGACGTGGGCGTGTAGAGGAAATGGAGGCTTAGGGGAGAACGGGAGAGAGACCCTAGGAGAGGAAGTTTGGGGGGGGAGGGTAGTGGCGGGGGGAGAGTAAGGGGGAGGGGGGAAATGTTCATTGTCTAACTTTTATGGGGGAAGGGAGGGGAGGGGGGTGTAGGGAGAGGGAAGGGAGGCATGAAGATTGGTTTGGTGGACGTGGAAGAAGCAATAGATGTTGGTGGGGAGAGGGAAGTGGATAGTGGCAGTGAGGGAAGGTGAGGGGCGAGGGAAAGGAGGGGGGGTAGTGAGAGGGGGGAAAGAAGCAGGAAGATTGGTGGGAGAATATGTTGATGGGAGGAGGAAGTTTGGGAGATGGGTAGTGGCAGGGAGAGTGGGGAGAGGGGAGAAGTGTTCATTTCTAACTTTATGGGAATGGGAGAGGAAATGGAGAGGAGGAGGAGGAGGAGGAGGAGGATGGGAGACATGAAGATTGGTTTGGCAGAAGTAGAAGTGATGGGTGATAGGATGGCGAAAAGACTGGAGTTTGGCAGGTGAGGGTGGTGGGGAGGGGGTGTAATTTTTTAAGAGGGAAGCGTTAAGATTAGTCAGGTTGGGGATGAAGCAGTGCACGATGGGAGGAGGAAATTGGGGAGATGGGGAGGTTAGTGGCAGTGGTGGGTGAGAAGGGGGGACTAGGAGGAGAGAGAGGGGTCTTTAAATGTTCTTTGTCTGACTTTTATAGCGGGTTGAGGGGAAAAGGAGGGGTTCAGGAGGAAGGGATGCGTGAGGGGAGCAGTGCCGAAGGTTGGTTTGGGGTGGGGATGTGGAAGAAACCGTGAGTAGGAGTGGAATGCTTATAGAGGAGGAGCAGTGAGATTAGGGATGAAAAGAGTGTGGTGTTGGGCAGTGAGGAAGGGGAGGGGAGGCGTTCGTTGGGGAGTGGAGGAAGAGGGGGGGGGAAGGCGAGGGGGAGAGAAAGGGAGACATGAAGTGAGCATTGATAGAAGATAGCTGAAGTAAAATTAGAAAAGGCATACGTGGTGGAAGGAGGAAGTTGAGGTAGGAAGGGGGTGAGTTTGAGTTGAGGGAGGGAAAGAGCTGCAGTGGGGAGGGGGGGAAAGCGTTCATTGTCCAACTTTTATGGACGGGTGGGAGAAAGGAAGGCGTGGAGGGAGCGTTGACGATAATTGATAGAGAGGCGGCGGTGGAAGAAGTTAAGGCGGAAGAGAAATGAATCTGAGGTTAATTAAGCAACTGTGAATGCTTCTGAATTCGCAGGTGTCAGTGTGAGTGGTAGCAGAAGAGGGGGATGTTGAGGAGGTTGAGATGGAACAAGATTGAGCCTAGGATTAAGGGGAAAAAAAGTTGAGTGAGTCTGTGATCGCGGATGTGAGTGAGTGAGGAGGAGGATATTGAAGAGATTGAGATAGAACGAGGCTGAGGCTAGAATTAAGGAAAGAAAAAGATGAGGGAGTCTGTGATCGCTGGTGTGTGTGTGTGTGTGTGTGTGTGTGTGTGTGTGTGAGAGAGAGAGAGAGAGAGAGAGAGAGAGAGAGAGAGAGAAATTGACACATTTACTGAAAGAGAAAGGGAAGGAAGTGTGCTACGAGAAAATTACAGGAGAAGGTGAATGAAAAAAATACCGGGTTGCCAAAGGTTGACATGGAAAGGATGAAGTCTCAGAAAAAATAATGAAAACTAATGAGAAACGAAACTGTAGCAAGAAAGAAAAGAGTGAAGTACCGTCGGTAGGATGTGAAGGACAGTGAAATTACCAAGAAAACCGGATGAATAAGAAGGAAGAAGCCCGGTGTGAAAAACAGTTAAAGAAAATGTTGAACGAAATAGAGTTGGAAAAGGAAGTTAGAATACAAGGAGAAGGAGGGGTTGAAGGAGATTTTAGGGGGGGTAGAGGGGGGAGAAAAAAGAGGGTGGGGGGAGTTGAGAGGCCTAGCAAAAGGGGAGTGGTGTAATGAGAGAAGTACATTGGGCTGGAATGCACGGGGAGAATTTTAAGTCGTGTTAAAGACTGGAAAGGAGGTGCATTGTGAGAGGGAGGCGCGGAAGGAAGGAGCTTGGGTTTTGTGGGAAGGGGAGAGAGAGAGAGAGAGAGAGAGAGAGAGAGAGAGAGAGAGAGAGAGAGAAGGGGAAGGATTGAGGTGGGGTGGGAAAGGAATGGTAGAGAGGGTGAGGAAGGAAGGGTGAGGAAAGTGAGAGAGGTGGGGAAGAAACGAGAATGGTTGTGTGTGTGTGTGTGTGAGTGTGAGTGTGAGTGTGAATGTGGTGAGGGAGAATGGAGGGAGAGGGTGTTGTTGAGAGTGAAAGTAAGAGAGGTGGGAAAGGAGTGTGGAGGGTGGGAGGGGGAGGCAGTAGCGAGAGGGTTACATGGCGTGAGGGGAGCGGGCAGAATTTAGAGAGTGTGGAAGGGGAAGAAGAGGGGAGGGGAAATTTAGAGGGCACGAGGGGAGAAATTGTGCATTGTTTGAGAGGCAGTTCAAGGTAGAATTTCAAGTGAATGTTGTTAGCAAGGGGACGTAGGTAGGAAGATGGGGTGTTGGTAGGTAGGTAAGTAAATACTGTAGGTTGGTAGGTAGGTGGGGCGTTGGTAGGTAGGTAGCTGGAACGATTGACATTTTAAGTTGTAGGTAGCTGAGATGGTTGGTGGAAAGGTAGGTAGGAGGGTGATATGTAGGTATTGGAGACTGTTACGGTATGTAGGTAACTGGCAGTTGGCAATTTGGGGTAGTATGTAGCAAAGAATATTAATATGTAGGTGACATGGAGGACAGGTAGGCCTAGGTACCGGTAGTTGAGGCGGTAGGTAGGTAAGTACGTAGGTAGATGAGAGGGTAGGTAGGTAGGTAGGTTTTTGCGAAGGAGTGTTGGTAGGTGCTTGATGGTTGGTGGATTATGCCGTAGGTAGATGAGACGGTAAGTAGGTCGAGTGGTAGGTAGATAAATAAGTAGATAGGCGAGTGTAAGGGTAGGTAGGGTGCTCAGTCTGTTATAGTGCGATGAAACAGACGGTAGATGGGTAGGTAGGTAGGTAGGTAGGTAGGTAGGTCGGTCGGTCGGTAGGTAGGTGCTGTAGGCTTATGTACGAAGCAGAAAGGAGGTAGAAAGGCGAAAAGAACAGATGGGATAACAGGTACCTGGTTTACCTAGGGTGTGGGAATTTATAGGTAGGATAGAGTAGGTGGGATGGTAGGATAGGGTAGATGGGATGGTAGGATAGGGTAGGTGGGATGGTGGGATAGACTGGGTGGGATGGAAAGGATAGGTTAGGTGAAATGGTAGGTCAGGGAAGTGAGTTGGTAAGTTAGGCTAGGTGGATTGGTAAGATGGGCTTAAATAGGTGGAGTGGTAGGTAGGTGTGAGAGTTGGTAGGGTGGGGCAGGTGTAGGTAGGTAAGCAGGTGTGAGAGTTGGTAGGGTGGGGCAGGTATAGGTAGGTAAGTAGGTGTGAGAGTTGGTAGGGTGGGGCAGGTATAGGTAGGTAAGTAGGTGTGAGAGTTGGTAGGGTGGGGCAGGTATAGGTAGGTAAGTAGGTGTGAGAGTTGGTAGGGTGGGGCAGGTGTAGGTAGGTAAGTAGGTGTGAGAGTTGGTAGGGTGGGGCAGGTATAGGTAGGTAAGTAGGTGTGAGAGTTGGTAGGGTGGGGCAGGTGTAGGTAGGTAAGTAGGTGTGAGAGTTGGTAGGGTGGGGCAGGTATAGGTAGGTAAGTAGGACTGAGAGTGTGAGGCTGAAGGTTATTAAAGCCGATAGCCTACACTGTGTACACTGGGTGGTAGGTAAGACGGTGGGTAGGTAGGCTGATAGATAGAAAGTAGGTACCAGTAGGTAGGTAGGCTGATAGATAGACATTGGGTAGTTATGTAGGTTGATGAATAGATAGATAGATAGACTTAGGTAGGTAGGTTGGCAGGTAGTCTAGGTAAGCAGGCTGGTAGATAGACAGTAGATAGGTAGGATGATAGACGGTAGGCAGGTAGGCTGATAGATAGACGGTGGGTAGGCAGCCTGATAGATAGACGGTACGTGATAGATTCATGGCTTTAGATGGATGAGTAAACACAGACCAGGTCATTTTTTTTTTTTTTTACATAGTCCTGAAACTGTATCAAAATCTAATGTAATATTTCTGAACCATGAAGTAATATTGAAGCGGGATGAACTTGTAAAAATAATGATAATAATGAAGCTAAATTAGGAATGTAAAAAGTTTATTGATTACAACTGTACACTTGTATACTCATCTTTCTCAGATTTGGTCTAAATTTGCCATCTCGCGTTCTTGAAGGATGAGTTGTAACAAGAGATAAATACTATATGATGCTAGTCACGAAGCAGTGCTGTGGAAAGGACGTAGAGCAGTAGCGTTGTCGTACTCTGCCACCGAAGTGCGTGAAATCAGTTGCAAAGGGACAAAAAAATCTGGCCAGGTTAAGGTGAAAGGAGTATAGGTAGGACGGTGGGTAGGCAGACTGATAGGCAGGCTAGATGGAGCTGGTACTAGCGACTGGTTGAGAAAAATAGTAGGAAAACAGGCGTATAAAATAGTCAGATAGTTTGATGATTGGCAGGGAAGATGAAACTGGGTGGAGTGCTTGGTAGGACTTGTTTCTTTTTCATTTTTTTATTTATTTTGTTCATTTTGCGCAGCTAAAATTAGGCTGTTTTATCCAGCTTAGGGAGATCATCTGTTAAATCTCTAGAAATGTTAGTAGAAGTGTAGGTAGGCAGGAGCAGCGAAAAAGAGGCTTATGTAGAGTTGTCAGTATCTTTAAGTAGGCAACCAGTCTCTAGATGGGTGACGGGCGGAGTAGAATTAAGATATAGTTAATCCCTTCAGTCCGATGGCATTTTTTTTTTTTTTTTTGCTACTGGGACAATTATTATTATTATTATTATTAATTTTTTTTTTTTTGGGGGGGGGGCAGGAGCAACTTTTCGAACTGGGGAGGTTAGGTTTCGGCCCGTCTTCAGATCTGCCAAGGAAGCTCCCTGACGCCTTTTTCTTACCTACTTATTTCCGGCCATGGGTCGCTAGTACTCTCTTGGATGACCTGCATGCAAATTATATCGTTGTTAAAATGCAGCAGATAACATAAAAAGAGAAAATTAGTTATGTAGTATGGCAACTAAATCGCCAAGGGAAAGGTGCTAGGGAGGCTTCTTTAAAAAAAATACAATGTAAACAGCATGAATAAAACTGAAAATAAACGTCATCGAACTGAAAGGGTTAAGCCTGTTGGTAGATATGTCGGTGGTAGGAATGGTGCTTGGTAGAGAGGAAGTGAGGAGTATGGGTAGGCTACGTGCAGTTGTAAGTAGAACCGTAGGTAGACAGGGGCAGTATGGAAAGAGACATAGCATATTTTGAGAGGGTTGAGGCGTAAGTACAACTGTAGGTGGGCAGGAGCAACATGAAAAGAGAGGGTGGATGCGAAAGTACAACTGTAGGTAGGAGAAACTCCATGAAAAAAGAGGGGCGAGGCGTAAGTAAAACTGTAGGTAGGCAGGAACACCATGAACAAGAGAGACGAGGCGTAAGTACATCTGTAGGTAGGCAGGAACAGCATGAAAAGAGGCATAGCGTATTTTGAGAGAGGGTGGAGGCTTTGGAAGGGGGCTGCAGAGGTGGCTGTAGTTGTGAAGGGTAGCTCTGAGATGGGGCGGTAAGACTTGAGGCACCACGAACGTAATGGCCAAGGATCATGGTTATACAGAGAGAATGGTGCACGGAGGCAAGGGAGGAAAGACAGGGAGGGAAGAAGAGAAGGGAAGGAAAGAGAGGGAGGGAAGAAGAGAAGGGAAGGAAAGGGAGGGAGGGAAGAAGAGAAGGGAAGGAAAGGGAGGGAGGGAAGAAGGGAAGGGAAGGAAAGGGAGGGAGGGAAGAAGAGAAGGGAAGGAAAGGGAGGGAGGGAAGAAGAGAAGGGAAGGAAAGGGAGGGAGGGAAGAAGAGAAGGGAAGGAAAGGGAGGGAGGGAAGAAGGGAAGGGAAGGAAAGGGAGGGAGGGAGGAAAAGAGGGGAAGAAAAGGGAGGGAGGGAAGAAGGGAAGGGAAGGGAAAGGAATGGTGGGAAATGGAAAGGATGGGGAAAGAGGAGAAGGAACAGGAGAAGAAGAGGAAGGACAGGACAAGAAAGGGAATGGTAAAGCAAGGAAAGAAATGAATAAGGTAGACAGGAAGAAAAGAAAGACAAGGAAAAGATAAAGAAGGACAGGGAAAGAAGAGGAGGGTTAGGGAAAGAAAAAGAAGGGCTGGAAGTAAGGAGAGAAGAGAAAGAGAAAGGTGAAGAAAGGAAGGAGATAAAGGGAGTGAAAGGGCAGGGAAAGAGAGGAAGGTGAGGGAGAGAAAGGAAAGAGGGAGGAACGAGAGGAAAGAGAGAGCGGAAAGGCAGGATAGAAAAAAGAAGAAAGGAAGGACGGAGAAAGAGAGACGGAGGAGGGGAAGTTAGGAAGGGAGAGAAGAAGGGAAAAAACAAGGGCAAGAGAGGAGGAAGTGAGAGAGGGCAGAGGAGGATCAAAGAGGAAAGAAATAGAGAGAGAGAGAGAGAGAGAGAGAGAGAGAGAGAGAAACAAGGATGGGGGGAAGAGAAAATGGGCAGAGACTGAGGGAACGAGGGGAAAGAACAGAGAACAAGACACGAAGAAAGAGGGGAAAGAGGAAAAAAGAAGGTCAAGTAGAGAGAGGAAGGGAAGCAAGAGAGAAAGAGGAAGGGGAGGGGGAGAGAGGAAGGGCAATTTTTCGCTAGCCGAGCCGAAGGGGGAAGTGGCGGGAAGGGGAAATGAAAGTGGCGAGAGGGGAAGGGAAAGAAAAGTGTTAGTGAGAGAGAAGTTAGCAAATGGAGGAGGGAACCAGATGCAACTTGGGCTGAAAGTTGGGTGAAAGAGAGAGAGAGAGAGAGAGAGAGAGAGAGAGTTGTAAGAGACAGTTTGCTTTAGAGTCGAGGATGGGTCTTGATTTTGTACTTTTTTTTGTTCTTTGTTTCTGAAAAGGACAACAGTTTGCAATCTTCCAGCCTTTGGTTTCTTCTTTCTGAAAAACGTGAGGCAGGATGAGGCAGTGTGGTGGCTGAGTGAGGCATTGTGGAGGCAGTGTGAAGGCAATGTGGAGTTCAGTGAGGCAATGTGGAGTTAGGGTTAGGCAGAGTGAGGCAATGTGGAAGCTGAGCGAGGTAATGTAGAGGCAGGGTGAAACAGTGTGGAGGTAGGGTGAGTCAGAATGAGGCAGTGTTGAGGCAGGATGAGGCAGTGTGGAGGCAGGATGAAGGCAGTGTGGAGTTGGATGAGGCAGTGTGGAGTTGGATGTGACAGGATGAGTCAGTGTGGAGACAGGATGAGGCAGGGTGGAGTTGGATGAGACAAGCATGGAAGCAATGTGGAAGCAGGATGAGGCAGTGTGGAGGTAGTATAAGCCAGTGTGGAGTTGGATGAGGCAGGATGAGGCAGTGTGGAGGCAGGGTGAGGCAGTGTGGATTCGGATAAGGCATTGTGGAGGCAGAAAGAATGGTTGACAGACGCAGGAAACTTCGACTCTTGCGGAATTGGTGGAGGGGAGAGATTCAGCCCTAATACCGAAATATATAGCCTGTCATGGTAGTGGAGGTGATGGCAGCGGCGGGGCGGCTCACCTGATGCGTACCGGTAATTAAGGGAAGTATCGTGGTGTTATGATAAAGCCTGATCACCTGGAAACTCCGTAAGCTTTGGCGACCTTGAAGAGATTTTTGTGTTGAGAAAAGTTTATAATGGAGAGACCCTGTGGTGTGTGTGTGTGTGTGTGTGTGTGTGTGTGTGTGTGTGTGTGTGTGTGAAATGCAGTAGTTAGGACTGTGTTAGTAGAAATTGCCCATAATTCCTTGATCCCGGTGATGTCCCCTTGTAGTTTTTTCTTATTACCATCAGATTACTTTATTCAACTTAGGTATGGTTTCTCGTACTGAAGGGGTTTATGTAGGCTATATCTAACCCTTCCACTTCCTAAAATCATCCCTGATCTGAATACATATATCAGGAGAAGACAAGAAGAAGGTAAAATTAAAGATACGTCACCTGGCTCAATGAGATAATCCTTCCACCAGCAGATGTCGCTCCTACACCTGTTTGTATCGTTGGGGAGGGCGTAGTACAGGGGTATGTGGAACAGAGTTAGGGATATAAACCTACCCGGGCAGCACAATTGTGGTTTTAGAGCTGGTATAACGTTTAGCTGGCGTGGCGTTGCTCTTTGTTGTGGGAGGCAAGGCAGCGTGGAGGCAGAGTGAGGCGGTGTGGACGTGAGTAGGCGTGGAGGAAGGGTGAAGGAGCTTGGGGACTGGGTAGGCTGGGTGGTGGCAGGGTGAAGCAGTGTTGAGGCTGGGTGAGGTAGTGTGGGAACTGGGTGAGGTAGTGTGGGAACTGAGTGAGGTTGTGTGGGAACTGCATGAGGCAGTGTTGAGGAAGTGTGAGGCAGTGTGCAGGCAGGGTGAGGGTGCACTGGGATTGAATTTACAGTGTGGAGGTAACGTGAGGCAATGTGGAGGCTTAGACAGCGTGAGGTAGTGTGGAGGTGTGAACAGGGTGAGGCAGTATGGATGCAGGGTGAGGCAGTGTGGAGGCGGGGACAGGGTGAGGCAGTTTGGAGGCAGGAAGAATGATTGTCACACGCAGGAAATTCAGGCCTGTGCGAATTTGTGGGAGTCCAAATGTAACTTTTCAAACCTTCCACTTCGATGGCGCCTTTTCCTGGTTTGTTCCTCTTACCTCCAGACGATTTGATTCAGCCTAGGAAAGACTGTTCAAACTTAGGGGGGTAGATTTAGCCTACATTAACCCCTTCACTAAAATGTCTCTCTACTAAGCTGGATAAAGTCACCCAGTGAAAGCAAGATAGATTAAAAACGGCGTCATCTTTTTTATGTTGTATTTTTCCCGGTACAAGATTATTTGATACACTTTAGCAGGGTCCCCAGTTAAAGGAGTTAGTGAAGGCTGTACATAATCCCGCAGATATAAAAGCCTGGCCAAATGTAGTAGTAGTAGTAGTAGTTGCAACCGTAGGCCCATCTGAACATGAACCTAGTGAACTCCAATCCACGATCATCCTTTCTGGGGATAGGGAAGTTATTGTGGGACGTTTGTACAATCAGACAGTGGAGCCGCCTGGATATAGCGATGCCACCACATGAAGGCGTCCCTCTCCAGCGCCATGCAAAGGGTTTAGTGCAGAAATATGGCGGCAGTGGAGGGGATCAGAGCGTCTTAGGCGGTGCTTCGTTAAGGAAAGTACCGTTGTATTATTTTAAGACATGCCAGCGTGGAAACTCCTTAAGCGCTGGCGACCTTGAGGGGATTTTGTTTTGCAAAGTTTTGTTGGGAAATTTTGTTGTGTTTTGTGTAGTATAAAGGTTGGTGCTTTGCTTAACGTTGTTTTTACTTCTTGACTGCGAGGATTGTGGGTGTGTGGGTGTGGGTGTATGTGTCTGTGCCTGTGTCTGTGTGTAGGTGTGGGTGTTGGTTTGGGGGTATGTGTTTTGTGCTCCCTCCAGACGATTTTACACCCCTAACCTCTAGTAGTGAAGATGTTGATGAAGGCTGTATCTATCCCCATTAGTTCGTAAAGCTTACCTTAAGGCGAGTGAAGTCGTTCGAAGTAAGCGAAATAAAACAGAAAATTCGTCGCAGGATTGAATGGGTTATGCCTTTCACTACCAGTTGCTGTTATTATTATTATTATTATTATTATTATTATTATTATTATAAAGATCGTCATGGTACGAAGGGGTTAAGGTAATGAATATAACGAGTGTAAATAAAGCGATATAGTTTATTCACCTTAACATGGCTCAGAGTTTCATCCTTTTGCATCTTTTTTCACGTAGCTCAGTTGCAGAAAAAAAAAGACAATACTGTGGCCATACATCCTTTCTGTAGCTCTTCTTCGTGACTAGCATCGTATTCTAGTGCTAATCTAGTGTTATAACCTAGAATTCAAGGTGGAGGGATGGCAGTTTTAGGGCAAAGTGGCGTTACATCTTTCCCGTATCTCTTCTTCGTGACTAGCATCAGACTCTAGTGTTAATCGATTGATATATCCAAGCACTCTAGGGATGGCAATTTTAGGGCAAGATGGAGTGAACAGTGTATAGCAATGCAGTAATATTGAAAGGCGTGTGTGTATTGGAGGGAGAGTACTGGCCAACATGAATTCACCTCTTCACTCTTATGACTTTTTTTCATTATATTTGTTACTTTCAGACAATTTTATTCAGTTTAGGAGATTTATGGAAGTGGAGGGGTTATATTCAGGTTTCAGTAACTCGCCTAATGTGGGAGATTTTCCTAAGCTGAATGAGATGATGTGGAAATCAGAAAATAAATGTGATGAAGTGAGAGAGAGAATCTGTGGAATGTACTTAGAGAGAGGGAGAGAGAGAGAGAGAGAGAGAGAGACTACCGTACTACAGGAGTATGTGGAGGCGAGTTAGGGATATAAACCTGTCTGGCCTGCTCAAATGCGGTTTAAGAGGGAGCATGGCGTTTTGCTGGCCTGGCTTGGGCTGTTTGGAGGCAGTGTGGAGGCAGGATGAGGCAGTGGAGGCAGGATGAGGCAGTGGAGGCAGGATGAGGCACCGTGGCGGCAGGACGAGGCAGTGTGGAGGTAGGATGGGGCAGTGTAGATGGAGGATGAGACAAGCACAGAGACAAAGTAG
Organism: Coenobita brevimanus; assembly: GCF_032717465.1. Lineage (NCBI taxonomy): Eukaryota > Metazoa > Arthropoda > Malacostraca > Decapoda > Coenobitidae > Coenobita > Coenobita brevimanus. The sequence continues at coordinate 30,588,384 of NC_137000.1, forward strand.
TAACAAGAGACGAGTCATGGACAGCCACAGGGACGAGGTAGGCACAGGCACAGGGAAAGGCAGGCACAAGCACGGGGACGAGGCAGGGGCAGCCATTGGGACGAAGAAGGCACAAGCATAGGGAAAGGCAGGCACAGGGACGAGGCAGACACAGGCACAGGGACAAGGCAGGGGCAGGAACAGGGACGAGGCCTAGGCACAGGGACAAGGCAGGCACTGGAACAGGGACGAGGCAGAGGCAGAGGCACGGGCACAGGGACGAGGTAACGGGGCAGGACAGGCTCAGGAACAGGGACGAGGCAGAGGCACTGGGACGAGGCAGGCAGAGGCAGAGGCACAGGGACGAGGCAGGCAGAGGCAGAGGCACAGGGACGAGGCAGGCAGAGGCAGAGGCACAGGGACGAGGCAGGCAGAGGCACAGGAGCGAGGGGAATTAAAGCAACGACCCCAAGGCAGAGTCTCATCCGACGCAGGAAATGTTGGCCGGGAAGAATGGGGTATAAACATGGAGGTCGCGCTCCACTACCTGCCTCACTCACAAACACTTTCTCACTTTGCCTCAGCCTGCCTCACTCTGCCTCAGCCTGCCTCACTCACCGTCATGCCTTACTCATCCTCTTGTCTCATTCACCACCCTGCCTCACTCACCCACTTGCCTCACCCTCCATCTTGCCACACTCAGCATCCTGCCCCATTGACCACTCAGCATCACCCACTACGCTGCCACACTCAGCTTCCTGTCCTCACCCACCACTCAGTCTCACCGTGCCATACTCACCACCCAGCCTCATCCTACCTCACCCACCACCCTGCCATACTTAAAACTCTGCCTTACTCACCACTCTTCCTTCACACCATCCAGCCACTGCCAGGCATTTGCTTTATTTACCAGTTTTATTTAACCTTCTACACACGCCTGTATCTCTTGTCATAATGCATTACTCATCCACCTGTCTCACTCATACACCTGTCTCGCTCACTCACCTGTCTCTCTCATACTCCTGTCTCGCTCACTCACCTGTCTCGCTCACTCACCTGTCTCGCTCAATCACCTGTCTCCCTCATACACCTGTCTTGCTCACTCATCTATCTCCCTCATACACCTGTCTCGCTCACTCACCTGTCTCGCACACTCACCTGTCTCACTCACTCATCTGTGTCACTCCCTTATCTCGCTCACTCATCTGTCTCACTCACTCACTTGTCTCGCTCACTCACCTGTATCACTCACTCACCTGTCACTCATACATCTGTCTCGCTTGCCTCACTCACGCACATGTCTGCTTCACTCACCTATCTCACTCACGCACATGTCTGCTTCACTCACCTGTCTCACTCACATGTCTGATTCACTCACCTGTCTCATTTACTCACTTGCCTTACTCACTCATCTGTCTTACTCATTCAGCCACCTGCCTCGCTCATCTGCCTCTCTAAATAGCCTCATGTTCTTGCCTCACCCACCAGCCTCACAGGTCCATGTTCCTCCCTCACTCACCAACCTTACTCACCACCCTCACTAACCCACCTGCGCCTCACTCACTGTCCCTTTCTCTAACCTCGCTTACCAGTCTCACTCACCTATCTCATTCATACTTCTCACCTACCTACCACACATGCTTGCTCCACTCTTCCACTTCACTCACCACTCGCTATCCTCCCTCACCAAACTCCCTCAATATCCTTCCTCACAGCCTTCTTCATGCTCCTGACTCATACACATGGCCTCTCAATAACCTGCCTGCCTCACTCACCTTTCTTACTCACCTGCCTGCACAGTAGCCTGCCTCACTTACCTGCCTCACGTACCGTCATCAGTCTCCCTCACCACCAGCCTCACTTTTGCCCACCTTTAAAAACAGCTAAGAGTGGAGGAGGAGGAGGAGGAGGAAGAAGAATAGGAATAATAATAATAATAATAATATGAGGAGGAGGAGGTAAAAAAGGACGAAAGATAGAATGAGTGAGTAAAAGGTGAAATTAAAAAAAGTTGGAAGAGAATAAGAAGCAAGACGATGAAGAGAGTAAGTTCATTCAGCAAAAATATGTGCCAGCAGATTTACACCATGCTCTTTCTCCCAGCGTTTTGCACCACCTCATCCCCTCACACCCTCACATCATCACCACCACCTCATCCCCTCACACCCTCACACCATCACCACCACCTCATCCCCTCACACCCTCACACCATCACTACCACCTCATCCCCTCACACCCTCACACCATCACCACCACCTCATCCCCTCACACCCTCACCACCACCTCATCCCCTCACACCCTCACACCATCACCAGCACCACTACAGCACACGCGCCGGGATTAATTTTGCTCCAGAGAATAATTTTTAGGTATTTTTTTTTTTAACCCGTTTTTTTTTTTTTTTTTTTTTTTTTTTTTTTTTTTTTTTGCTATGGTATATTTTTTCGTATTTAACATTTTTTATCCGTGTGATTTTTTTTTTTCGTTTTTTCTTACTATGGAATAAGTTTTTCGTATCTTACATTTTTTACCCCATAGTGTGTTTTTTGTGTGTGTATTCTTGCTATGGCACAGTTTTTTTTTTTTTTTTTTTTTTTTTATTATTTTACATTTTTTACTCCTTACTTTTTTTTTGTTTATTCTTGCTGTGGCACCTCTATGATTAATTACCTGTGAGACAAGAGCTTGGGAGAGACTTTTCAAAGTGGATGAAGTACCGGTATGTACAGTCTTCATTCACTTCTTAATTAAATGTTTATCGTAGGTTTAACAAAATCGTCTGGAGGTAACAGGAATAAGATACAAAAATACGTCATCGATTTGAATGGGTTGATATGAATGAATGGAATTATCAGTAAGTCAGCTTGATCTGAGAAATAGGATCTACCTGTACTGCGAAAGAAAAAAGAAAAAAAAGGCTTGTTAGGTAGTTAATTGGTAACTCCCCCATTGTACTGCCAATTTTCGAATATCGGTATTATCGTGAGTGTTGGGTCCAGTGTACTATGGTAAACAGTATATATTTGCTTTATTTTTCGTATTTTCATTTGATTTTTGCTGAATTGGGAGGCATATTGTAATTGGTCATGATGTGTACCAGTTGCTTTGTCTGATTGTATGCTGTCTATGCTTTCTCTGCCTCTGTCGGAACGCTTTTGTATTTATTGACACACATTTCTTTATTAATTGGACGGAGTGTCTTGCTGAAATTGGTCAGAATGTTCAGCGGTAAAATGTCTGCTGTGATGGTGCGTCTGTCTGCTGTGGTGGTGTGTTTGTTGTGATGGTGCGTCTGTCTGCTGTGATGGTGCGTCTGTCTGCTGTGATGGTGCGTCTGTCTGCTGTGGTGGTGTGCCTGTCTGCTGGTGATAAGGTCAGGCTCTGTGTGTGACGTTGAGCAGGCTATATCGGTCTGCGTGTAGGCCGGGGCTCCTTTTCAAGACCAATTCCTTCTCGTATCTCAGGTTTTCATTTACAGGGAAAACAAAGGTCTCGGGAACTCTCTGCACTCTCTTCTCTCTGTCCTACACTCTCTTTTCCTTGTCCTATACTCTCGTTTCCTTGCCTTGCACCCTCTTTTCCTTGTCCTGTGCTCTCGTTTCCTTGTCCTACAACCTCTTTTCCTTGTCCTGCACTCTTTTCCTTGTCCTGCACTCTTTTCCCTGTCCCACACTCTTTTCCTTGTCCTGCACTCCTTTCCTTGTCCTGCACTCTTTTCCCTGTCCCACACTCTTTTCCTTGTCCCACACTCTTTTCCTTGTCCCACACTTTTCCGTGTCCTACACTCTCCTTTCCTTGTCCTTCTCTCTTTTCCTTGTCCTACTCTCTTTTCCTTGTCCTACAACCTCTTTTCTTTGTCCAACACTATGTTTTCCTTGTCTTACACTGTCTTTTCCTTGTCCTACACTCTTTTCCTTGTCCTGTCTTGAGAGGAAAAATATCATGACAGTTTTCCTCTTGTAACTAAGATGTGTTTATATAGAAAGATAAGAAACGGGAAGATTTAACTCTCTGTCACGCAAAATCAAATTGTGTTTACGACTGGAAGGTGATTATTTGATTGTATATTTAAGTTTCTCTGTCCAAAGTGAGTGATGGACCGGTACAGTTCTCTCTCTCTCTCTCTCTCTCTCACCCTTTTGTACAGAAACCACTCATGGTATCAAATTTTAAATGTTGTGATGTTGTATTGTGATAGAAATGCCGCTACCAGTTTTTTTTTTTAATCAGTTACCTCTAAGTACATGGCACCACAACACTAAAACCACATGAATATATTGTGATTAAAATTTGTCTTGAATTTTAGTTGGAAAAGGAGAAAACGCAGGCGACAAAATTCAGATCCCTCACTTGACACGAAAAATAATATAAATTTCATTCCGGGATTGATATAGGGTAAGTCCTTTCATCAGATTACACAGCCTGATTCTTTGGTTTATTCTTGCTAATTTCCAAACTGTTTTCTTCGACACAAAAGGAATCTCTTATTGAAAGGCTTAATGCTTTATCTAACCCCTCACTTCGAAAATTCTCTCTGGTTCCAAATAAAATTGCCTTGGAATAAAATAATTAAAATATGAAATGAACATCATGACAGCAGAGTTACGTAGTCTTGTAACTAAATATCAAAGCTCTTATGCAGGTTGAATTGGGCACTAAACTAGAAGGCCTCGTTAGGTTAATTCTTGTTTGAGCACTGAGAGATTAAATTGACTCAGGTGTGGATATTAATCAAAGGTGTGTACTCAGATCAATGCCCTTTATAGGTGTCAAAAGATCCCCAGTAAAAGAAGGAGAAAAAAGTGGAGTATTAAGAGGAGTAAGAAGGTTAATCTGTTGGAAGGGATAATATGGAAGAAATTATAGCTGCTTAGTGAAGATGTTAAGGTTAATACTGATACAGCGGTGTGTGTGTGTGTGTGTGTGTGTGTGTGTGTGTGTGTGTGTGTGTGTGTGTGTGTGTGTGTGTGTGTGTGTGTGTTTACCTATATCAAAAGATCACTAGGGGATGAAGAAATGAAGTGTAAAGTGGAGTTGGAAGGACCCCTCTGAGCCAGCCACCACAGCTCCTCCTCCTCCTCCTCCTCCTCCTCCTCCTCCTCAGCACCAATCCATCTCCCCTCTCCTCCTCCGTAGCACGTAGCCTCTACTTCTCCTCCTACACAGCAGCTCTCCATCTCTCCTTCTCCTTAGGGCGACAGAAAGAAATCGAGAGACTTCAAAGAGCGAGGCTGGCTCACTTAAGAACCCCTGCCTCTTTCTGCCTCGTAAAAGAGTAAACGTTTTAGGCCCTCAGAGATACAGGCAGCTAACTTTGATGTCCATTGAGGCGAGCCGGGATCCTCTTAGATTGACCTCTTCATTACACGAACTTTTTTTTTTTTTCCCTTCTTCCATTTTATTCTTGTTGCCTAAAAGTGATTGTATTTGGGAGAGATTTTTTTTTTTTTTTTTTAAGAGGGATTTCATGTTGCTTTTATTAACGTCTTCAGATCGATGTGGTATTTTTCAGCCTCTTCATTACACTGACCTGTTTTATTATTATTATTATTTTATTATTATTATTATTATTATTATTATTATTGTTGTTGGCTCTAGACGATTTTGTTTGGGAGCGATTTTTCAGACAGAAAGGATTTTATGTAACTAATTAACCTCTTCAGATTTTTTTTTCATTTTCTTTTTGCTTCCCGACGATTTTCTTCAGAGTTAGGGAAAATTTTCGAAATAAAAGGGATGATAAAGGAAGTCTGTACCTGTATCTCGCCTCTCCATTTCTAAAGAGAGAGAGAGAGAGAGAGAAAGCCTACGAAGCTGAATGAAATGGTCTGGAAAGAGCAAAAAATACAATGAAATATAGGTAATCGGACTGAAGGAGCTGAGAGGCCTGTCCATTCACCCCGATGACCTTTTTTTGAATTAATTCTTGCTTTTGGAGATTTTTTTTTTCACTTCGAGATAGACATTGCGATCTTGAGAGTCTGGATATCGCCTTCGTTAACCCTTTCATTGATAGTAGAAGGTCTTAAATTGGAGGAAATTGGAAGTGGAAAGAAGAACGAGAGAGAGAGAGAGAGAGAGAGAGAGAGAGAGAGAGAGAGAGAGAGAGTGGAAGGAGGGAGCAAGAAAAGGTGAGAGAAATAAAGGAAGATTGCCGGATGGAGAGAGAGTACAGGATATAACTGGACGGAGGAGAGGGGAGGAAACTGACGGGGAGAGGAAGTGACTTGAAAGGGAGGGGAAGTGACTAAGAGGGGAGAGGAAGTGACTGAGAGGGAGGGGAAGTGGCCGAGAGGGGAGAGAACTGGCTGAAAGGGAATGCAAGTGACGGGAAGAGGAGGTGAATGGGAGGAGAGAGTGGGGGGCGAGAGGGAGGAAGGAAGGGTGAGTGGAGAGGATTGAAAGTCTGAGATATGAAGAACAGGATGGAGAGGATACAAGTGATGAGAGTGAGTGCAAGTAAGAGTGAATGAAAGCAGAGTGATGAGAATGAAACAGTGGGTGAGAGTGAAAACATGAGGGAGGATGGGGGGGTGAGAGTGAATGCGGGCGAGAAGAGTGAGTGGGAGGAACTTGCAGTGAGTGGTAGGTAAGAATGAGTGGGAGAGTGGGTGGAAGTGGAAGCATGAAGAAGCAAGGGAGGGAGTAAAGCCCACTTAACCACATCAGAATTAATGTTGTTTCTCTCCCACATAACCACATCAAAGTTAATGTTTCTCCTCCCACATAACCACATCAAAGTTAATGTTGTTTCCCCAACACAATCACTTCAAAATTAATGTTGTTTCCTCTCACATAACCACCTCAGAATTAATGTTGTTTCCTCTCACATTGCCCCCTGAAAAATTATTGTTGTTTCCTCCCACATAACCACCTCAAAATTGATGTTGTTTCCCCCCCACATAAGCACCTCAGAGTTGATGTTTCACTCCACCTCAAAATTAATGTATCCTTTCTCTCTGGCTGCAGGTTTGTGTGATGTTGTGGATGGGTGTGTCTCCGTGACCAAACCACCTCTGCGTATATACACCTGCCTGCCGCCGCCCTCCCTCTCATTAAGGTAAATAAAGCGCCGTTTTGCATGCAGCTTATGTGATTGTGGGTCTCCCGTATGTATTTTCTCGTGTCTTGTTTTTCCTTCCTTTCTCTCCATCGTTTTCCCGTCACCTGTCCTCTTCTGCGTGTTTTACTCACTACTGTACCGGTATTTTTCATCACCTGAATCCTGTTTGATGTTATCCATGTTTTGTCCTAGTATCCATTTCTTATTCTCTCTCTCTCTCTCTCTCTCTCGTGCCCTAATTCATTCTTCATTTTTTTTTCCAGTTGACTCTGAATCGCACTGCGTCTCTCAGGACCATTCGCCTTTTTGTTCTACGCTTTTTTTGGTCTTTCTTCATTTCATGCTTGCCTTCCTCTTCGTTTTCCCTTTTATTATTTTTTTATTCGTTCGTATATTTTTCTTACATTCCTTTCCCTTTTCCTTGTGCTCTTGTGCTCCTGAGCTTGACGTTTTTCCGATTTCCTTTTTTTTATTTTTTATTTTTATTCTGACGAGTTTTCTTTTTTGTGATTAGATTTGCGCGTCGACTTTTGGATTTTTTTTTTTTTTTATGTATACCGTTGACCTCATTCTTTTCTTGAGTCTGTTTCATCGTGTCTTTTTTATATATATTTTTTTCTGAGTCTGCTTCCTCGTCTGATATTTTCCACTCCAGATTATTTTGGCTTGGTATATCCTGATCCGAATATCTCTCCGTAATTTTACTATTTGCGAACATATTTAACTGCTTTACCACGGCCATATCCCGTCCTTTGATCGGTGTTTGGCTGCCTGTGTTTTTGTGTGTGTTTATTCTGATTACGGTGATTTTTTTTTTTTTTTTGTATGTAATTGCACTAAGAACTGTATCTTATTCGGGTTATTTTCTTTTTATTTCTACGATTTCTGTATTTATTTATTTATTTATTTTTTTATTTAGGTTTTGGGATCTGCCTTTGGGTGAACGGGTTATTGAGGGATCTGTATAATTCCTGCAAAAAAATCTAAATTGAGTTGTCTGGAGTTAAGAAGAATAATATAAAAAAATGTGATTAAACTAGCCCATCAATTTATATATGGGAAAAAATCATGTAGCTGCTATATGTTCTGTCAGTTTATATATTTGGAAAAAAAATCATGTAGTTACTGTTTGTCAATTTATATATATGGAAAAAAAATCATGCAGGTACTGTATGTCAATTTATATATATGGAAAAAAAAAATCATGTAGGTACTATATGTTCTCTCAGTTTATATATATATGGAAAAAAATCATGTAGCTACTGCATGTTTTGTCGATTTAGGAAACAGAATATTTGACAGTATGTGACCTTATTATCAGTGAAAGAGTAAAGCAAGATTAATTTCTGACTCATGCCGGCTACGGACTGCCCTTCTCCGATATTTGGCACGTTTAATTTCTGTAACCTCTTTTTATTTTGACTTCATCTCCTTACGTGGCATTATAGGCTTCAATAATATCATCATCATCGTCAGTCAGTCAGTCAGTCAGTCAATCATCAATCCTCATCAGTTATCATCATCATTCAGTCAATTAATCATCAGTCCTCATCCATCATCATCATTCATCAGCAGGGAAGGTCAGGTCCGTGATTTTACTGCTAGCAACAAGTGCTGGGGGAGGGGGTCGCCAGAACACTACCCCACCCAATAAGGCGGGAAGGGGGGGGGGGAGAGAGGGGTTAGAATCTCCTTAATCCTCTCACTACCAGGACAGATTTAACCTAGTTCATCCTTGCCACCTCCAGACGATTTCCTTCATCTTGGGGAGGATCTCTTGTATTGAAGGTGTTAAGGAAGGCTGTATTTAACCCTCCTCTTCGAAAAGCCTCTCCAAAAAATTAATAAAATCGTCTAGAGAAGGCAAGAAAAAAGTAAGAGATATTGTAATGCATTGGTTAACCTCTTGTAATCGCCTTTTTCGATGTGGAAGAAGTGAATGTGGAGACTGCTGTTCAGTCCTCCTGTCTGTTTAAGATTCTATACTCTGTCCACTCTAACTTGACCAAAATAGCCATTCCTCTTTCTTGAGTGCTGAGCTGTAGGGGATTGATAGTAGGCTGGGGTGGTAGTCACGAAGAAGTGCTATGGAAACGATTTAGAGCGTTTTATTGTCTTCTGCCACTGAGCATCGGAAAATAAGATGTAAATCAAAAGGAAACAGATTAATACTGAATTGCGGTGCTAGTCACGAAGAAGTGCTATGAAGAGGATGCAGAGGCCTAGCATCGTCTTATTGTACCACTGAGCAAATGAAAATAAACCGTGAATTAAAAAGCGAAAATTTCCGGCGAGTTGAAAAGTGGAATGATTTAAATGGCACAGAAAAGGATAGTAAAGAGCAATAGGCAAAATAAATCGCTTAGGAAGAGGTGTTAGGGAGTTTCCCTAACCGACGAGAGTGTTGGTAATCTCCTTAACCCTTTCGTAGTTGGCTCTTACATCCGGAAATGAGTCTTGAGAAGGTCTGCTCCTGAATCACCTTTCCCCTTGTTTTTTCTTTTTCATTAGTTCATTCATTTATTCATTCATTCTTTATTTATTTATATATTTACTAGAAATGTGCGGATAATAGTGAAGGAGCTGATGTATGTTTTAACCCCCCCAGTCTAAATTTTTTTCCACTTTATTCCTTGTATTTACAGACTATTTTCTACAACTTAAGCGCCCTCAAATCTAGGGCTTATTTTTTCACCTTATTAGTCTCATTTACAGTGACTTTATACAGCCTAAGCTCCCTTAAACCCTGGGGTTATTTCCTCACTTTCTTCCTATTTACAGACGATGTTACACAGCTTAAAGCTCCTCCAAACCCAGGGCTTATTTTCTTATTTTTCTTCCTATTACAGACGTGGCTAAAGCTCCTTTAAAACCAGTGCGTATTTTCTCACTTTATATCATGTTCCTTATAGCCAGTTTTATCCAGTGTAGGAGAGAGACGTTGAGCTAGTGAATTTAGATAGATACTCCATTGATTTCCATTACATACTCGCCCTCCTGAACCGAACAAAATCGTCTGGAGGTGGCAAGAACAAAATATAAACTAGACAGGATTGAAGGGGTTGAAAATGGTAGTCCCCCCTCAAAAAGAAAATGTCAGAAGGATCAGTATCGAGTAATATATATTTTCTTTAGTGTCTGTTGATCTTTTTTTTATACCTCAGTTATTTTCTTTTCTCTCTTCTTCCTCTTTCCTTTATTCATGTTTGTGTCTTATTTGTTCCCTCCTCCTCCTCCTCCTCCTCCTCCTCCTCCTCCTATTTGTGTTCGTAGGGAAATGGAGTGTTCAGGTTTCTCTTTCTTGGAAGCCATTCAACTGATACCACACATTTCCAGCTCCATCTTTCTGAGGTAGAGAGGTGGTTGACTGAGGATGGTGTGAGTTGGAGGGAGGGACAGCCTGACAGCGAAGGACAGTGTGAAATGGAGGCTGTTTGTTCAGAGTTACCCCCTGCGGGATTAAGGGGACTGGATAAATAGATAGGGATAGATAGACAGGTAGAGAGATAGTTAAATAAATAGATATACTGTAGATCTTTTTGTGACGTCTTTCCGTTTCCTCCTGCTCTGTCCCCCCGTCTACTGTCATGCCTCCATTTTCGTTCTTGTATCTTCCTCGGACTCGTCTCTTTCAATCCCCCGTCCCCTCTTCCCACCTCGCCTCTCACTCCCCACCCCGCCCCTCCCTCCCCACCTCTCCCCTCTCTCCCCTCACCTCACCCCTCTCTATATTGCATTCCGGCCTTCCTCCTCTTTTACTCTCTCTTCATTCCTCTTTCCTATCCACCTTGATTTATTTTCTTCCAACTCCTCTCCTCTCTGCCTCTTCCTGTTTCCTTTTCCTCCTCTTCCCTCTCCTCTGTCTCTTTCTGTTTCCTCCACCTCTTCTCTCTCCTCTGTCTCTTTCTGTTTCCTCCACCTCTTCTCTCTCCTCTGTCTCTTCCTGTTTCGTCCTCTTCCTTCCCTCTCCTCACTTTTCTCTCTCAAATCCTCCTCCTCCTCCTTTTCCCAACACCTCTCCTCCCTGTTTTTTCCTGTTTTCTCCTCTTTCTTTTCCCTCTCCTCTCTTTTCTTCCTTTTACCTTCCTTCTTCTCGTCCGGCTTTCTTCCTTCTCCTCCTCCTCCTCCTTTTCATTCTTCCCTTTGCCTCCTGTCCCTCCAGATCCCTTTTTGATGGTCACTCTATTCTTCTTTTTCTTCTTCAGTGAGTTGTTTCCATATTCTTTCCCTTTTTCCATTATTTTGCATTTTCCTCAGGACTGTCTTTGTTACCTCTTCCATTTCTCTGTTGTTTGTTGTGCGTCTCCTCCTTCATCTTCTTTGAGTCTTTTTATCCGAAAGTCTCCTCCTCTTCCTCTCCTTCTTCTGCTCTTCCTCTGTTCCTCCTTCACATCCTCTATTCCTCCTCCTCCTCTTCTTCCTCTGTTCCTCCTCCTCCTCTAGCAATTTTTTTATCAATTTTCTCTCTCCTTCATCTTCATCCCCTTCCACGTCTTCCTTTTGTTCCTCTCCTCTCCCCTTTCCTTCACCCCCACCCTTCCTGATGGCCACCCTTTCCCTTTTCCCTTCCTGTTGACGCCCCTCCCTTTCCTGTTGCTGTCCTGTCTCCCCTTCCCGTGCCTTTTCCTTCTTCTCCTCTCTCCCTTTGCACTAGTTTTCCTGTTAATTATTTTTCCTTATTTCTTTATTTTCTATTTTTTTTCGTTTGTGTATTGTTCATCTGTATTGTTCATGTACATTCAATTGTTCCACTTCTTAGGGCCTGTAAATCGCCCCTCCACCACCTCTCTCTCTTGTCTTATCTTCCCCTTCTTGTCCTTCCACTTCTTCCCTAGTCTCCCCTATCTTTTTTCCTCCCCTGGTATCAATTTTCTCCCATTTTTCCTTCTCCCTCGTCATTCTCCCTCCTCCCCACCTTCGCTTCTTCTCCCTTGCCCTTTTTTCTCCACCCCTATCAATTTTCTTCCAATTTACCTTCGTCCTCCTCCCTCCCTTCCTCTCTCCTCTCTCCTCTTCTCCTGTATCCCTTTTCCTCTCCCATATCAATTTTCCCTGATTTTTCCTCTCTCCTCGTCGCTTTCCACCTTCCCCTCCTCCACTCGCCTTCTCCCCTATCACTTTAACCTCCCCATCTCTCTTATTTCTCCCCACCATTCCTCCCCACCTGTTTCATTCAGTATTAATTTTTCTTACTTCTTCGCCTTCCTTCTTCGCCATTTTTTTCTTCATTCCTTCTTCAGCATTTATTCTCTCCCTGCTCACCATTTTCATTTTCCCTTTATCAGTTTTTCTTCCCATTTCTTCTCTGTTTTCCTCATGTGTCATTCCTGTCTTTCATCCTTGTCTTTCATCCTTTTACCAACTGCTTTTCACGTCTCTTGCTTTCTCTACTATTTCCTTCTGCTCTTCACCTGTTTCCCTCCTTCATCTCTTCTTCCATACCCTTCTTTCCCCTCCCTTTGTAATTTTCTTCCTCCATTCATTCTCATCCATCCTACCCCTCCTCTTTCCACTCTTCCTCCCTCCTTCCCTTTACAGCCTTCCCATCCCTTTCCACCCCTCCCCACCCTCCCCTCTTCGCTCCATCTCTTCTCTACCTTTCGTCCTTCCCTACCCCTTACCCCCGTCCCTCTCACTCTTCTTTTATCCTTCCAACTTCTTCATTTTCATCTTTTATGCCTACTTCCCCTCTCTCTACCTTTAGCTCCCCCCTCTTTCCTTCTCCTCTCCTCTCACTCCCTCACCTCATCCTTCCCCTCTCCACCCTCTCCTCCACCCCCTTCCCTCCCTTTCTTACGTTCCCCTCCCTCCTTCTGTCACTTCTCCCTCTCATTCCCCCCCTCCCCCTCTCATCCCCCCTCCCCTGCATCCTGTGGGTGTTATATTACGGCCAATATCCGTAAGTTTGGCCCCACGGAGATCACACGGAGAGAGAGAGAGAGAGAGAGAGAGAGAGAGATGAAGAAAAGAAACGGAAGAGAGAAAAGCGCGAAGGAGAATGAGCGAGATAAGAAATGAGAAGAGAGAGAACGGAGGGAAGGAAGAAGAGGAGAGAACGAGAAGAGGAGAGAGAGTAAATGAAAAGAAAGGAAACGTGAAGGAAGACGATGAGCAGGTGGGAAGGAAAGGATGGAGATGAGAGGAGAAAGAGGAGCGCAGAAATGTTAGAATGAAACAGGTATAAAACTAAAAGAAGGAGGAGGAGGAGGAGAAAAAGGAGGAGAAGAAGAAGAAGAAGAAGAAGAGGAGGAAGAAGAAGAAGAAGAAGAGGAGGAGGAAGAAGAAGAAGAGGAGGAGGAGGAGAAAAAGGAGGAGAAGAAGAAGAAGAAGAAGAGGAGGAGGAAGAAGAAGAAGAGGAGGAGGAGGAGACGAGGAGTAGGGAGAAAAATAGAGAAAAAAAAAGAAAGATAAAGGAAATAGAGGGAATTAGTGTGAAAGAAATACTGCAAGAGAGAAGTGTGCGAGGTAAGAAAATTGCTGAGAGAGAGAGGGGGGGGGAGGGGAGGGAAGGGTTGACATATCCCCTATCACCCCCACCATGTAAGGCTTCTGATCACTTCCCTTTTCCGTCCCTGTCCCCCCTCCCCCCCCTCTCTCTTTCTCTCTCTCTCATTTAGAAGAATCGGAGGAAAAAGTTCTTTAACTTCGTACCTAGTATGTGAGGTGTGTTTTAAATGAGAGAGAGAGAGAGAGAGAGAGAGAGAGAGAGAGAGAGAGACTGACATTATTTTTAACTTTATTCTCTTCCTCTTATCCATCCACTGGTCGGAAAGTTAATAAAGTCAGAGTTATGATACTTATATTGAGGAGAAATGACCTATGTTGCAATGAACAGTGTGCAGAATAGATGAAAAAAAACTGTCAGAGTCATGAATACATAAGTAACATGAAAAATTGGGCAGTAATTAAGAAGAAAATTTAATTACGTATACAGCATTCTTGTCAATAAACATATCTGTGTTTAAAATGCCTTCACAGATTTACATGATTCTTAATAAAAGTCTGTGTAAATTTCTCTGTTTACATTATATTACCGGTACGTGAGCATATTGATTTAATGTGAGGGAGCGAATTTGCTGGCACTGCTTACATTTAATTTATGCATGAACATCTATTTCTTGCCAGAGATATTTTTGTTAAACTAAGTCGGGCACAAGATACATCAGGGAGTCTGTTGGCTCTATGATGATCCATAAGTGGGCATCTCGTGCATTATGGAGAGATGATACGTGAGGAGATTAATGTCCACTGTATTAACTGTCTAAGAATTCAGTTTATTTTCAACTCTATCTCTGTGCCAGTGTTTTAAGGCTGCATAGACAGTTGCTGCTTTCTTTTGAGATGCTAGCCCACAAAACTTAGGCTATTCATTTTCCTCCTTCACTGTCATTTTTAACGATAATATTGGCCGATGCTCAGACCATTAGAGCATTGTGGGAAGGGTTACCATGGAGTCCTTAGGCAACTCCTCCTCTGTGTATCTTAACCATGCTGGAGCTTTGGTTGAGATGTAAACAGATCGACTAAGGAAGCGACTCTTTGGCAGCTCATTTGCTCGGTCATGTATGTAAAGGGGAGAGAGAGAGAGAGAGAGAGAAGGGTGGTGTGACGTTGAGCAGGTGGGAGTAATGGTGATAATGGGAGGCTTCTGTGTCGTGTAATGGCAGCGAGGAGCCAAAGGGTGTAGCCTATGGGGAGTGAATGAGGGGAGGAAGGGAAGGAAGAACAGGCGAGAGAAGGAAAGGTGGAAGGGATATGAGTAGGTAAGGAAAGGAAAGGGAATGGGGTAAGGAAGGAAAGTGACCGAAGGGAAAAAGGACGAGGAGGTAAGGAAGGGAAGGAAGAAATGTGTGAAAGAGAGGTGGAAGGAATGTGCGTAGGAAAAGAAAGATTATGTGGGTGGGGTTGGTTGCGTAGTGGGGGTTGGGGGGAAGAATAGAGTAATAGGGGAAAGCAGGTTGTATGGATAGGGCTATAGAAGATGAGGAAGGGGAGGGAGATGTCGTATTGGGTAAGGGGAAGAAGGGTTAAGAGAGGAAGAGGAGCAGAAGGGGTGAGAGTTGGGGTGAGTGGGGAGAGTAATCTGGGAGTGGGGATATCAGTGACTGGGAGACAGGGTGTGAGGGGTGGGGGTGGAGCAGGGGGGGAAGGGATGAGGGTGGAGAGGGGGAGAGCAATAATAGGGATGGGCGGTATTATTGACTGAGGGTAAGGGTGATATTTGGAGGGGGTGATGGGTCGGGAGGGAGGGGGATAGTTTAGGGTGTCATTGGTTGTAAATTGAGTCAGGGGTAGGATGAAGTCTGGTGGGGTGTACGGTGTGTACGGCAGGTATAGGGTGTTTGAGATAGGCTTTGGGTAGGTGTGGTGTGTAGGGTAGATAAGGGTAGGTTTAGTGGTGTAGGGTATGGTTGTAGGTGTTTTGGGCAGGTGCAGGGTAGGATGTGTAGGGAAGCGTGTTGATTGAGAAGGGTAGGGTGTAAGTTAAGTATCACTTGTGTAGGTTACGTGTAGAGTGTGATGTGTAGGGCTGGTGCAGGGTAGGGGTTCTGGTGCAGGTGTGGGTTTGAGGTGTGTAGGGCAGATGTAACTCAGATGTGAGGTGTACAGGGTAGGTTATGGGATAAGAAGGGAAGCTGAAGGGTTGAGTATTGGGGGTGTAGATTTTTGTGTAAGGTGTCAGGCGTGTAGGGTAGGGTGTTGTTGTTGTTGTTGTTATGGCCCTAGACTCACCTGAACTTAATCTTGGTGGATTTCAGGCTAAAGTTGCCCTTCTCCAGCAAGCCACCATCCTACCTTCGGGGAATAGGGAGGGAGTTGAGGGACGTTTGCATAACCGGGCCAGTGTATAGGGCAGAAAGTATAAAAGCCAGCGATTGTACTGGGCTGTAGGGGAAGGTGTAGCTGTGTATTGTGTATTGTTTTATAGCCGGTTGTATAATGTAGGATGTATGGGGCTGGATGTATAATGTAGAATGTGTAGGGCAGGATGTATAGGGCAAGGTGTCTGTATTGTCTAGGCCTTCACGAGACCAAGGTTGGCCTCCTAAAGAGACAATTGTAAAGGCTTAGCTCCGGGAGAGAGTGGAGGGGGAGGCAACGGAAGGGATGGAGGGAGAGGCAGGGGGAGAGGGACTAGGGGAAGCTAGGATAGTGGGGGAATGGGCTAGGGGAGACACGAGGAGAGGAGGGAGGGGTTAGGGGGAGAGGGATAGGGGAAGCCAGGATAGTTGGGGAATGGGGTAGGGGAGGCAGAGGGAGAGGAGGGGATGGGGAAGGGGGAAGCATGGGGAGGGGGGCAGGGGGAGAGGAATAGGGGAAGCTAGGATAGTGGGGGAATGGGGTAGGGGAGGCAGGGAGAGAGGAGGGGATGGGGTAGGGAGAGCGAGAGGTCGAGGGTACTATTGAAAAGAAAGAACAGGAGAGAGAGGAGGAGGATGGGGACGAAAAGAAGGAAAGAAAAGGCCAGTAAAGAAGTGGAGATAGGGAAGGAAGACAAGGGGAGTCAGATAAGAGAAACAGGAGAGGAAATAGAGGAAGAAGAGATAAGAGACGAAGATAAAGAAGAGGTGGGAGGAGGAAAGAAAGAAGATACTGGATAAGGAAGGGAAAAATAATTGGAAAAAGGTAGAGATAAAAGAAAGAACCTTAGACAGTTGAAGAAACAAGTCGGAGGAGGAAAAGGGAGAAATTTGAGAAGGTAAGGAGAAGTCCAATGAATTGAAGTAGGAAGTAAGGAAAGGGTTATTAAAAGGGTAAAGGAAAGGAAGTGGACTGGAAAGGTGAAATGAGAATAACAGGGACGAGGAATAGAGAGGAGGAGGAAAGTGAGGGGAAAATGGTTGAATAAAAGAATGAGAATAAAGCATAAAGTAGAGAGCGGACAAGAATAGTAAGATGGGAATAAATGATAACAGGCTGAGTTAAGGAAGAGGAAGAGATAAGGGAGGGAGCAAGACAGAAAAAAAAAAAAGTGGAGGAGGAAATGAGGAGAGCGAACGAGGTAGGTAACATAAGGTGGAAAAATAGAACAGTGTAATTAGGAAAACCACTGACAGAGAAGAAGAAGGACCAGTTAGTTAAGAGTTAAAGACAAGGAAATCTAGAAAGCACTCATAGCGTGCATACCTCCGTCAACGGATTTACTTCTGCAATTCTCCTTTCCTGTCAGACGAATACTTTTACGGTCTCGCATACTTCCTCTATCGCCAATAAAATTTCTGGTTTATTCCTGCATCCCGATCCAGAGCCACCTCAAATATCTAATAAACTCTTCATTGACCCACTGCCCAATTATTCACCAAATTTAATTGGAATCTGATAGCAACTTTTTAGATATTTTACGCACATACAGACAAGCAGACAGACAGACAACGTGTGAACGCATAACCTCCGTCCAACGTCTTTTGCGGTGGTAATGAGGAAAGTAAGATGAGACGAGGAGAGATTAAGAGGAGAAAAAACGGAAATGAGAAGATGGGAGGGAAACGTGGAGGAAATGGAGCTGAAGTAGAAGTTAAGATGAAAGGGAAGAGGGAATCATGAGGAAAAGAAGTGAGAGTTATAGTGGAAAAGAAGAGAGGGAGGAAGAATTAAGGGGGAAAAAAGTAAGAGGGAAAGTTGGGAGGGAAACTTTGAGAACGCGGAGATACGGTAGATGTGGAGGCGACAGGGAGAGGGAATTAGGGGAATTAAAGGGATAAAATGTGGAAGAGAAAATTGATGGAAATGGATAGGGGAAAGAGACAATATTACTCTTTCCTAGTCTTCTTAGTTTCCTTCTCATTTACGTCACTCCCTCCCCTTCACCCCATTCATTCCCCCTATAATCTCCCCGTTGCTCCCACTTCTTCCCACACCCTTCACGTACACCTCACTCCCCTCCCATCCCTCCATAGTCTTCTATTTTTCACTCCCTCCCCATCTCTCCATTCCTCATACAGTCTCCCCATCCTTCCTTCCCCTTCCTCATGTTCCTTTCCCATCCCCTGTCTTCCACCCAATCCTTCATTCATCTTTATTTCCCCTCCCTTTCGTTATCCTAGACCCCTTCCCCAATTCTCCTGTGCTGTTCCCCTCCCTTCGTTTTTTCCATGCCCCCCTTCCCCCTCATATCCCCCTTTTCTTTCTCATCCTCTTCTCCCCTCATCCCCCTCCCCCTCATCTTCCCCCTTACCCCATCCCTCCCCCTTCTCCCTTATCTCCCCCCTTTCCCACTCCTCCTTTCCCCCTCGCCTCTTCCCCCTTCCCCCGTCCTTCCCCCTTCCCCCGTCCTTCCCCCTTCCCCCGTCCTTCCCCCTTCCCCCTTCCCCCGTCCTTCCCCCTTCCCCCTCCTTCTCCCTCATCTCCCCCCCTCCCCCTCCCTCTCCTTGTCTGTGGTCTGCGGGGCTCTTGTCAGTGCCTTGTTATCTTTCCCCCTCGTTAGCTCCCTCTTTAGGCCAGCTGAGGTTTTTAGGGATAGCTGGGGGCCCTTTTTATTTTAGGCTGCTTTGTCTGGGAGAGAGAGAGAGAGAGAGAGAGAGAGAGAGAGAGAGAGAGAGAGTTTGCTTATTTTGATGTGTGTCTGCCTGCGTCTTTTTCCATGTGTATGTAAGAGGCTGTTTCGTTTAGGCCACCTCATTCTCTCTCTCTCTCTCTCTCTCACCCCTTCACCACTAGTATATACATTTAACCTGAAGGAAATCGTCTGGCGTAAGGTAGAATATATTAGAAAGTCATCTTATTCAGGGGGTTGACATCTTTACCCCTTCAGACAAAGGACGATTTGTGTAATATTATCTCTGCATTTGCCAGACGATTTTATTCAGCTCAGGAGGGGTTAATGAAGGCGGTATCTAACCCCTCTAGGTCGAAAATGCTTTCTTGAGGTTAGTAATCGTCCGGAGAGGGGAAGACTAAAATATAAAACATGTCCTTAACGTGAAGACTCATTCTTTTATAGGGAGTGTCCTCAGCTGAATAAAATCATCTGGAAGTAATAATAACAATAATAATAATAAAAATAATAATAATAATGATGATGATGATGATATAATAATAATGATGATAATAATAATAATAATAATAAAACCGTAAAATGATAATAATAATAATAATAATGATAATAATAATAATAATAATAATACCGTAAATAATATATAATAATAATAATAATAATAATACCGTAAATGATAATAATAATAATAATAATAATAATAATAATAATACCGTAAATGATAATAATAATAATAATAATAATAATAATAATACCGTAAATAATAATAATAATAATAATAATAATAATAATAATAATAGGCGTCCCTGTAGTGGAGAGGATAATATCTTAGAAATTTATTCCTTCCACACAAACTAAAGAAAAAAAAAAAATACTACCAGTACAGTCGGTATCAAAAGTCTGTCGCCTCTCTTGCTCTTCTTTCCATCTAAATTTAAAATCCTCATGAATCCGCAGCGCCATACTCTGATGACTTTATTCAGCCACGGACTAAATCCATGATTGTCAGTTGCTACGGATTCACCACATTGATTTTGAAAGTGCGTTGAGTGAGGAGGAGATGAGACATTACTTTTGATGCTGACTGTACATAAAGTCCATTATTCTGGCGAGTCTACCACAAGTTCATCTATCTATCGAGTCTACCACAAGTTCATCTATCTATCGAGTCTACCACAAGTTCATCTATCTGTCGAGTGTACCATAAGTTCATCTATCTATCGAGTCTACCCCAAGTTCATCTCTCTATCGAGTCTACCCCAAGTTCATCTGTCTATCGAGTCTACCCCAAGTTCATCTATCTATCGAGTCTACAGGTTCATCTGTCTATCGAGTCTACCCCAAGTTTATGTATATATCGAGTCAACCATACGTTCTTTTGTCTATCGAGTCTACCCCAAGTTCATCTATCTATGGAGTCTACCCCAAGTTCATCTATCAATCGAGTCTACCCCAAGTTAATCTATCTATCGAGTCTACCCCAAGTTAATCTATCTATCGAGTCTACCCCAAGTTCATCTATCTATCGAGTCTACCCCAAGTTAATCTATCTATCGAGTCTACCCCAAGTTAATCTATCTATCGAGTCTACCCCAAGTTAATCTATCTATCGAGTCTACCCCAAGTTAATCTATCTATCGAGTCTACCAAAAAATTTTGTCAGACTTTTATCTACTCAAAGTCCAGGAAGCCACCGGAGTCTTAAATTCTTGTCTAATCAGAGTCTTTGTCAATTATTACTATGATGAAGTCTTATAAGTGAGTTATCAGAAAGCAATTTATTTTTCTTATCTTTTGTTATCCTGTTTGGCACTTTAATATGGTTCTTGCTTGGCTGTGAGGTGTTTGGTAGCTGTTTGAGTGGAGATGAGAGTATAAACAGTCGTATACTCAGCCTTGGGTTCCTTCTTCCTTGCTTAAAAAAATTAATAAACGCGAAAAAGTTCATGAATGTGGCCCTCTTGGTGTGCTGGGGCGCAACTAGGTCAGAGAGAGAGAGAGAGAGAGAGAGAGAAGCGGTATGAACCAGAAGACGAAAAAGAAAAATCTTTGGCATATATTCAACCTGCAAAACTAGACGCTAAAAAAAATATATATAATTAAGAAAGTAAAGAGAGCCAAATTGAAGAGTAATTCCCAGTTTCTGGACACAGTACATTTAAAACACTCAGAGAATGCCGTTCCAAAATTCACATATTAGAGAGAGAGAGAGAGAGAGAGAGAGGGAGGGAGGGAGAGAGAGAGAGAGAGAGAGAGAGACGGGAAGGAAGAGGCCGATTCAGCACTTTCCTCTCCCTATGGACGGGCCGGAAATGATGGTGAAGATGATTTGTTGCTCACTCTTTCTCACTCACACACTCAATCTTACTCCGTCTTTCCATGCCTGTCCCTCTCTCATTTACTCTATCTTTCTCATTCTCACACTTTGTCTTTCTTTGCCGCTTGGTCGCCCATTCGCTCTCTTTTTCTCTCTCTTACTCGCTCATTTTTTCTCTCACTCTCTCATTTTTCCTTTCACTCAAAATTGTTCTGACCGTCCATGCCACTCGTTCTCACTCGCATACTCTGTGATCTCAACTCACAACTCTGTCATTCTCTCTCTCTCTCTATCTCTCTCTAGTCATTCTCTCTCTCTCTCTCTCTGTCACTCACTTTCTCACTCGCTCATTTATTCTTTCACTTGCACGCACATTCGTCTGTCCCTCCATGTCACACACTCTCTCTCATGCTTTATCTTTCCCTGTCACTCTTACTTACTCTCAGGATTCTCTCCCTTTCTCACATTCACACACACTCACTCACTGTCGCACATACACACCCTCACTCTTGCACACTCACTTCGTCACTCACTCTCATTTTCTCAAATCTCTCATGCTTTTTCTTTCTGTTACCCTCACTAACTCATTCCCACTCTCTCCCTATGTCTCACGCACACGCATTCACCATCACTCTTGCACACTCACTCTCTCACTCACTCACTCATTTTCTCACTCTCATGCTATTACGCTGTCTCTCCATGTCACTCACTTCCCCTGATATCTTGACATATTTTCTGATTAGGCCTATGTGCTCTCTCTCTCTCTCCCTTTCTCTCTCTCTCTCTCTCTCTCAGAAAAGAAGAGAGCCGAGAAGAGAAACCGTTTAGGAGATAAGAAAACCAGCAGACATCTTTACAACCTTCAGACATTGGTTCCATCCATCCATCCATCCATCCATCCATCCTTCTTGCCTTCCTTTCTTCCTTCCTTCCTTCCATGCTTTCCATCCGCTGTCCACTAATCTATCCATCTGTCCATCCATCCTGTCTTGTTCTCTCCTTTCTTTTGCTTCTTTTAATCGTTCTATCCATCCATCCATATTTCCATTCTTTCTCCTTTCCTTAAAACCATCCGTCTGATCTTCCAGCCATCTGTCCATCCATTTTGTACCTCCTCGTCCATCTGACCTTAATGCCTACGTATAACCATCCATCCATCTATCCATTCATACATTCATTCACCCATCCCTCCCTCCCTCCCTCCCTCCCTCCATCCATCCATCCATCCATCCATCCATCCATTCATACATTCATTGACCCATCCCTCCCTCCCTCCATCCATCCATCCATCCATCCATCCATCCATCCATCTATCTCATTTTTCTATCCTTTCTGTTTGTCTTACCATCCTTCTTTTCTCCTGTCTTTTCATCCATCCATGCACCCATCTCTCTCTCTCTCTCTCTCTCTCTCTCTCTCTCTCTCTCTCTCTCTCTCTCTCTCTCTCTCTCTCTCTCTCTCTCTCTCTCTCTCTCCAGTGTCTTTCCCACTAATCTATCTCACCCTGTCATCTGTCCTTCTCTCCCCCTCCCGCGCCCATATCACACTCCTCCCTCCCCCTTCCCTGGCCTTTCCCCCTCCCCTCCCCAGTCTCTCCATGGCCCACTATCTCCCCAATAATCTCCTCCCTCTCTCCAGATCTTTACCCTTGTGTCTCCAGATTTGTTGGGGAGTAGGTCATTCTCTCTCTCTCTCTCTCTCTCTCTCTCTCTCTCTCTCTCTCTCTCTCTCTCTCTGTGGAAGCATGAATTATTAAGGAATGAAAAGCATGTAAAAAAAAAAAGATGTGATGTATGTCTGTCTCTTCGTTTCACACACACACACACACACACACACACACACACACACACACACACACACACACACACACACACACACACACGGTATATATTATTTCCACGAGATAGAGCGACTGACAGATAGAGGGAGGGGAGGACAGGAAGGAAGGAAGGAAGTGGAGGAAAGGAAAGGTTGTGTGAGTTGAAATGAATGGGGTGAGGGGAAGGGAAGAAGGACAAATTGATACATGAGGTAGAAGGGGTTGTGGCAGAGAGAGAGAGAGAGATGAATAGACGACTCGAATAGGATGGATAATTAAACGAAGACTGCTTGAGGACTAATTGAGAAGATTAATGGATGGATGGATAAATGAATATATAGGTAATGGATGGCTGGATGGACGGATGAAGATATGAATGGAGGGGATGATGGATGAACTTAGGGATGAATGGACGAGAAGATGAATAGACGATAGGATGGGTGGATAGAAGAGTGGAAAATGGAATCGTATGGCAAGGAGGAGGATTGGATGGAAGGAGAGACTGGTATTGACGGAATGAACCATTATAGAAAAACAGGACTTGAAACCAATAAATGTTTTGTCATGTGACCCTTTGACTCCCCTAGGCCATTTTACCCTCACCCTTCTCTTCTTTCCCTCCTCTTTTCTCCCCTCCTCTCTTCTCTTCTCCTTCTCTTCTCCCCTCCTCTCTTCTCGCCCCTTCTCTTCTGCCCCCGCCTTTCCTCTCCCTATCTCATCTCCAATTTCTTCCCTCCCAAACTTTGTCTCTACTCACCCTGCCTCATCTTCAATTTCTTTTCTCCCCAGCCCTTCTTACCCTACGTGTTTTACCCCTTCCCATTTCACCTCTCCCCATCTCTTGTCTCTCCTCTCCTTTCTCATCCCTTCCCCATATCCTCTCTCCCCACTTCTGCCCTTCTTCCCTTACCATATCATCGTACCTACGTCTTCTCCCTGTTTCAGCCCACCCCATTTCCTCTCTCTCTCCATCTCTTGTATATCTTCTTGCAATGTAACCTCTTCCCATTTCATCTCTCCCCATCCGTCCCTTTAACCCCCGTCCATTCCATCTCCCCATATTTTTCTCTCCTCCCCGTAAACGATTTCACCCATCCATATTTAATCCTTCCATACTTCTGTCTTTTCCTGTCTCATCTCCTCCAGTTTCATCACCTGTCCTCCCTTCTTCTTCGCCCACTTCTTTCTCCCTGTCTATCTTGCTTCTCCCTTTTTAACATCGTCCCACTTCCTCTCTCCCCATCTCTGCCTCTCCTCTCTCCACCCCCCCATCCATTTTATCTCCCAGTATCTGACTCCTCTCTCCCTGTTTCACTCCCCCATTTTCCTGTCTCCTCATCTCTCATCTCATCTCTGTCCATCTTTCTTCAACTCTGCCTTTCTTCTCTAAACTTCACCCTTCACCTCATCATCTTTGTCCATCTCCACACATCTTGTTCCACTCCATCGCCTGCCGCTCAGCTTCATCCATCCCCCAATCTTCCTTTTCGTACACCTACCCTTCTTCCCCTTTCTCTATTGCTCCTCCCTCTCCCAACTCTCTCCCCACTCACTTTTCTCTCTCTTCCCCTCTCATCCCACTTTTTCTCCGCTCTCTTCCCATTTTATCCACCTCTCTCTCCTCACTGTTTCCACTCTCTGCTTTCTGTTTTCCCCTCATCTCTATCATTCTCTTATCTCTCCTCTCTCTCCTTTGCTTCTCCCCAACGCACCTCTCCCCGTTTCGCATCTTCTTCCGACCCTTCCCTGTTCATCCCCTCACTCCCTTTCCTATCCCCCCACTTTCGTCCTTCTCCCCCTTACCGTGTTTGGCACTCCCCATTTTCTCCCTTTCTACTGTCGTATACAGTGTTTCATAGTTTCTTTTTACTCACTTTTTGTTTACCTGTCCTGCCTCAGTGTTCCTTCGTCTCCTCCCCTCTCCCCTCCCGTCCCCTTCCCCTTCCCGTCTCTTCCCTTCCCCTTCCCTTCTCTTCCCTCCCCTGCCCTTCCCTTCCCTCCCCTTCCCTTCCCTTCCCTTCCCTTCCCTCCCTTTCCTTCCCTTCCCTTTCCTTCCCTTCACTCTCTTTTTCAAAACCACTCAAAGACATCTCCTCCTCATATCTTCCTTCCCATTTTACTCTCGTCACGTGGTTTGTCCTGATGTGCTGAGGGGTGAGATGGGAAGATCAGGCCTTGGGGTCGGGGTGGGAGGAGGGAGGATGTGGGAAACCTACGCCGAACAACTCTACCTACTGTTACTATTCTCAGCTTCACCCCCTGTACCCTCTTAACCTCTTGTCTTCCTGTTGGTCATCTTATTTAGTAACGGTAGGGAAGAGGGAGAGGAAGGGATTGGCGAAGGGGTGTATGTAGTGGTAAGGAGGACGTGAGGGGAGGTTGTCACATAGAGCCGAGTGGTGCATGAAGGAGGATGGTTTGGAGTGGAAAGAGGGATTTGTGACCATCTCAACTCCTGCACCACCAGCATCAGTTAATTTTATTCTGTTTACGCCCAGATGATTTTACTTGAAGATTGACCTCGACTGAAATATTAAAAAAAAGGACACATCATAACTCTATCAGTTTGTTGACAACTTCCAAAAATTTACCTTCGTTATTTGCCAGTTTTATTCAGCTAGGACCTTGTTTAGAGAAGAAATTAGTAGAGAACCTTGGAGTCTTCCGGAAACCCCTGCTGATGTACCGATAAGCCTCTTTAATCATGAGCTTATATTTCTCTCTATATATATGTGCCATCATCCCATCTCCAGCATCCAGAATATCATAAGAAAATTCATAGACAGTATTATTTGTAGACAACTTTCGTGGCTATATATCTGTCCCTTCGTCTTTCCATTCTTTAGTATGGTGCCCCCCAAAAGACGTATACAGTATACGGTATATATTTGGTAGTTTTCTGTCCTTCTGTCTGGGTGTCCATTCCTGATTCCTGTATCTGTAATTCGATAGTCTCTGAAATACGTAGCTGTGTGTGTGTGTGTGTGTGTGTGTGTGTGTGTGTGTGTGTGTGTGTAGATCTTCAGAGGTTGTTTGAGTCCCGCAAATATGAATAAGAC
Organism: Coenobita brevimanus; assembly: GCF_032717465.1. Classification (NCBI taxonomy): domain Eukaryota; kingdom Metazoa; phylum Arthropoda; class Malacostraca; order Decapoda; family Coenobitidae; genus Coenobita; species Coenobita brevimanus. The sequence goes on from NC_137000.1 coordinate 30,614,115, forward strand.
AGAAAATATACCTAGACAGAACATACATACACCTGCCCGATTTATATGTAGCAATGTGTGTGTGTGTGTGTGTGTGTGTGTGTGTGTGTGTGTGTGTGTGTGTGTGTGTGTGTGTGTAAGCAGAACCTATTGATCCGTGACGCCGGCTGCACGTCACAGTGGGGGACGGCGAGGGCGCTGGGAGGGGCGGCGAGAAAGGGGAGGGGGTGTAAAGAGGGAGATGGAGGGGAGGGGAAGGAAGGGGAGGGGACGTAGGGAGAGAGAGAGGTGGAGGGGAGAGGATGGACGGGGAGGGGGCGTAGAGAGAGGGGAGAGGAAGAGAGGGGAGCGGGTGTGGAGAGAAAGGTGGAGGGGAGAGGAAGGAAGGGGAGCGGACGTGGAGAGATAGATTGAAGTTCGAGGAAGAGAGGGGAAGGGGGCGTAGAGAGAGAGGTGGAGGGGAGAGGAAGGAAGGGGAGGGGACGTGGAGAGAAGAAGAGAGGGTAGGGGGCGTGGAGAGAAAGATGGAGGGGGGAGGAAGAGGGGAGGGGCTTAGAGAGAGAGGTGGAAGGGAGAGGAAGAGAGAGGAGGGGGGCGTAGAGAGAGAGAGAGAGAGAGAGAGAGAGGAGAGGGGAGGAAGAGAGGAGAGGGGGACGGAGAGAGAGGTGGAGGGGAGAGGAAGAGAGTGGAAGGGGACGGGGAGAGAGGAGGAGAAACGAGGAAACGAGGAGGGGGAGGGGGAAGTGAATGGTTGGGGACGCTGGCAAGAGGGAGAGGGGAAGAGAGAAAGGAGAAGGGTCTGAGAGAGAGAGAGGCGGGGGAGAGGGACGGGGAGGGGAGGGAAAGGAGGGAGTTGGTTTGAGGAGAGGGGAAGGGTAGTGGGGGGAAAGAGGAGCTGGGAAGAGAGGGGAGGGGAGATGAAAGAAGGAGAGTGGTTAAAAAAGAAGATGGAGAGAGAGAGAGAGAGAGAGAGAGAGAGATGGTTGCAAAGAGAGGGGAGGGAAGCGCTAACAGAGGTGGGGTAGAAAGAGGGGAGGGTTGCGGAAAGATCAGAAGAGAGAAAGAGAGGGGAGGGATCGTTGGGGGAGAGGGGGATAGAATGGGAGGTGGGAGTTAGAGAGAGAGAGAGAGAGAGAGAGAAGGAATGGAAGTGTTGATTAGGATGGAGAGAGACGATGATAAGATCTGAACATGGAAAGGAGAGGCGAATTGGAGGAAGGATGGAGGTGGAGGGGAAGAAGAGGAGGAAGAGAAGGAAACACGGGGGTGGGGAAGTCGATGAGGGGATTGTGGTAGGTTAGAGAGAGAGAGAGAGGGGGGGGGGAATGTGAAAGGTCTGAGAATGAGTGGGGTGAGTGACGCTGATGAGAGGGAGGAGGAGGGAAGGGGGGGAGGGAAGTGGATGGGAGGGGGAAAGGTCATGAGTTGGTGAATGAGAGAGGTCATTAGGTGGTGAGAGGAAAGGCGAGGGACAAGGAGAGGGAGGGGGAGAGAAAATGAAGACGAGAGGGAGGCATAAGCAGAGGGAGAGGAAAGGAGAGAGGTACGGCAAGGAGAAAAAAGGGGGAGAAAGGGAGTGGGAAAGAAAATTGATGAGAGAGAGGGGAAGGGAGAAGGAGAGGAAGAGGAAGTAGAGAAGGAGGGAGAGAAGGTGAGAGGAAGAAGAATGAGGAGACAAGATGAATGGGGATGGGAAGGGAGAGTGAAATTGGAATGGTGAATAGAAAACTGAGAAGAGGAAGAGGATGGAGGGAAGAGAGGATAGAAGGAAATAGGTGAGAGGAGAGAAGAGAGAGGGAGAGAGAGGGAGAATGAGGAGGAGAAAATAGAGGTATAATGAGGGGGAAGGGAGAAAGGGAGTACCGGTAATGATAAGGGTGGGAGGAATGAGGGAGACTAATGAGGAGGAGGGAGAGGTCAAGATGGAGCGGAAGGGGTCAAAGGTCAGAGAGAGAATCCATCATTATTTCTCTCTCTCTCTCTCTCTCTCTCTCTCTCTCTCTCTTCTATCTCGCTTTCATCTACGTCTCTCCTTTCCTTTTCCTCCCCCTTCTTACGTCCCCTGTTCTCCCACCCCAAGTTCGTTCCTAATTCACCCCAGTTCTCTCCCCACCCCGCGGTATGTTCTCCCCGTGTCTCCTTTCTCCCATAGTTATTTTTGTTCATCCCATGGTTCTCTCCCCTGGATCACTTTCTCCCTCATTGTGTTCTCTTCCGTTTGTTTTCTCCCCATTCTCAACCTGTTCTTTCCCGTACCTGTGATATTCTCTCCCCAGTCTGTTTTCTCCCCAGTCTGTTCCATTATGTCCTCAGTCCATATTCCTCTCCACTTCGTTTTCCGTCAAATCGAACCTTCCTTATTTCTCCCCAGCTTCCATTTCTTTTTCTCCCCTTACCTTAATTTGTCCTAGTACTTTCTCCCCAACAGCTCATTTTCCTCCCTTCCCGCTTTTTATCTCCTTCTTAAAGTACCTCACCTTCTTTCCTCATTCTTCCCTGTCTTTCCCCTTGTCTTTCTCCCAATACCTCACCTGCTCCTCATTCTTCCTCCCTGTCTTCTTGTCTTTCCTCCATACGCATCTTTATCCTTCCTTCCTTTTGTCCTTCACCTCCTCACTCGTCTTTCGTTCCTGTCTTCTCCCCTGTCTTTCTCCCAGTACCTCACTCCCTCATCTTTCCTCCCCATCATCTCCTCTCTCTCACAATACTTCATTTCTCTCATCCTTCCTTCCAGTGGTCTCCCTCATCTTTCTCCCTAATACCTCACCTTCCTTCATCTTTCCTCCATTTCCTTTCTCCCCAGTAACCTCACCCACTCCCCATCCTTGCTCCCAGCCTTCCCTATCTCCCCATCTTCCTTCCTATTTGAGCCAACCTTTGTTCACACCCAAACAGGTCTGAGTTGGATCTTATCAGTGACACTCGGCTGCCTTAGCTTGTAGTGCCACGTATTCCCCGCAGACCCTTCCTATTGGACACGTAGAGAGAGAGAGAGAGAGAGAGAGAGAAGCGAGATCTTTGTGTGTGTGTGTGTGTGTGTGTGTGTGTGTGTGTGTGTGTGTGTGTGTGTGTCTGTGTGTGTGTGTGTGTCTGTGACTATTTCCATTAAGCTACTCCTTCTCAAATCCTTGTAGGGGGATCTTGCCAAGCTAAACAGGTGAATCTTATTTCTTTAAAGGATCTGTTCATGACGGTAAGTATAAATAGTTGCACCATTATTATTATTAGTAGTAGTAGTAGTAGTAGTAATAGTATCAGTAGTAGTAGTAGAGGTAGAAATGATGTTGTTCTTATTTTTCGATGATAATAATATAATAATAATGATGATGTTGATGGTTTAAGATGGTGTTAATATATTTTCTTTCTTGCAGGTGAGTGTGTATTAAGGAGCCAGGAGACGAAGGTAGCGGGGAAGGTAAGAAAGTTACATAGATACATAGACCACACAGACTTTGATGTCCCGGTGAGGCGATCCGGCCCAGACCACTTCACCCTCATGACGTATTTTAGTGCGGTTACGGGACGATTTTCTTCAGCAAGAGGAGAGCCACGTGGGATTGAAGGGGTTAATGAAGGCTGTATTTAACCCCTGTAATTATGTCTATTTTTAGCGAATTAAAGTATCTGAATTTAGCAAGACATAAATACACGTCATCTGCGTGAAGGGGGTGATATTGGACAGTATTGGTCTGTTTGTAGAAGTAATGGGAAAGGATAGTACTGTACATCCCTCTCTCTCACGTTCCTGTTCTCTCTTCCTTCATTTCCCTCTCCCTCCCCTCCCATCATTCATTCTCATCCTTCCTCCATCGTTAACTTCTTTCATCGTTCTTCCTCCTTCCTTCCATCTCCTTATTTCCCTCTTCTTTCTCTCCATCATCCCTTCTTCTGTGTTTCCCTTTTCCGCTCTTATTTCTTTCCCTCCCCTAACCTTCCTTCATCTCTGTTCTTTCCCTCTTTCTGTTTCCCCTTCCACATCCTACCGTCTTGCTGTCTCCAACCTCTTCTCCTCTTCCACTTTCATTCTGTCTCTACATTTCACTCCTTATTTCCTTTTATCTCCTTTCTTCATCCACTTCACTTTCTTCCTTCTTCCTCCTATCTTCTCCATCTCCTTGTACCTCCCGTTTTCCCTCCCCTCCTTTCTCTATTCATGTATCTTCTGTTTTCCTTTCCTTCTGTCCTCACATATTCTCCTTTTCCTCCTCCCGATCCCTCTCTTCTTTCCTCCTCTCCTTTCCTCTCAGCCTCTCTTATTTCCATCCTACCACCTCATCTTTCCTTCACCCTCCCAGCTCGCATTCTTCCCTCCATCCCGTTTCCCTTGCTCCATCTCCCTCCTCCCGCCCTCTCCCTCCCGTCTTCACACTTTCCTTCCTCCTCCTTGCTTCTCCTCCTTTCCTCCCTCCTCCTATCTCCACCCCCCCCTCCCCGCGACAAACAGCCCCTCCCCGTCCCTCCACAACAAAAGGCCAGGAAATGATACGGAACACTGGGGTGGAGCTGTCGATGGAGAGAGAGAGAGAGAGAGAGAGACGTAATGTATGTATGTACCTGTATGTATATGTATGTGTAAGGAGAATTTATGTAGGATATTTTGAGTGTGTGTGTGTGTGTGTGTGTGTGTGTGTGTGTGTGTGTGAGAGAGAGAGAGAGAGAGAGGTAGGGGCAGGGAAATGGGCCATAGAGACAGATAGTGTAGGGTGGCACCATTTTTTTTCGCCTGAGGCACATTACGTTCATGCACGTGTACATGGAAGCACACACACACACACACACACACACACACACACACACACACACACACACACACACACACACACACACACACACACACACACACACACACACACACACACACACACACACACACACACACACACACACACACACACACACACACACACACACACACACACACACACACACACACACACACACACACACACACACATATTCTCTCTCTCTCCTACGCCTTTTTTCTCTTTTTTTTCACATTTTTGAGAGAGGAAGGAAAATCATGTCAACGGGAAACATGTGGAGAATAATTTTTTTTTCTCCCGTCGATTTTTTCCACCTGTCTCTCTCTCTCTCTCTCTCTCTCCCCGTGTGTGTGTGTGTGTGTGTGTGTGTGTGTGTGTGTGTGATATGCCTTCTTTTCCCGTAGCCAGCGTGTTTGTTTTATGTTTTTCTGTGTGTTTTTGTGTGGCGTCACGATACAGCCTACCCTCTGTCCGCATTCTTTTGTTTATGTCTTGTTCCGTTTTTTTTTCCTTTTTTTAGGGGGACTGTGTTTGTTATTGGATGAGGTCTACATATTGCTGACGTGTGTGTGTGTGTGTGTGTGTGTGTGTGTGTGTGTGTGTGTGTGTGTGTGTGTGTGTTTTATAATCACCGCCTTTTCATGTCAGCTTCAAAGACTAGTAATGGGTAAATGGAGGGTAGTTATATTTTATTTTCATTTATCTGCCTATTTATCTATTTATTGGTGGTGTTAGTTATTGATTTGTATGGATTTTGTTGTATATTTATTGTTAAAGTTTGTGCTTGGTAGGTAACACTAACTTATAATATTTTTTTTAAGTTTCAAGTATTTATGTTGTGAGAAGATATTACGGTTGCAGCTTATTTCCATTTTCGACCTATGTGGTAGAATTTGAGAGAGAGAGAGAGAGAGAGAGAGAGAGGTGGGTTGTCTCCGGTCTTGGGTCTGTTTCTAATTGCTTCCCACACCGTACCACACCACACCACACCACACACCACTTCAGATCATACACCCCATACCACACATCACTTCACTCCACATCACACCACACCACACCACACCACACCACACCACAGTGTACGGGTGAGGAGAGGGGAAAGGGAGTGGGTGAGGATGAAGAGACTGGAATGGAGAAGAATGACGGAAAAATAAAATAGATCTGAAGAAGAGGGAACGATGGGGGAAGAGAGAGAGAGAGAGAGAGAGAGAGGATGGGAAAGAGTGGAGATGAAAGCAAATGGATAAGAGGAAGATAGGACGGAGAAAGGAAGAAAAGAATGAAACGGGAAGGAAGGAAGAATGACAAAGGGAAGGAAAGAAGGATGGAGGGAAGGAGAGTGAAAGGAATGAGAAGTTTAAAAGAGAGGGAGGGAAGGAAGGAATGAGGGAGGGATGGAAAGGAAGGATGGAGGGAAGGAAAGGAAGGAGGGAGAGAGAGCGAGAGTGGGGCCTTCGATTTGCAATTCAGACTCGTCAAAAGAGAGAGAGAGAGAGAGAATGGTGGAGTAGAGAACTGAAAGGAAGGATGGCGATGAAATGGGGCGGAAAAAGAATAAATAGGACATGTAGGAAAATCAGGAGCCAATTAGGGAAATAGGGAGCCAGTGGGGAAAATTGGGAGTTAAGGTGTTGAACAGAGAAGTGAACTAGATATTTAATGAAGAAAATAGGGAGCTAAATATGGAAAAAATAGGAAGTTGGCGGGGCAAATCCGAAGTCCGTGGCCAAAATAGGGAGTGACAAAGAATTACTGCATAGGGAGTAATGGAAGAAATTAGGGAGCCAGGAAGGAAAATGGGGAGCTGCCGAGGAAAATAGATGCTGATGGAAATAGGGAGACGGAGAAAAATAGGGAGTCAGGGAGGAAAGCTGATAGTCACGGAGGAAAACAGGGAGCTTCCGAGTAGTCATTAGTGAAAATTGGGAGTCGGATAGAAAAATGGGGAGTCAGGGAGGAAACTGGGGAGTCAGGGAGGAAAATGGGGGGTCAGGGAGGAAAATGGGGGTCAGGGAGGAAAATGGGGGGTCAGGGAGGAAAATGGGGGGTCAGGGAGGAAAATGGGGGGTCAGGGAGGAAAATGGGGGGTCAGGGAGGAAAATGGGGGGTCAGGGAGGAAAATGGGGAGTCAGGGAGGAAAATTGGGAATCAGGGAGGAAAACAGGGAGTCAGGGAGGAAAATTGTGAGCCAGGGAGGAAAATTGTGAGTCAGGGAGGAAAATTGTGAGTCAGGGAGGAAAACAGGGAGTCAGGGAGGAAAATAGGGAGTCAGGGAGGAAAATAGAGAGTCAGGGAGGAAAATAGGGACTCAAGGAGGAAAATTGGGAGTCAGGGAGGAAAATTGGGAGCCGGGGAGGAAAATAGGGGGCGAGAAAAGGGAGCAGTATAGGAAACTTCAGCTTTGCATAATTTCTCAGTCTGTGGTAATTTGGGTCCAGAATCATAGGTAAAGTTTGCTCCCATTCTCTCTCTCTCTCGCTCTCTCTCTCTCTCTCTCTCTCTCTCTCTTGGGAGTTGAGAAATTAGATGAAGATGGAGAACTGGAAATGAAGAATAATTATTAGGTATTGGAAGGAAGAAGGAAGAAAAAGGAAGGAAGAAAAGAAGGAAACATTAGGAGGGAGAGAGAGAGAGAGAGAGAGAGAGAGAGAGAGAGAGAGAGAGAGAGAGAGGGAGGGAGGGAGGGAGGGAGAGAGAGAGAGAGAGAGAGAGAGAGAGAGAGAGAGAGAGAGATCAAAAAGGAAAGATGAAATGAAAAAAGAGAAAAATATTGGAAAATGGTCAGAAAATATGAAAGACGAGGGAGGGGAAGAAAAAGAATAAATAAAGGCGGAAAAAAATAGAATTGAGAGAGAGAGAGAGAGAGAGAGAGAGAGAGAGAGAGAGAGAGAGAGAATTACAGGAAGGATTGTTAGGGAAATATGGAAGGGAGAGAGGAAGGGAGGAGTAAAATATTATGAGGAAGAGAAAAGAATAGAGTTGAAAGAAAGAAAGAAAGAAAAAAGAAGGAAATAAAGGGAGAAGGGGTGAAATAAATTGGATAAGAATGGAATAAAAATAGGAAGACGAAATTGGATAAAGTTGAAGAAAGGAGAGGAGGGAAGAAGGAAGACGTAGGAGGGAATGAGGAGAGGAAGGAATTATTGTTCTCTTTCTCTCTCTCTCTCTCTCTCTCTCTCCCTCTCTCTCACACACCGCAAACTGCATGAATATCAAGTAGACAATCAAGTCTTAGGGGGAGGGAAGATGGAGACTTTTGAGAGAGAGAGAGAGAGAGAGAGAGAGAGAGAGAGAGAGACAAAGCAAGCAAGCAAGCAATAATTCCTTCCCCATCCGTCCTTCGTCCCTCTTTGGTCTTTCGTATTTTCTCTCATTATTCCCATTTTCTCCCTTTTAATCTTTTTCCAGCTTCCCGTCTTTCTCTCTTTTCTCTTCTTTCTCTCTTTTATTCCTCAGCTCCTGTTTTTATGATCTCGTAGGGTTTTCATGTCCTTTTTATCTCTCTCATCCTCGTTGTCCTTCTCCTTTTCTTTGGATTTTCTTGGAGTAGTGTAAGATTTAAAGGTAAGGGGAATAGGAAGATATATGCTGTTATTTATTTTTTGTGAGAGACTTGACACCTAATGACTTATCAGCTAGACGTGTGTGTGTGTGTGTGTGTGTGTGTTTGTGTATGTGTGTGTGTGTTGTTTTTCTGATGGCCAAATGGTACAGTACTCGGATAAGGCAGTTCCACGCCTTGTTCTGTTCCTTGAGTTATTTATTTATTTTTATGCAAGAAGAAAGAACCAAAGGCTAGAAACCCACATTTCCCTAATCTCTCCCCTCTCATTTCCCACTTCTCTCCCTCCCATAGATCGATGCCGAGTCTGATGGAGTTTCGCGGCATCCAATTGGGCTCCCTGGATGCCCGACTTTATGCCTATTCATAATCTTTCTGAAGCCTGAGTCGTGTATCGGATCGCCTGTTTGTCCTTTCATCTTTCACAGCCAAGCCAGAGGGAATATTAGTGCGGTATATGCGAAGAAACTTTATAATTCTTGATGCAGGTGATCTACCGGTAGACTTTGTTTAGTCGGGGAAAGTGGTTAGGAATTTTTATAAGTACTGTCCCCTGGGTCGAGTGTACCGTACTTAGAGGTTCGTGACGATAGGGGAGAGAGAGAGAGAGCAGGGAAGAAGGGAGAGTGAGAAGGAGAAGAAAGCTGTGGAAGGGAAGTGGAGAGAAAGGAGAGGGAAGAAGAGGAGAGGAGAGAAGAGAGGAGTGGTGAAGAGAGGTTATAGAGCGGAGACGAGAAGAGAAGAGAAATTTCAAATAAAAGAGAAAATAAGAGGAAGGGAAGAAGGTGAATATAGAGGAGACGAGAAGAGAGATGAAGAGAACTGGAGAGGAAAAGAGAGAAGAGGAGAGGGGAGGAGATAAAATGCATTGTCACCTGTATATGATTCCATTAGTAGAGAGAAAGAAAATAGAAAAAAAAAAAGATAAAGAAAGAAACTATAATATTAAAAGATTAGGAGAAGTGAAATGGAGAGGAAGGATGAGATAAAGAGAAACAGTATAAAGAAAGAGACGTGAAAGGAAGAGAACGGCGAGGAAATGAGAGAGAGAGAGAGAGAGAGAGAGAGAGAGAGAGAGAGAGAGAGAGAAAAGCGATAGTAATGAAACAATAGAGATAAGGGGAATGAAAGAGAGGGGAGAAAGGGATGGAGGTTAGGGTGGAGAGATAAGCCAGATAAATGGAGAGAGAGAGAGAGAGAGAGAGAGAGAGAGGGAGGGGGAGAGAGAGAGAGAGAGAGAGAGAAAGTACCTGTCAGGAGATGGAGTGAGGAGGGTGAATGAGAGTTGACTGATGGCCCGTGAGTGGAGAGAGTGAGAGGTAATTTATTAGGCGTGAGAGTGAATAATTTTCCACTCTGCTACGACCAGTTCTATTTCTATTATTATTTTTTTATATTTGTAGAGAATTTTATGTGATTTAAGGAAGATTTTTGGAATTGAAGGGGGAAGATGTAGCTTTAATTAATTTCATCAGTAATTGATTTTTCGTTAAGTTAAATAAAATCATCTTGTGTCAACCCAATTAAAATGAAAAAGGCTTCTTCAGGTTAAGGGAGAGAGAGAGAGAGAGAGAGGAGGGGAGGGGGGTGTAGGCGTCTCTGCATCATCTTCAGGAAGTTGACTGATAAAAGGAAATTGTGTTGGACCGAACTTAGTCTCTTTCACCCCCTTCCTCCCCTCACCGACATCCTCTCCCCTCTTCCACATCTTGTCTCCCCTCGCCCCTACCTCCTGCCTTCTTACCCACACCCCCCTCTTGCCTCACCCACACAGTCCCTCTCACCCACACGTCTTCCCTCATCACCCATACCTTTTCCCCCACTCACTGAGACCTTCTTCCCTCTCACCCAAATCTCCTTCCCCCTCACCCAACACATCACCCTCATCCACACCTCCTCCTTACCCACACCTCCTCCTTACCCATACTACCTCCTTACCCATACCTCCTTCTTACCCATACCTCCTCCATACCCATACCTCCTCCCCCCTACGTCTCTCCCCCTCTCATATCTTATCTGTCATCACTTCACACTCTAAATACCTTTACCCCAGCTCTCGATCTCCCTCTCCCTCCTTTACACTCACCTCCCCCTTGTCCTCTCCCCTCTCATACCCTCCCCCTCTTAACTCCCTCAACTTTTGCACCCCAAGTAGTCCCTCCTCATGTCCTTCACTCTCCACTTCCTCATTCCCATTACTTTTTTTTTTTTTTTTCCCCTTTCCATCTCATCCCCCCTCCTCAGATTTTGCACCCACTCAAGGCCTCTGCATCCTCCACTTCCCCACCCAGGTTACCCATTATCCTTCCTTCCCTTCCCTTTTCCTTCTGATCCTTCCTCCCTTTACCCTTTCCCTTCCCCGCTCTCCTGCCCTTTTCCCCTCTTTCTTTACTCTCTTTCCCTTTTGTTACCCTCTCTGTACTCCCCTATCTCTACTTTATATATCTTTCTTATTTTCTTTACGTCGATGAATAACTTTTATACGTTCTTGCCTACATCATTCAGTTTGCTAAGATTAGAAAAGCTGTCTGGTAGTGAAGGTACCGTATATCTAACCTCTCCAGTTTACAGTTTCTATACTCTTTTTACTTTAACTTGGCCTAGAATTACCATCTCTCATAGTCAAGAAGAAGTGCTGTTTAAAGGATGTAGAGCCACAGAATTGTCTTTTTCGGCCACTAAGACATGTGAAATAAGCTGGACGAAAATTTAGGTCAGGTTAGAGTGAAAGAACTATAGAAATGAGAATATAATCATCAGGAGAGGCAAAGAGTAAAACGAAAATGACGTCTAGATAGTGAGGCTGTGAACAGAATCCTCTTTCTCGTCTTCACTCACAAACCTCTCTTTTCTTTCACTCTCTCTTTCCCCGTCTTAGCTTTCTCTCTCTCTCTCTCTCTCTCTCTCTCTCTCTCTCTCTCTCTCTCCATTCCAAATTGTCGAGTGTGTATCTGTATGGGGGATGGGGGGTGTGAACTGAGGGGGGGAGAGGGATTAGCGAGTGTGGAGGGCGGCTCAGAGGAAATGGGTGGGTAGTTGAGAGGGTGATTAAGGGAAATGGGGTAATGGGAGGGTAGAGGAGTGGCTTAGTGGGGCAAGTGGGTGTGGGAGAGGGGAGGGGGGGAGATGGGTATGAGGGGAGGGGAGTGGAGTGAGTGGAGTGAAATTACGGGAGGGAAGGGTTGGTGAGTTTGGGAGAGGGGATGGGGAGATGGGTATGAAGGTAGTGGGGTGAAGGGAGTGGGGGTAATGGGAAGGAAGGGTTGGTGAGTGTAGGAGAGGAGAGGGGGAGATGGGTATGAAGGTAGTGGGGTGAGGGGAGTGGGGTAATGGGAAGGAAGGGTTGGTGGGTATGGAAGGGATGAGGGGAGAACAGTGTCTTAGGGTGAGGGGAGAGAGTAGGTTGAGGGGAAAAGAGCATCGGGATTATAAAAAGAAAGAAAATAAGAGGTTTGATAGACACCACCATTACGGTACTAAAAAGTATACTTAAAAGATTCACAGTCCATTTAGGCTTATCGTGGTTACCCTCATCAGTTATTTATAGATTAGTTATATATGGATGGGACTGGGGAGGCTGCGAGGTGGGAGGCTGATGACCAGAAGTGTATATATGTGCCTGTTTCTATCTATATCTATCTGTCTATCTATCTCTCTGTTTATGTCTATCTGTCTATCTGTAACAGTTTGGGTGGTAATGGGAGTAGTTACACATAGAGGTCATGGATTAGTAAAGTCTCTGTATATTTAGGACGTTCAAGGTAGAGACAGGAGTATGACTGTATGAATGACGCGCTAAGCAGGTAAGCAGACGGCGTGTTAGGCAGATGGAAGTAGAGGCGACTGAAGGTGGTGTGTGGGAAAGATAGAGAAGATTATGAAGGAGAATATTAAGAATTGAGTACTGTCGGGATGAGGAGATTTAGAAGCCTCGAGTGGATGGGTAATAATTAAGGCGAAAGGACAGGTAATCATCTTAAGGTGGATTAGCAAGGAATAGGAGCTTTGGACGGAACCGAAGACATTCACCTTTTTTCCCGAGAACATCTTTTTACCTGTATATTTTCTTGTACCTGACGATTTTATTTAGCTTTGGGAAACCTCTCATCCTGTAGTGGAGTAGAGTGGACGAAATTTTTTAACCTTTATAGTGAGGTGTTTCCGTAGAGGTAGAATAGAATTTATAAGACATATCGTGTTGAAGATTTTGATAGATTTAGGAAGTCTTCATAAGAAGTTGCCTAGAATTCCTGTTAATAGATAAACACATGAGAGAGAGAGAGAGAGAGAGAGAGAGAGAGAGAGAGAGAGAGAGAGAGAGAGAGAGGGGTAAAAACAAGCTGGCTGTGGAGATAATTAGTAGGAAGATTACTTTTGAAAACCTGGGAGGGAAAAGCTGGAGGGACTGAGACAGTGTGACAGAAGAGAAGAGAGGAAGGGAAAGGAAAGGAAAGGAGAAAAGAGAGGGGGTGAGAATAAGAGAGGAGAAGAGTGAGAGGGAAAGATGAGAGAGGAGAGAAGAGTCGCTTGAGATTCAGAGACAGGAAAAAAGGAAGGGAAAGAAGGGAAGAGAGATTGGAAGACAGGATATAAGGAGGAGTAGGAGTTGGATGGATTAACATAAGAACATAAGAAGAGAGGATAAGTGCAGTAGGCCGGATGGTCCATGCTAGGCAGCTCCTAGAAGAGTAACTGAACTACTAGAATGAGATAAGGATAGCAAAGAAGAAGGCTGTCCCCCGCCCTCCAAACTCTCCAGCCGAAACTGGCAGGAAAAAGTCAGAAAGAACACCACGCAGTATGAACAAGCTGGCGTGGACATTTTATAGGAAAGTGTGAAAAGAGAATCGAGACTATCGTAGTGTAACCTGAAAAAGAAAAGGATTGAGGTATAACGATAGGGTACGGGAGAAAAGAGCGGAGAGGAGAGAGGGGTAGAGTGAGAAACAAAGATAAAATAGGAAGAGAGGAGCGGAAAAAGGCAGAGCAGAGGAGACGAGACGAGCCGAGATGAGAGAGTGATGGTCTGTTCTGTCGGTGTGAACTTTGGTGGTGAATAATGGAGGTTAATTTGAATAACTCTGAATACTGAAGTGGGTGAGACGAGGGTGACAAGTGGTAGCGAAGGGCTTAATGGGGTCTGTTAACAACCCCTTCACTATGAGAGGGTTTTCAGCTGCCTAAAATCGTCTTGGGGTGGGGGTTGTAGAGATAAAGCATGAATGGAGGGGTTGAGTTGAAATAGGAGAAGGATGAAGATGATGTGAAGAAGAGTGAAAGGATGATAAGAAGAGGCCAAGAAAAAGGATGTAGGTACCTTGTCTTATAAGGAAAATCGATAATCATTGCCGTCGGGTGACTTCCTTTTTTTTTTTTTTTTTTTTCTTGCAACCTCCAGACGATTTTATTAGGCTCAGGGGAATCCTTTCATATCTAAGGGGTTAAAGCCAATCCCTCCGACCCCCTTACCCCTTTAGCCCAATGACGTAATTTTTATTCTCCGGACGATTTATTGGCTTAGGTTATATTTCGAACTGGAGGGGTTAAATTAAGCCATCACTGACCCCTTGGCTACTTAGAGGCTTTTGTTAAGGTGAATAAAATCGTCCGGTATCATCAAGACTAAACTCTGTAAGTACGTCATTATAGGGAAGGGTTTGTGTGCTGTGACCTCCTATTTTCCTTTACCGTATTGGCTCCAGACGATTTTACTCAGGTTAGGAGAGGGATTAGAAATAGTCCCTTAAACCCCTTCAGCATGAGGACGTCTTAGTTTATTCCTGCTGCCTCCAGACGATTTTGTTAAAAGCTGGGAAAAATGTCTGAGATAGATTGAGTCGGTGATGGCTGCAACAAACCCCTTAACTTCGAAAACTCAGTAAAACAGGAAAACAGGACGATTGAAGTAGACAAATCGGCTCTTAGTAGGCGAGAACAAAAAAAAAATAAAGAAGAAAATATATAAAATAAAAACGGCGTCATGGTACTGATATGGTAAAGGGTTGTGGAGGAAGTGCAGGACTGGAAGAAGATTAAATTGGGGGGAAAGTGAAGCGAATCGGAACAGGTCAAGTTTAAGTCAAGAGGCTCCCCGATTGTGGGATTAGGGAGCTAAGTGGGTGAAGCCGAGAGGGGGATTAGGAGAGTTGAAGGAGGTGCGGGGGGAGGAGGAGGGGGGAGGGTAGGGAAGGAGGTGAGGAGTGGATTGATGGCAGGCAATTAGAGAGGCGAGGCAGTGGGGTAATTGAGATGGGAATATAGACCCAGCCACAGTGACGCATAGAGGTGATGATTGGCCTGATGGTGATGAGGGTGGTGGTGGTGGTGGTGGTGATTTGTGTGGTGGTGGTGGTGATTGATTTGGTGGTGACTTGTGTGGTGGTGATTGATTGATTTGGTGGTGATCTGTATGGTGGTGGTGATTAATGAGGTGATGGTGATGGTAATGTATGTGATGGTGGTGGCAGTGGTGTATGTGTATGCTGCGGGTGATGGCTATGGTGATATGTGTGGTGGTGGTGGCTGGGTTGATGGTGTCGTGTGTGTGGTGTTGGTGGAAGTGGTGATGACTGGTTGAATGGTGAGTGTGATGATGGTATGATTGTGTTGATGATATTAATGGGAACAGTTAGGTAGTGATATCCAGATTAATTGGTTGGATGGTGGAAATGATGATGCTGGAAAACCTCACAGTGGATTACAAATTTGGGTGAAGTTCCCTTTCCACTAAGCCTGTAAAAAGTGATGAAGCTGAGGCTGATGTGAAGATGTTGGTGGTCGTGAAGATTCCCTTGTTAATATATTCCTAAGGTGAGACGCTTGATATTTGAGTAGTACTTGTTTTGTTGTTGTTGTTGTTGGTGGTGGTGGTGGTGATGGTGGTGATGGTGATGGTGGTAGTGGTGGTGGTGGTGGTGTTTTGTATCTGTGCAAATAGAAGACACCAAAGGAACATTCCAAAGAAGGTCGAAGGAGGGCAAAATCAGGAAACGTTCACTTCGAGATGTGAGGGCACTGGGGAGGACAGACCGAGAGAAGGCAGGACAGACCGAGAGAAGGCAGGACAGACCGAGGGAAGGCGGGACAGACCAGGGAAGGCAGGACAGACCGAGGGAAAACAGGAATTCCCGAGAGAAGGCAGGACAGACTGAGGGAAGGCAGGTCAGACCGAGGGAAGGCATGACAGACCGAGGGAAGGCAGGACAGACCGAGGGAAGACAAGACAAACCGAGGGAAGGCAGGACAGACCGAGGGAAGACAAGACAGACCGAGAGAAGACAAGACAGACCGAGAGAAGGCGGGACAGACCAAGGGAAGACAGGAGTACCGTACCCGAGAGAAGTCAGGACAGACCGAGAGAAGGCAGGACAGACCGAGGGAAGGCGGGACAGACCGGAGGAAGGCAGGACAGACCGAGGGAAGGCATGGGAGGATATCACAGTAGCACAGTTTTTATGGGACGCCACGAGGAGAAAAAAATACCAACATTTTCCGTTCAATTTTTTTATCAATATTTTTTCAGGCAGAGGCGGTGAAGGGGATGGGCAGATTGGAGTGTGTGTGTGGGGGTGGAAGGGAGAGGGGGGCGGAGTGAGAAAGATACGTGATATACTGGCTGTGAGGGATTCAGAGAGGGGAGTGGAAGTGAGTGAGAGAGGGTGGTGATATTTTGTTGTAAGGGGATTGAGAGAGGGGTGTGAATGGAGTGAGAGAGTGGTGTGAACAGAGTGAGAGAGGGTGGTGATATTTTGGCGTGGGGGGATTGAGAGAGGGATGTGAATGAAGTGAGAAAGGGGCGTGGAAATGAGTGAGAAAAGGGTGTGGAAATGAGTGAGAAATGGGTGTGGAAGTAAGTGAGAAATGGGTGCAGATATAAGTGAGAAATGGGTGTGGAAATGAGTGAGAAAAGGGTATGGAAATAAATGAGAAATGGGTGTGGAAATGAGTAGAGAAGGGCGTGGAGAGAGTTGGGGAGAGGTGTGAGTGGAGGGAGAAAGGTGTATGAATGAAACGAGAGAGGGGTGTGAATGTGATGAGAAAAAGGGTGGTGGTGGGTACATTTACTGTAGGTAGGTGAAAAAGGGTCTTGATAATTGGCTGTAGACGGAGTGAGAAAAGCGAGGTGGTGAGTGAGAGTGGATGAATGAGACTGAATGAGAGAGAGGTACAGTTAGGATGAGCAAGGGGTGTGATGGGAATGAGAAAAGGATGGTGGTGATATGTAGGTGTGGGTAGAATGAGCAAGAGGGGAATGAGAAAGGGGTGGTGATATTTGCGAGTGAGGGAAATGAAAAAAGGGGAGGTAATGAGTGAAGGGATATATTTTCGTTGGGTTAGGAGGCTCCCTTGCATCACATCCTTATCATTTTATTAAACAATTTCGTAGTTATACTTTTATACTATTATATTCAAAGTATGTCGGTATTAATATATATGATTAACATACAAGAGAATTTGAAGTTGTTTGAATGAGGTAAGAGAGTGGATGAGCATGTGTGTGGGTGAGGCAAGAGTTTGTTTGATGCAAGAGTGTGGATGAGGCCAGTGTATGGATGAGGTTAGAGTGTGGTGAGGGAGAGATATAGATAAGAAAGTGATTAATGTTGAACAGTTTTAAGGTTAAGGTAGAGATGAATAAAGCTTAGTTAACGAGGGGATCAGAATGAGGTAAAAGTGTGGATGAGTGTATGGAAGAATCTTGATGAATAAGGAATGTGGATGAGACAGAGATGTGGGTGAGATGGGTGTGGGTGAGACGAGGGTGTGGATGAGACAGGGGTGTGGGTGACAAAGGGATGTGGATGAGAAAGGGATGTGGATGAGACAGGGGTGTGGGTGAGGCAGGGATATGTAAGAAGAAGGGCGTGAATGATGTAAGGGCGCGGGGACGCGATGGGGTGTTGCCTGGCCGTGAATGGGGTGAAAGGGACGGGCTAGGTGTTGTGTAAGGGGTGGGCGTGGGCGTGGCAGAATTCGGTAGTAAGGCTGTCAGGGGATGGGCGGGGGGCGGAGGCTGTCGAGATAGCGGCTGTCAAAATAAGACTGGCTGGGGAAGGGCTGTTAGTAAGAGGGGTTGTCCAAAAAAGAAAAAAAAAAGAAAAAGTTTGGTAAGAGATTAGATATTTAAGTGGGCTAAAACTAGGCTTTCCAATTAGGCTGTTTGTATAAGGAGATAGCAGCTGTCAGATTAAGACTGGCTAGGGAAGGGCTGGTAGTTTGAGGAGCTGTCTAGAAAAGCAAGATTTGGTGAGAAAAAGTCTGGTAGCTGTTAATTAAGGAGATAGCTGCTGTCATAATGTTTTACTGGGGATAGGCTGTTAATAAGAAAAGCTGTAGTGATTTGTTGCTTGTGGAAAAAAGAAATTCCCCCCCCCCTAAAAGAAATTGTGAGGAGCTGTCTTGAGAGAGAGAGAGAGAGAGAGAGAGAGAGACAGACAGACAGACAGAGATTTTGCATAAACACAGACTGAAGATCATTAGCTTGAGGGAGAAATGCTAACACCCTGTAGTCTCTCTCTCTCTCTCTCTCTCTCTCTCTACTTGTGTGTGTGTGTGTGTAGCGCGCTTACCTTCACACACACACACACACACACACACACACACACACACACACACACACACACACACACACACACACACACACACACACACACACACACACACACACACACACACACACACACACACACACACACACACACACACACACACACACACACACACACACACACACACACACACACTTTCTCCCTCCAAAACACAACATTCATAATACTGTTACTTTCACCATTTGATTTATTTTTTCAGTTTAATAAATACTTTTCAGAACGGAGTGGTCAGCCTCTGCCTAAAATGAATCTATGTAGTACGGTTTTTATGAGCGATATTTTCCTGAATTGCATCTGGTCGTGAGCCAAAATTAAATGATCTCGGTATATAAGTAGTTAATAATAATAGCAATAATGATGACGATGATGATGATGATGATGATGATGATAATAATAATAATAATAATAATAATAATAATAATAATAATAATAATAATAGTAGTAGTAGTAGTAATAATAATAAAATGGACTGGAATCTTGCGTCCCTTAAGATATCATTCACTGTCCAGACGATTTATTCATTGGAGGGATTATACATAGCATTCATTAACCCCTTCATAACTAAATCCCTTTTATATTAATGAAAGTGTATGGTGGTTGCCTAAATAAAATGAAAAACGCGTCATCGCGTTGAAGAGGTAGAATTTACCTTAGTGCTTCAGGTGATGCTGTTATTATTATTATTATTATTGTTATTATTATTATTTTTATTTTTATTTTTATTATTATTATTATTATTATTATCGTTATTATTATTATTATTATTATTATTATTATTATTATTATCGCTGTTACTATTATTATTATTATTATTATTATTGTGGGCATATGTTTATTCCTCATTTTCTGTCTTCCAGGTCAGTGTCTTCTTTGAAACACGAGGAACAAGATGCGACGAAGGTAAGAGAGAGTGTGTGTGTGTGTGTGTGTGTGTGTGTGTGTGTGTGTGTGTGTGTGTGTGTGTGTGTGTGTGTGTGTGTGTTTAGAGCCAAATGCAAGTATTAAATAGTTTTGCATGGAAATTTGGTGGGAATGGAGTACTCTCAGTCAATTATAACTTGAAATGTAAAAAATAACTTCGTTTGACATTGCTCACTGGGTTTTTGTGGTCTGGTATAAAAGTAATGGCGAAATTGAAGAAAAAAAGCACTGGAACGGAAAGTAAAACACACACACACACACACACACACACACACACACACACACACACACACACACACACACACACACACACACACACCTAAATATCATCCTACCACTAAAACCCCACACTCACTGCATCAGATACATCGAAATGAATATAAAAGCGATAATGAGGGCGAATAGATAAGAATGCATTAGAGAACCCAGCTCGTTTTATTGGCGGCGGGAAGGGAATGGGAATGAAAGCATGAATAAAAGAAACCAGAGACGAACGAGGTGTGGCTCCGGCTCTCCTTTTGCCATTGTTACCATGGAGAATTAAAAGACTCGTAAAGAAAGTGTGAAAATGTGTACAATGAATAAATGAATTTGGGGTTGTAAAACAGTGGATAATATTTACATGACATCGTGCTACAGTAGTGGTCTTTCTTTCTTACTTTTTTTTTTTTTTAAGTGTCCTTGTTGTCATTATCATCTTTATTATCAGGGTTATCGTTGTCATCATTATCATCTTTATTATCAGGGTTATCGTTGTCATCATTATCATCATCATCATCATCATCATCATCATCATTATTATTGTTATTATTTTTGCACCGGTACATGGAGTGGTCTGTAAATACCTCATTGATCTCTTTCTTAGCTAGTTAGACGAGAAGAGACACGCACATCCCTCACTTCCCCTCCTTATGTGGAGTTATTAGAGTGGTTATAACAAGACATAGAATTAGAATTAGACATATAATAGAACGTCAGAAATATTCAACTCAGAATATAGAACTCTACTAAACCATGTCGCCGTGGCAGATTACACGCCCCACCTGACCTCATGACTTAGATTAGTAGATTAGTAGGTGGTGGTGAGGAAGTGAGACTAAGTGAACCGTGGAGGAGGAAAAGGGAGAGAGAAATGAGTCGTGCGTATCTAAGTATGTGACGCGTGACATGTAATGCTGCTTAGTGCATATATTGATAGTACTGTACTTAGACACACACACACACACACACACACACACACACACACACACACACACACACACACACACACACACACACACACACACACACACACACACACACACACACACACACACACACACACACACACACACACCATTCCTGCACTATAATACCGTCACCGTTTCCCCATCGATATTGGTATGAGTGTAAGATCTCCCCCTTAAGCCTTTCATTTACGAGACGGGCCTTCCTTATTCCCAGTCAGATCTTTGAAGGTAGCAAGAATAAACTATAAAAGAATGCTGTATATATATTTTTACATTAATATAGATGGTTTAAACTCCTCCAATACGAGAGGTCTCCTTGTCAAAATAAAATAATTTAGAAGTTGCAGGAATACGCTAAATAAATGGCCACACAGAAAGGGCTACAAGAGGCCTCTGTACGAAAGACCTTCCAAAGGCTGAATAAGATTGACTGTGTGGCAAGAATATACCGTAAAAAAATCTACTATATAAAGATTTTGATAATGAAAACTCTTCTGATTTTTACAGCACGCGCGGCATTCCGTAAACTTAATGGAAATCTTGTAAAGGCAGCAAGATTAACCCATAGAGGCCGATTACGTACTCTTTACTTCATTCTTGCAGTCTCTGGACGATTTCTTCAGTCCAGGAGAATTTCGAACTGGATTTGTTTTAATATACCCTTCGTCAGTCCCTTCAGGATGAGAAGCTATTATTAAGTTATATAAAAATCGTCTGGAAGTAGCAAGAATGAGAGAACTAACTAAAAGATACGTCACCTGCTTCAAAGGGTTTACTGAACGTCATCGTATAGAAAGGACCATAACCTCTCTGCAGATCCACCACACAAACCCCACCACACCAAACCCTACCACACCAAACCCCACCACACCAAACCCCATAACACCAAACCCCACAACACCAAACCCCACCCATTAGTACACCGAGCAATATGGGCAACGGTGGGCCTTTGGAATGGTGATCATGGGAACGGCTGCATGGGAATGGAAATTTGGAATAGTAATTTAGGAATGGGGGATTTGGAATAGTAGTTAAAGAATGGTGTGTTTAGGTTGGGACTCTTGTAATATCAGCTTGGATTGGAAATATAAAGAAGGGGAGCTTTGGAATGAAAGTGCAGAATATGAACTTTGGAATGAGACACCAGAACAGGGGTTCAGACGGCAAAGTTCGAACAAGAGCTTCAGAAGGCAGAATAGCCACTTTACAGTTATATAAAAAAGGAAAGAAAAATGTCGTCTCTCCTGCCTCACTCTTCAAGGACTTCAGAAATCAGTCTCGTGAATTTACAGCATCCGACACTAATGACACTGTTATCACTGGCCGGATAAAGTGGTCATTGCCAGTTGCTGCGGATTCACCACACTGATTTCCAGAGACCACGGAGAGAAAAGGAGAACTGACAGGACTTTGATGCATACTTTAGAGCATATCCCGAACAGCGTCTCTGGAATAGCGAAAATTTGAAGCAGGAACAATAAAGAGACAGAAAGAACAATAAAGAGACAGCAGGAACAAGAGAGAGTAGGCAGGAACCAAAAAGAGAAGGCTGGAACAATAAAGAGAAATCGGGAACAATAAAGGGAAGGCAGGAACAATAGAGACAGCAGGAACAATAAAGAGACGGCAGGAACAATGAGATGGCAGGACCAATAATAAAGAGATGGCAGGACCAATAATAAAGAGATGGCAGGACCAATAAAGAGATGGCAGGAACAATAAAGAGACGGGAGGAACAATAAAGAGAAGGCAGGAACAATAAAGAGAAGGGAGGAGCAATAAAGAGAAAGCAACTACGAAGCGACTTTGCCGGAACAACATCCTCGGTGTCGCTGCTGGAAGACGATGACCACCGGGAACGACAGCTCGAGGACGACTGTTTTTCACTTCTTTAGTCGTCTTCTGTATTTTATTCTAGCCTTCTTCAAACAGCATTATTCAGCTTAGAGTAGAAATCCTGAAGCAGCGACACATGAAACGACACACGTGAAATCTAACCCCCTGAAAAGACACCCCTGAAATATAACCTCTGAAAAGACACCCCTGAAATATAACTCTGAAACGACACCCCTGAAATATAATCCCTGAAACGACACCCCTGAAATATAATCCCTGAAACGACACCCCCGAAATATAGCGCCTGAAACGACACCCCTGAAATGTAACCTCTGAAACGACACCCCTGAAATATAACCCCTGAAATATAACCCCTGAAACGACACCCCTGAAATATAACCCCTGAAACGACACCCCTGAAATATAACCCCTGAAACGACACCCCTGAAATATAACCCCTGAAACGACACCCCTGAAATATAACCCTGAAACGACACCTATGGAAAAATACTTACAGAACGACAGCTCTAGAAAAACAGAAAACAACAGCTTTAGAGTGAAACCTCTAGAACGACAGGAAGGGAACTCGGGAACGACAGCCTGACATGATACCTCTTGAGTGAACGAAAGGAACGACAACTCAGAAAAGAAAGCCTGTCACGAGAGCCCAAAAGAGACAGCCTAGAACGACAGCTGAGGAACGTAAACCCGGAAACGGAACCGGGGAACGACAACTCAGGAACGACGGCTTGTGAACGTGGGAATGAGGAAGAAAGTGAAATTGATGGGGGTCGGGGGGCGATAGAAGTAATTTGGGGGGCGTAAAACAGGAACATCACTCACCTGGAGAGAGAGAGGGGGGGGGAGAAAGAGAGAGAGAGAGTGAAGCAGAGTGAAAGTGAGGAAGTGGAGGAAGGAAAGGGAGAGAGAGAGAGAGAGAGAGAGAGAGAAGGGCGGGGGAAATAAAACAGGGGCATCAGTCACCAGGCCGACTTATGGAATGGTTCGCCAGAGAGAGAGAGAGAGAGAGAGAGAATACGGGGGAGAGGGAGTGAATAAAATAGTGAAAGTGAGGAAACGGTGGAGAGAGAGAGAGAGAGAGAGAGAATTTTTCGTTGTGTGTGTGTGTGTGTGTGTGTGTGTGTGTGTGTGTGTGTGTGTGTGTGTGTAACAATATTTAAGCTCATATAAGTGGTGTATAGTCATCTTGTGTGCCTCTTCATTCATTTCCCGGAACCTGCTTATGAAGTGAGTTTGTTGCCAGTCTCAGTTCCCTCGTAAGGTTGCTTTCATTTTTACTGTTACTTCTCAAATATCAGTGTGTGTTAACGATTTTTTTAAAGTAAGATAAAGTTGTATTGATGTACTTGTATTTTTTATTATTTTTTTTACTAAGATAAAGTTGTATAGATGTTCCTTATATATTTTTTTGTGTTCTGATTATCATTACTCTGAAATTTTTCTTCTATACAAATAAGATTACAGTCCTTTCTCCACATTCTAATTTCAAAGTTACTTTATTACATTACGGAAATATACGCGGAGGATTGTAATGATAAAACTGTAACTTTATATGACACTTTGCGTTGTAGGGAGAAGAGTATAGGTATTAGATTATTTAGCCACGCATACAGGCGCCAGAACACTTACCTGTCTTTCGACGTGTGAGAGTATTATAACAAATGATAAATAAATATAAAGGAAATAATTGGTGTGGTGGGATTAAGGAATTTACCACGATGTCATTCTTTTCTGCCTTATTCCCACAACTGTCAGCCAATGGTATTTTGCTTAGAAGAAACGTTTTGAGCTGGAGGGGTGAGAGATGGTCTTCTCCCTCTCCCTCTTTATGTTACAGGTAAATAATATCGTCTGAAAGTAGCTTTAAAAAATAATACAAAATGATAATAATAGTCATATTGAAAGAGCTTAAATCCCTAAGTTAAATAGCTATAAAGATAATGATAATAACAATATAAGATAATAGTAGTAGTAATAATAATAATAATAATAATAAAGCCATCGGACTGAAAGAGCTTAAATCCCTAAGTAGCTATAAAAATATTGAAAAACTTAATAATGATGATAATGAATAATAATAATAATAGTAATAATAATAATAATAATAATAATAATGATAATAGTCATTGTATTGAAAGGGCGTAAATATGTAAGTTAAGTAGCTATAAAAAAAAATAACAATAATAATAATGATGAAAAGCCATCGGACTGAAAGAGCTAAAATCCCTAAGTTTATTACCAAGCATCATCATCTTAATCCCTACCACAACTTGCAACATTGCACTAGGTCGTTGCATAAAGAACCCTAATGACTGTCTCGGCTCTGCAACGTGTACATGGACGCCACCTCATAAACACACACGCACACGCAACCTCATATACACACACCCACGCACACGCAATCAGACACGTACATAAACACTCATCTTAATGAAGTCGTACTCAAACTTGCTTTCCTTGAGCCGCACTCACGCAAATTTGCGTGTGCGTGAGTGAGTGGCGTGGGAGTTGAATAGGAGTGAGTGGAGGAGTGGGAATAGGTCGGGGGAGTGGGAGGGGGAGTGGGAGTAAAAGTGGGAGTAGGAATGGGGTTAGAATTGGGAGGGGGAGTGGAATTTACGTGTGGCTGAGTGAGTGGAGTGAGAATTGGAGTGGATGTAGGAGTGGGTGTTGAAGGTAGAGTGGGAGTGGGGTGAGAGTGGGAGAGTGAGCTGAGTGAAGGTAGGAGTGAGAAGTTAAATAGGAGTGAGAGTGGGAGGTGGAGTGGGAGTGTGGGTGAGATGTGGAGTGGGAGATGAAATGAGGGTGAGATGTAGAGTGGGAGTGAAAATGAGAGATGGAGTGACAGTGAATTGCAGAGGAGGAGAGAGGTGGTGTGGAAATCAAAGTGAAAGGTGGACTGTGGATGAGATGTGGAATTGGAGTGAGAGGTGAAACGAGGGTGAGATGTGGAGTGGGAGTGAGAGGTGGAGTGCGAGTGGAATTATGCGTGAGTGTGGCTGTCACCTTCACCTTACGACCTCCTTCACCTGTTTTCCTTCCCTCGTTTTATGCTTCCTTTTCCTCTTCTCTCCCTCCTTCCTTGTCTCTCCCTCCTTCCTCGTCTCTCCCTCCCTCCTCTTCAATCCCTCCCTCCTCTTCTGTACCTCCCTTACATCGCAACCCTTCCACTTCTTCCCTTCCCTGTCGCTCCTTTGTATTCATTCCCTTCCCTCCATCTCGCCTCTTCCGCCTTTTTTCCCTCCTTTCGCTTTGGTTCCTATGTTTTTTTCTTTCCTATCACTCTCTTCAAACTCATTTCTCTTTTCTCTGCTTCTTTCTTCTCCTTCCCTTCAAAACTCCCATTTTTCCTTTCCTTCTTTCGCCTTTTCCACCTCTTCCTTCACTTCCTTATTGCTACGTCACGTCATGCTTCCCTCCTCTGTTATTTCCTTCACCTTTCCTGGCTTCCGTGTTGTACTTTCACTTCATGCTGATATTCCTTTCTCCTGCATCTCTTTCCTCCCTTCTCTCTATTTCATTATCCTCCCTTCCCTTGTTTCTTTCATTTCTTTTCCTCCTTCCTCTCACTTCCACTCCTTTCCTCTTCCCTCTCACCGCCTCCGCTCCTCCCCTCCCCCTCTCCCTCGTGCTCCCTCCACTTTTTCCTCCCTCCCAATTTTCCTCTTCCTTTCTTTTTCCATCCCATCTCCTGAGCTCAAACAAAATTTCTCTTAATTAGTACCGACGGTTGCTCGAAATATATAATCCCTTAAATCCGATGACATTTTTCTGTTTAATTTTTGCTTTCTCTTGAATTTATTTTTGGATAGATTTTTCGCATTCAAGATGGTAAATAAATCCTTCATCAACCCTTTCAGCACGAGGGTTTTTTCCAAAGTTGAATAGAATCGTCTGAATGAAGCACAAATAAAAAAAATCATTGGAGTGAAAGGAATTAGACTGTCTTTACTAGCTATTGGGGTGTTTAGGTGCAGAGAGAAAATGGAGAGATTATAAAGACGGTGATTATACCTTAAGATGCAAGCGACGGAAATAAAGTAAGTGAGGTGGGGACTCCTTGGCGCAGTGTGTTCAAGTAATGTTCTAATCTACAGAGACAGGGAGCATTAGGGTGTGTGTGTGTGTGTGTGTGTGTGTGTGTGTGTGTGTGTGTGTGGTAGGATTGCAGTGGGGGAGTTTCGTGGAAGTGTGCCATTGCTAGCTGATGTGAAGGTGGAAGTGCTGGTAATGGTGATGGTGGTATGGTGGGAATGGTAGTGCTGGTATTAAGGAAAACGATAGTGGCGATAGCTGTAGTGGTGGTAGTTGTGGTGGTGGTGGTATGGTGGTATTAAGGGCAACGATAGTGGTGTTGACCGTAGTGATAGTAGTTGTGGTAGTGTGGTTGTGGTGTAGTGGGAATGGTAGCTTGTGGTGGCAGTAATAGTGGTTGTGATAGTGGTATTGGTGGAGTAATGTGGTTGTTTTGATGTGGATGTGATTTACTGTTTAGAGAAAAACGGTGAGATGATTTGGCCATGCGGAGTGGTTGGAGATTGAGAGACTGACTAGAAGAGTGTAAATGAGTGAGGTGGAGGGAGAGACCAAGGATGAGATGGAGAGATGGAGAGATATATGAAGGAAGGGGATGTGAGTTGGAGGAAGGGCAGGTAAATGGCAGAAGACAACGACGAGGAGGCGATTTGTTTGTGGCCACCCCTTATGGGATTGAGGTGTCTGACAATAGATAGATAGATAGATAAACAGACATAGATAAATAGATGGTAGTTATGGTAGTGTGGTGTGGTGAGCTGGTGGTTGTAGTATCAGTGGTTGTGGAAGTTATGGTAGCGAGTGTGGTATTTGTGGAGGTGGTTGTGGTAGCTGGTGTAGCAGTTACGATGTTGTGGTTGTGGTAGTTGTGGCAAATGCGGTGGTGTAGTAGAGTGTGGTAGTAGTGGTGATGGTGGTGTTAGTAATGGTAGTAGTGGTTGTGGTAGTTGTGGTAGCGGGTATGGTAGTGAGGGTGGTGTGGTGGTCGTGGCATGTCTTCCTGGAGGATATTGACCGCCTGTACCACACTACCGCCAGGAGGAGGAGGAGGAGGAGGAGGAGGAGGAGGAGGAGGCAATGTAGAACCAGAGGGAAGGAAGATGGGAGGAAAGAAAGGTTGGAGAGGGAGGAGAGACTAGGCGGAAGAGAGGATGGAAGATGGAGAGAAAGGGGAGAGAAGGAGAGGAAGATGGAGAAAGAGGGGAGAAAAGGAGAGGAAGATCGAGAAGGGGAGGAAGAGAAGGAAGAAAGAATTTAAGGTGAAGGGAGGAAGAAGGAAAGAAGGTAGGACAGAAAGAAGGAAAAAAATGTATGAAGAATTTGAAGACAAGAAAGATGGAAGGATGGAGGAGAGGCAGAAGAAAAAAATAGCAGAGATGATGGAAAGAATGGACACAGGATAGAAGGAGAGGATGGAGAGAAGCGGAAAGGGATGGAAAGAGAAAACAAAAGGGGAGCGGAGGAAAGACAGACGGAGAGGGAGAGAGAAGGGGGAAGGTAGGAGGAGTTGAGGGAGATGCTAGAAAGAATAGGGTAGGGAGGGGAGGAGGGAGTACAGATGACTGCAAACAGGAGTGGAAAGATGGAAGAGAGAGAGAGAGAGAGAGAGAGAGAGAGAACCGGAAAGGGAAGAGGCGAGGAAGAAATAACGAAGTAAAGAGGCAGAAAAACGGATTTTGTGTAAAGAAAATGTGTGTGAGAGAGAAGGGGGAAGGGGGCTGAAAGGAAGGAGGGAGGAGAGAAGCTGGAGGGAAGAAGGCTGTGGAGAGAGAGAGAGAGAGAGAGAGAGAGTTTTAAGAGCTGAGAGACGAAGGAGATGGACGGAGATGATGGGCGGGAGTGTGGGGGGGGGGGGATTAGAATGGACCATGGAGGGAGGAGGAGAGATGAATAATGAAGGAGAGAAAATTGATGGAGGGAATAGGATGGAGAGAGTATAGGAAAGGAGGAGGGAACGTATGAAAAAGGGGAGAGAAAGAGAGACAGGAGCGATTAAAGCGAGGGGAGGGAAGAGAGGGAGGAAAGATGGGTGATGGTTTTAAAGAGAGAGAAGAGGTGGGGACGAGGGACGAAAGAAAAAGGAGAGAAGTGGGCGAAGACTGTGAATGGGGAGGGAGGAGGAGGAGGGGGAGGTAAAGATGGTAAGGAAGGTAGGGGGGAAAGGGAGAAAACGAATGAAAAGGGAGAGGAAAGAGGAAAAAGAAGCGTCAAGGGAGGAGTAAAGAGAGGAGGTCAGATAGAGAGTGAAGAGAGAAGAGGACGAGGAAAAAGATAGGGCAAGGGATGGAGGAGGAAAATGGGGAAAAGAGTGGGTAAGGTAACGAAAGAGGAGAAAAGAAGAGTGGGGGAGGAGGAGGAAAAGGTGGGAGTAAGGAGGAAGGAGAGCAAGAGGAGTAGAAGAGATACATGAGGGAGAAATGAGGAAGGATATGATCACGAACTTTGATTAAATCCCCTCGTAATCCGCTCATAGTCAAGGTAAACAGATTAATCCCTCTACACGTTCCTAATCCCTACGTCATTATTGTCACTGTTCGCTGTACCTCCTCCTCCTTATCAGTATCGTTTACGTTTTTATCTTTCTCATAATTTTTGTCGCCCTTCCTTGTACCTTCTCCGTCTGCTCAGTATTTTTATTTTTAGTAAAGGATGAGGGATGAAAGGGGAGAGGAAGGAAGAGAGGTTGAGGAGGGAAAGAACAGAGAGAAGAATGAGGGAGGAGAGAGGAGGCTGGAATGGAGGGATAATGGATGGGCGGGTGAGAGAGGAAATAGGTGGGATGAAGTTTGAGAGGAAGAGAGAGAGAGAGAGAGAGAGAGAGAGAGAGAGAGAGAGAGAGAGAGAGAGAGGACATTGAAGAGGGAGCGAGGAGTCTAGGAAGGAATTGTAGGATGGAAGATAGAGAGGGAAGGGAAGAAGATGAGAAAGAACTGAGGAGGGAAGAGGTGGGGGGGGGGGAGGAAGAAGTGAAAAAAAGAGGAGGAACACAGGAGGTAGGAATCAAGGGATGAGGAGAGGAGGAGTGAGGAGGGATAAGGGATGAGGAAGGGAGAAGAAGGGGGTGGAGGAGTGAGAAGAGCGAGAAGGATGAGGAAAGAGAAGGAAGGATAGTGAAGGATCTGCAGATGGGGGAGGTAGAAAGGAAAGAGAGGACAGGAGAGGGAGAGAGAGGAGGCAGGAAAAGAGAAATGAGGGAAGGGGAGAAGAAGGATGGGGGCCGAGGGAGGACGGAGAGACAAGATCGAGAGAGAAACACTTGAGTACAAAGGAAATGAGAGATGAGTGGTGGAGGGAGGGAGAAATTACGAGAGATGGGAGGAGGGAGGGAAAGATAGAAGAATGAGGAAGGAGGGAGGAGGATGGATGGAAGGGAGAGAGAGGTGTGGGGGAGGGAGGAAAACCAAGAGAAAAGAATGAGGAAGGAGCGAGGAGGGTGGACGGGAGGGGAGGGTGGGGGGTAGGCAGGCCCCAGGCGGTCACGGTTCTCCCCCGGGACTGCTATGAACACGGCCCAGCGCCACGGGGGGAAGGGGGGAGAGGGGCGGCGAATGAGAAGGTGGTGGGGAAGATGAGAAGGGGTGGGTAGGAGTGGAGGTGAAGAGAGGAAGATGAAGAGTGGTGGGAAGGAGTAGTACAAAGGAGTGTGAAGGAAAGCAAACAGCAACAGACCTCTTAGTCCTTTCGAGGCTGTTTGTTACAGGATAGATTATAACTAACGTCACTGTTCTATCAAAGACAAGGATAGGAAAGCAGGAAGGGGTAGGAAAAGGTATTGGTGGAAACGGAGAGGAAAGATTATACAAAGTAACGCAAACAGCAACAGACCTGTTTTTCCTTTCCTGGCTGATTTTAAAAAGTCGTAGGCTGTGACAGGGGTGCCTCTCTCCTTAGTCTACGATATCACAGCAATTTAAGGCTTCTCCACCCCACCACCCAGTATTCCATGTAGCGGAAACTGGCAGGCAAAAGGAAAAAGTGAGGACAGAAAACCGTCACGGAAACTAAACAGGAAAGAGTTATATTCTTAAGTGGCAAGAGAAGAAGCGACACTGGATTCTTTTTGAACTCCCTCATCCCGTGAACGAGCTTTGTACTTCATCTTGCTAATGCCAGACGATTTCATACAGCTTAGAAAAGACCCCTCGGAGTGAAAGGGCTAAGTACGTTATGATGTTGCCCCGGCAGTGTATCGTGTGATCTTCATGATAGAGAGACGATTTAGCGGTGAACTTGTTATTGTGGGGATTAAGTTGGATTCATAAATACTTGTAATGTATAGATAATGCTGTATTCCTTTAGAGATGTTTGTCAGTTATTTTATATCCATTACATCTGGCGTAATTTGATCGGCATAAGTGAAGATCTGTAATATAATAGTCACCATATTATCATGTCCTTTGAAAATTGTATATACGCGAATTACATCACTTAGTTGTGTGTACTTTGAAAAACAGATTAGATTTTAAGTGTTCCATGTCTGTTTGTTCCCCCATCGAGGTCATTTTTGGATATTGACGACGTATTTTTATATAAGTTTAGAAGTGGACCCAACAGCGAACCTTGTGGCACTCCTTAAGACGAGTGACTGAAGGAAGAACTGAGAGAGAGAGAGAGAGAGAGAGAGAGAGAGAGAGAGAGAGAGGGTGACGAATGGAGAGGAAATAAAAAAGGATGGAGGAGGTTGTTTGAGGGAGAGGAGGTGAAGGGATGATGAATGGAGGGGAGGGGAGGGGAGTTGATGTGTTGACAGAGTGATAGGGAGATGATGGGAAAAGGAGTGTGAAAGGGAGAAAAGGGTCAAAGGGAGTAAAAATATGTATGAATAGTAGAATTGAATATGGAATAAGGGAAAGTACGAATTGAAAAGGATAGTTGATAATGGAAGAGAGGGTTAGATGAGACGAAGTGGAATTGGGAAAAGTAAGAATAATAACCCCTTCAGCCCGAGCGCGTTATTTTTACTCCTACTGCCACCAGACGATTTTATTTGTCAGGGAAGATATCATAGTGCGGGTACTGAAGGAGTTAAGGAAGGCCAGATATAAGCCCTTCAGCGCGAAAAATCCCCCTTGAGCTGAATATGATCGACTGGAGGTGGTAAGAATGTAACAATCGTCATCATCATCGTCATCATCATCATCATCATCATCATCGTCATCGTCATCGTCATTATCAGCATCATCATCGTCATCATAGTAATAATTATAAAAGACGTCTTCGGAGTGAAAAGGTAAAACAGGACTATCTATAATCAATTTCCATTCAGCCGTTCAGATAGACCTCCTCGCACTGAAGAGGTAGTAGGAATAGAGGATATTTTAAGCCTGTAAAGAAGACGGAGGGAATAGGTAAGAAGAAGGAACAGTTAGGCAATAATTCCTTCAATGACTTCTTATAAATATTTTTTTTTTCTTCGGACGATTTTATTCGTTTAGGAGAGACATTACGAACTGGAGAAGTTATGGTAAACTTTCTTTTATTTTTTTGAGTTTTACGCCGCGTGCCTTTTTTTCAATAAGGGCTAAGGAGTGCCATTTTGATGTCTTTTTGTCCGGATGCCCTTCTGATGTCTACCAATGACCCTTGGGTGAACTCGAACCTCCAACCCTTCGGCCAGAGCGGAGCGCCCTAACCCACTGAGCCACGGTTGCTACGTGACCTATATTAATCTTTTTACCACCAAGATGATCTCCAGAACAGGATAAAATAGTCTGTTATTAGCAAGAATGTTTTGCAAAAGACGGCAGTGCGCTGAAGTGAATGAAGGGAAGACAAATGATGAGATGGGAAGATTAAATAGAAACCTGAAGGAAAGATTTATTAAAAAAAATAAAAAATAAAAATAAAAAGAGGGACAGGGTGCAGACGAAGGAAAGAGAGGGGGTGGAACGAGAAAAAGATCATACAGGAACAGAAACGAGAGGAGTAAAGAAAGAAAAATAAAACTGAGGGAAAAAAAAAAAGTGAAGGTGAAAGATAGGATCCGACCAACAACCCCTTAACTTTCTCACTTATCATCATCATCATCATCATCATCATCGTTGTCGTAATCATAATAGGAACGTAATGCAGTAAACTTCAGTAATCCATAATGCAATGGTAGTCGATGGGCTTCAGAAAAAGTACCGCTTTGTGCTGAAACTATAGATACCATCCATTCCTTTATTTAAAGAGAACTGCTTACCTCCTTCAGCCCTTGGTCGTAATTTTTTTCTTGTTATCTTCAGATGTTCTTTTTCATTATAGGAGAATATTCAAACTGGAAGGGTTAGGTATGAAAGAGCCTCATTAACCCCTTCAGGTGATACCGTAATCCTCATTAACCCTTTCAGTACGAGAGGTCTTTACGAAATTGATTAGAGTCATGTGGAAGCAGCAAAAATGAGAGAGATTACTTTGTCATTAGAGTGAGAGGGTTTATTGTGAAACAGGAGAAAATGGAGAGAGACAGCTGAGGACCAGAGGACGAGTAAGTGATGACAAAGGGGAAAGCGAGAGAGGCAAAACTGAGTGAGAATGAGCGGATTTATGAACGACATTAAGAGAGGAGGGATAAAAGGAAGAAAGGAGGGGGCGCCAGATTTCGAGAGAGGAGAGGAGAATGGATGATGGATGTGGAGAGAAGGGGCGGTGAGAAAGGACGAGTGTGAAGAGAAAATGACACACGGGAAAGAGAGACGAGGGGGTGGTTGATTAAGCGAAGATAAGTGAATTTATTGCGTGGGAAAAGAGAGAGAGAGAGAGAATGACATATTGGGTAAAAATGAGCGAAGAAATTAGTACAGAAAATATGGACTCCTTCATTTTACCTTTCCTCACACATCTTGTCCATTCATTTTCTTCACACCACACATAATCACTTCCTTCACACCAGTTACACCATGTACACCTCCCTCATACCACTATATCTTGCACTGTGCCACCACCCTTTACACTCACACCACTTCTAACTCTCCCTTACCCGTCATCCTCCAGCACCAACACACCACCCTCCGTACCTTGCACCAAGATCACCATCCCTGCTCACCACCACCTTCACACATCATTCCTTCTCTTACCACACACGCAAGTCAGACAGTCCCCTTACATTCCCCGTGGTTTCACATACCATCCATCCACATCTCATGCCACCAACCACAACCACAACACCATCCATGTCCCGTCACACTCACCGCCACAACCATTTACCTCCGTCACACCCAGCAATTTAAAATCTATTATCGCAGTCACCACAGTCACCACTACACTATACTGTCAATGCACCACACCAAAATACTACCACACAGCCATCACACCACACTGTACTGTCATCTCACCACACTACAGTGCTACCATCAACACACCACACTGTACTCTTACCACAATCACAATATTTCAGCGCCCCACATCACTACCACAGCCACCCCACCCCACCACACCACTACCACAGTCACCCCACCACACCACATTATCGTTACATTCAGTCACCACTGCACCACACTACTGCCACAGTCCTCTTACCACACCACACTACTACCACAGTCACCCTACCACACCACTACTGTACTACCACACGTCACATTAGTACCACCTCAGCCGCAGCCACCACAACCACCACCACAACTCAGTCTGCTGCTACCACTGTCCCTACCACAATTAAGATCACGCTAACCCTGTCGCATTCACCACAGCAGCCACTCTCGATATACCGCAGTGACCTCAACCACCACCACCACCATCATTGCTACTACCACTACTACCGCGGTGCATCTCCATCACTACTACACCACATCACCACCACCACGACCACCACCACCACCACCACCACCACCACCACCACCACCACCACCACCATCATTGCTACTACCACTACTACCGCGGTGCATCTCCATCACTACTACACCACATCACCACCACCACCACCACCACCACCACCACCACCGTCCCTGCCCAACGATCCCTATGCCCATAACTGAAGCCTAATTTAGAGTTTCGCCCACCACCATTACCCTCACCACCAACATTACAACAACTATCATAACGTGTCAACTACCACAACTACCACCATTATTACCACCACCACGCCACGCCATGTCACTCTATTGCCGCCATCCTCATCACCACCACACCAGACTACCGCAGCCATGATACCACACCACACCTTGACATTACCACCACACCACACCACACATTGACATTACCACCACACCACACTATACAACATTTTACCGTTATCACCACACCACACAACACCATACTCCCATACCCATACCATCACAGCAACACTGCGGTATATTGCACCACATCACACCACACCGCACTATACCACGCCACACCACACCACACCACATCGTCACATCTGGACGACCTATAACAGCAGTATATCACACCACACCACACCTCACCATCACGACGCACTACAGGTAAAGTGAAAAGTAAAGTCAACCTCAAAGTTATCATCTCACCACACTTAAACGCACTACCACACCACGTAAAACTTACACGGAACTGAAAACGTAAAATTATCATCACAACATTCACCACCTCTCATCACGACTCACGTAACACTGATCTCAATAAGTTGCGCTTTGTTTAGAATTAAAATTATAATTATCATCTCTCAGTTTAGCCACACTCTGCCACATCAGCCACACCGCCGTCACCATTCACCTCATAAAATTAAATACTTTTTATTAGAATCAGCATCATATGTATTATATTTGAATTTTGTCATATTATTAGTGGCTTTGAAAATTCCTAACACCTTTTCCTAAGCAGTTTATTCTACATGTTATATTTAAGTCTCCTATTCTTCGGTATTAATGTAAGTGTTGGTATTAAAACGACATTAATACCCCAAGCATATGAGTGGATGGTAAGATGTAATGTGCAAAATAAAACGCTAAGGAAGAGGAGCAGCGAAGCCTCCTGTGCCACCTGGAATACGTGTTTTAGCATCAGTCCATTCTAGTAACACTCCAGCCACTTCACCTCTTAAAAGTAAAGGGTAAAAACATAGGGAAATCAGGAGGAAGGTAGGGAAGGTACAAGGGCCCGTATTCTCGTCGGGTAAGGGGGTTCCCAAGCACCTTTTCCTTAGCTATTTATTTTTCCGAATCACCCATTAATGTCCTCTTTTCTGCTTTCGTCGACATAGATGGCATGAATAACGTACAAAATCAGAGTAAGGGAGCAGAATCAGAAATAAACCGGTAAAGAAGAGGTGTTAGTAAAACTCCTCAGTATCTTTTATGTTACTGATACAAATGATGTCGATATTAAAGGGACATAAATAGATTACAAGGGGATGTTAAAATGTAATACGCAAAATATATTGTTGAGAAAATGGGGCTGTGTACCTCTTAGCCTACTTAAAATACGAACCGAAATCATGGGGGTTAGGGAGAGGGTAGCCAGTCCTCTTCTCCCCCTCCCCTCTTCTCTCTCTCCCCTCTCCCCTCTTCTTTCTCTCTCCCCTTCCCCTCTTCTATCTCTCCCCTCTCCCCTCTTCTCTCCCTCCCCTCTCCCCAACACTGTCATGTCCGTCACCCTATAACAGCACAGCCATAACCACCACCGTCACCTTTCCCTGCCACCAGCCACACACCTTAGCTCAGCCCTAATCTGCAGAACACCCATGAACCAACAGATCTTTCTTAACTCTCTCTCTCCACACACACACACACACACACACACACACACACACACACACACACACACACACACACACACACACACACACACACACACACACACACACACACACACACACACACACACACACACACACACACACACACACACACACACACATCGACATCTTCACCACACAACCAATCCCCACGGCATTGCACATTACCACCACACACACCGCCATAACACTAACTTTTCATCGCTTCATCATTACCTCCACACCACACCACACCACACCACACTAACTACTCCATGCCTATCACACTGCACCACACCACAACAAAACACCGTCCTAACTATTCACCACTACCACCACCACCACCACCACCCTAACAGTGACCCTGCCCCTCACCCTTTTACCGCCCTGCCCCGATAAGACCCTAAAAAAAAAAAATAAGTGTAGTAAAAACAGGACCACTGAGACCAGCCAGACCATATTTCAATCACCGACCTGACCACAAAGACCTCTCACCCCAAGAGACTGGGAAAGCTTTCGTGTTTCGTTTCGTGTCGGACATTTCGTGGACGGGCCAGACTGCTACGAAAACGAATGTCACTTTAAACACACACACACACACACACACACACACACACACACACACACACACACACACACACACACACACACACACACACACACACACACACACACACACACACACACACACACACACACACACACACACAGCGAAAAATATGCCACCCCAGAAAAACCTTCAACGAAAAAAAAAGGATAGTAAAGAAAAACTATAGACCAAAAAAAAAAAAATAGTAATAAAAACAAACGACGCACTACACTGCCAGGAAAATGCGTCACTTTCTCTTAAGTTGGACGATTTACTTTACACTATTCTTGCTACCCAGACGGTTTTCTTCAGCGCAGGGGGGACTTCGTGCTGGTGGGAATCTATATAAAACCTTCAATAATCTCTTCGTCACGAGATAGTGTTTTTTTTTTTTGGGTGAAAAGAATCATTTGACGACAGCAAAGAGGAGGAGGAGGAGTACTGAAGGAGGAGGACGAGGAAGAGAAAGGGGAAGGAGGAGGTGGAGGAGGAGGAGGAGGAGGAGGAGGAGGAGGAGGAGGAGGAGGGGGGAGAGAAAGGGCGGAGGAGGAGGATGAGGATGAAGAGGAGGGAGAGAAAGGGGAAGAGCATGAAGGAGGAAGAAGATGAGGATGAGGAAGAGAAAGGGGAAGAGGAGGAGAAAGGAGGAGGTGGAGGAAGAGGAGGAGGAAAAATAAGAAATAAGGCATGGTATTAAAGGGGACTATCAAATGTCCGCTACGAAGAAGAAAAAAATGTACCATTAAAAAAAAAAAAAAAAAAGTGCAGTGCTACGAAAATAACTATATATTAAATGTAAAAAAGCCTCCAAAGAAAATTTAATAACAGTACAAAGAAACAACGGACCAGAAATGAATGTAACCTAAAAAAAGAGAAAAAGAAAAAAAAACTAGCTGCTTGGCGAAAAAAAGTTCATAGCGAAGTAAATAAATAAATAAATAAATAGAAAATAAATGACGTAGCAGTATAGATATTAAAGTTTGTGCACAGTTAGCCTATGTCAGCAGCTGCGATATAGAGGATTAGCTTTTTTTTTTTTTCCTACAGCCTCCTTGGATGAACACCGGGACTGGGCTTTTGATAACAGATAGAGAGTTATAGATGGCTGGATGGATAGATAGATAGACAGTTGGATAGATAGACAGGTGGATAGGTAGATAGATAGCTAAATAGATTGATAAATAGACTAGGTTTACTCTTGGACCGTGAAGCAGAGTTTGATTAAAGAAACTAAGTAGCTGTTTAGAATACTTGGTCTCACTGTTGACAGGAATTTCTCATAGCTGAATAAAATCATACGGCGCTGACCACAATGAAATACCCAAGAAACACCTGTGAGAGTTAAGGTCCAAAATATCTGAGAATTAGTGGGAAAAAAATCAGAGACAAAAGGAAAGAAGAACCTTATTTCGTCCACTCCTTCACCACATTGACGCCTTTTTTCAGTGTTATTTTATTTTGTTATTTATTTATTTATTTCTTGCTAATTCCAGTGGATTTTATGGAACACAGAAATTTCTTGCCCTGAAAGAGAGACGCACGCCGCTCAGAATATCCCGCATGCTCTCGCGCCGCCAACGAGGATGTAAAAAGAAAGGCAGAGAAAGAAAGACATTTAGGGCGAAGGAAAGAGGGGATGAAAATTAGAGGGATATGTTCTAACGAGGACACGCTAAAGAGAATTAACAAACAGAGAGACATGCAGAGGGGGAGAGATAAAAGAGAACATGCAGAGGAAGAAGTCATGCAAAGGAAGAAACACAGAATTAGAGTAGTGGAGAGAGGTGTTGGGGAAGGTGCAGCAGGGGAGCAATGTAAGAGAGAGAGAGAGAGAGAGAGTAGGAAATGTAAAAAATCATGATAATGATGATGATGAGAGAGAGCATACAAAAAAAAGTTTACGTAGTGGGAAAAAATGAATTAGGTAAAAAATGGAAAACGAGAACACAGATAGGGTATGCAGAAGAAGAAAATAAGGTGCAAGAAAATGGGGGAAAATGTATATAACAGGACAGTGAAAAGTCTCCGAGAATATGAAAGAAAATTTAACACCAGATTATGGCCGAAAAATGTGGTGCCCTCGCCCTAACGAAGAGCATTGTGGGAAAGTTAACTCATTCACGTGATCATTTGAGGTGGGGGTGGGGGTTTGGACGGGGGTAGGGGTGGGTTTGGGATGGGGTGGAGGTATGGGGTTATGGTGGAGGTGGAGGTGTGGGGTTATGGTGGAGGTGTGGGGTTAGGATGGGGATGGTGTGGATGGGGGTAGGATTGTTTCAGCAGGGAGAAGGGATGCCTATTTGCTGCCTTGCCCTGCTTGCTGTCTACACCTCTGCTTCCCTGCTTGTTACATAGACCCCTGCTTCCCTGCTTGTTACATACACCCCTGCTTCCCTGCTTTTTACATACACCCCTGCTTCCCTGCTTGCTGTCTACACCTCTGCTTCCCCGCCTGTTACATACACCCATGCTTCCCTGCTTCTTACATACACCCCTGCATCCCTGCCAGCGACACTCACCTCTGCCTCCCTGCCTGTCGCCGTACTCTGCCTTGATTTCTGCCTAACAGCTGTTTCTTCTGGTGCAACTGATTTGTAGTAACAAGTGAATGAAATAGGTAGGAGGAAAAATTGGAAAGAACCTAAGTGCTTTATTGTTTATCTAATGAAGAAATAAGAATAACAAGTCTTTTCTGTGTTTTGCCTCCCACCCATTCTTTTTACCTAACTGTCTCTGTGTTTGCTGTTATCCCGTTAGTGATGTAAACTCCTTTCCATTGCCTACGATTCTTCTTTCCTCGATTGTACTCACTCTTGCTTAACGTTCAGCTTTCCCTGTACTACTTTTGTTTTTCTGTACATAAAACCGCCTCCACTTCTAAATAGTACAGAGGGTAGCGTGTCGAAGGTCTTTGGCAACACTAGTGCATTTGTTTACGTTTTGCATTTACTGTGTTTGATAAAGCCTGTTATAGTAATCAGATCACAGTGGATGTAAGACGTAAAGCAATATGGTGGTGCCACATAAGACCCTCAACACACCGCTTGCTGTAATACTTATAAGTGGAGGCCATTGTACGTCAGTCCCGTCAGTGCTGCAGTTCCCTCGTACCTACTGCCCTGCCGCCTACGCTTGGTCTTTCCCCGTTATGTCCCCTCTAACCTAACTTACACCCATAGCATCATCCTACGCCTGCCGTACCACTTCTATGTACTTTCACTCCTGCCTACACTTGCCCTTTCTCTCTGCCTACTACCTCACCTGCTACCTACGCTCATCCTTTCCCTGCTGCGGTCCCAGGAGCGCAACCTACTGCCGCCTCTACTTTGCATGTGCCTACACTGCTACGTTCACTCCTGATTGTAGCCCACACACTTCTCTGTATCCTTCACTTCTACATAACATTCTTCTTTTCCTGCTCCTTCCACTCTTGCCTTCTTCAATTCCATTACTGCAATGCTTCGCATTTACCTGCTGCCCCTGCTTGTTCTTTGCTGCTTTGCCCACATCTGCCTAACTTATTGCTTTTTCTGCTGATCCTGCTTTTGCTTACGCCTATTCCGTCACTGGTACGATTCAGTCTTCCTTCTTCCCACTTTTGTCTACACACTTCTTATATCCTGCTGCTTTTCCACCTGCTTAACCTACCACTTTTTCTGCTCCGATTGCTTGTGCCTGCTCTATATTTGGTGTATCAATTACTCCAACCTACTGCATACACGTGTCATTCCCTGCTGCCTCACTTCTGCTTTTTGTGTTTTCCTTCACGTCACACAATACAGTACACTGACCTCAAGTTTTACCTACTCCCCACACTCATCCCTGCTTTAGTCTCTGCTTATTCTGCTGCCTTTACCTCTACCTAGGCCTGTCATTACTGCCTCGGCTTTCGATTCTTTTACTTTGAAGGTTACGTTTATCACTGCTTTCACTACCATCATTACTTATTGCCTTTATTTCTGCTAGTGAAACCCCTTTATTTATGTTTTACTTACTTTCTCTTATTTCACTGCAATGACACTGCTTTCATCATTGCTTTCATTTTTGCCTTCAATTTAGCTTTCTTTTTCGATCGTGCGTTAATTTCTGCCATAATTGTAGCTTCCTTCATTGCTGCCAAAAATTTAGCTTCCTTCATTGGTACCTTCATTTATTTCACCGCTGACTCGCATGCTTCCTTCACTGGCCTTTTTTCCTTCACTTGTCCTTCCTGCTGCCTGTCTTCTTTCTCTTTTCTTTCCTTCCTTTGTCCTCCTGTCATACCCCTCCCCCTCCTGCTCTCTCTCTCTCTCTCTCTCTCTCTCTCTCTCTCTCTCTCTCTCTCTCTCATGCTCGGTAAACTTCCATTCTTTAATCGTCCATCCTTCGTTTGTTCAGTTCTTTCCTTCGTTCTTATTTTCTCTGTTCTTCCTTTATTGCATTTTCGTATCAGTGATTTTTCCTTTTTTCCCTTTTCCTTTCATTACCCCATCCTTCCTTCTGTTCTTCAGTGTTTTCCTTCTTTGTTTTTCCTGGTGTCTTTCGATCTCCCATCCTTCGTTCCTTTTCTTTTCATTTTTGTCCTTTTCTGTCATTCTTTTTCTACTTGATTACATTTTTTCTTATCTCCTTCCCATTGCCTCTCCGTTTGTCTCTTTTCTTCCCATAATTCGTCTCTTCCTTCCTTTCCTTTCTTAATTTTCCTCCTGTTCTCTTTCCTCTCCTGCTCGTCTCTCCTTCTTCCTTTTGTCGCTTATCCTTCCATACTCTTTTCCTTCTTTCCTACCCTCCTTCCCTTCCTGATTGATCCTCTCCTCCCCATATTACCTTCTCTGTTTTCCTCTCCTCCGTGTTTTCATGTCTAGGCATTCTTCTTTCCTTCCTTCCCTCTGTTTCCCCACTCCTCTTCAAACTTCCTTTCTTTCATATCTCCCCTCCCTGCTTGTTTCCTTCCTTCCTGTTTCATTCTTTCCTCCATCCCTTTGTTTGCCGTCCTCCTTCCTTCCTGTTTCTTCCATTCCTCCCTTCCTTCCCTTCCTGTTTCCCCCTTTCCTCCTTCCTTCCTTCCCTGTTTGCCGCTCTCTTCCCTTCCTTCCCTCTCGTCTGTAAACAAATCCAGTCAAAACACACAAATCCGGCCACAAGCATGAAGCCTGACGGTAAACACACACACACACACACACACACACACACACACACACACACACACACACACACACACACACACACACACACACAGGATGCCCATAATGTTCTGGTGTTTTTTTTTTTTTGTTTTTTCGATAATATATTGCGTGTAAATGGCTTAACATATCGAGATGCTGTATTACAAGTTAAGTTAATCTTTAGAAAGAAAAATAACTAGTTTAATGAGAAAAAAGCATCAATATATTTTATTCCACTAAAACGCAGTAAATTTGTATATATAATTGTGCGCGCGCGCGCGTGTGCGTGCGTGCGTGTGTGTGTGTGTGTGTGTGTGTGTGTGGTATATAGGTCGATGCTGTGGGTGAATAAGTAGAGAATTGAGAGAATTTAAGGTAACTGGCTTTATCATATACATTCCTTAAACCTGTGGACAAATTTCCCATACCTTACACATGATTTTTTCTTATTAATTCACAGGTAAAAAAGTAATGTTGCCAAAATAAAAATAAATGTGGATGGGTACATATGCTTTAGGTGTCCAAAATTGTCAACACTCATCCCGCCCTGCCCTACTGCGAGATAATTAGGCTAATGTGATTTATATAATTACTGTGCACTGGAATACTTTGCCTAATGAGAGTGATAGGCGGCGTGGTGGGGAAAATGGCCGTAGAATTTGGGGATATTGTTTTGTTGTTGTTATTATTATTGGTGTTATTATTGATATTATTATTGTTGTTATTATTATTATTATTATTATTATTATTATTATTATTATTATTATTATTAAACTACTGCTGCTGGCTATTACTACTACTGCTACTACTACCACCACCACCACCACTACTACTACTACTACTACTACTACTACTACTACTACTACTACTACTACTACTACTACTACTACTACTGCTGCTGCTGCTGCTGCTGCTGCTGCTGTTACTACTACTACCACTACTACAGTCACCATCATCATTATCATTATTTTTTCCATCTCCATCCTTCTTTCCTCTCACCATCCCTTCTACCAACCCTTCTGTCTCATCCTCCCCTCTCCCAGCGCCCCATCTCCCCCCTCCCCACACCCACCTTATCTCCCCTCTCCCCCACCCCCCGTAAACCACTTGAACCTGTAAACCATAGAGTGGAGTGGCACTTGTGTTCCACTCCTGTCACCGCCACCACCAAGTGCTGCTCCTCCACTCACACTCCCTTACTCATACTACTCCCTCACCCCCTTGTACCCCTCCCTCACCATCTCATCCAAGTCGCTCCCCCCTCATACCCCTCCTTCAGCCACTCATACCCCTTCCTCACCCCTCATACCCCTTCCTCATCCCGATATTACCCTCCCTCTCCCATTCATACCCCTCACTCACCCCCTGTACCCCTCCCTTACCCCCTGATAGTCATCCCTCACCCCTGATACTACTAACCCCAACCTCATACCCAGCTCTCAGTATTAATCTTTCCCTCAGTCCTGATACCCTTCCTTCACCACCTCGCAGTATCCCTCCTTCACTGCCAAATGTCCCTCCCTCGTCCACTTGTACCCCTCCGTCACCCACTTATATCCTCTACCTTATA
Source organism: Coenobita brevimanus (assembly GCF_032717465.1). Taxonomy (NCBI): domain Eukaryota; kingdom Metazoa; phylum Arthropoda; class Malacostraca; order Decapoda; family Coenobitidae; genus Coenobita; species Coenobita brevimanus. The sequence goes on from NC_137000.1 coordinate 30,657,021, forward strand.
CCTCTCCCTCACCTCCGATACCTCTCCCTCACCTCCGATACCTCTCCCTCATCCCCTAATACCCCTCCCTCACCCTCGATACCCCTCCCTCACTCCTGCCACTCACTCCCTACCTCTCAATGCCACTTAACCATCACATCAACGTGGTAAACAGCCCCTTAATTACCATTCTCTCTCTCTCTCTCTCTCTCTCTCTGCATTTAACCACTTCAATCCGATGATTCGTATTTTATTCTTGCATCCCTCAGACGACTCTATTTTTTTATATCTATTTCCACCAGGGGTAAATTTAGCCTCCATTAACCCCTTCAGTACGAGTGGTCCTTCCCAAAATAAAAAGAAACATTATATGGTAGTGGCTGAAATAAACTGCAAAATTACGTACTCGTATTGAAGTGGTTAAGTGTAATAGGGAGTCACTAAGTAAGGACCGTAAAGTGTGCGTGGTCCGTGTATCTGTGTAACTCTCACTCTCTCTCTCAGTGATTTTCTATGGTAGTTACTCTTACTAATTGGTTGCTATTGGTATGGTGAATATTTCATCAAGGGCGCGACGAAATCAATAAACTCTCTCTCTCTCTCTCTCTCTCTCTCTCTCTCTCTCTTTCTCGCATATCATTATTCCTGCTACTACCACGATCACTACCACCAATACAGCAACTCCTACTGCAACTACTTCTGTCACTACCACTACTGCCATACCACCATCATACCTACTTCCATTACCATTACAAGAACTACCACTACCACCACCACTACCACCAATATTATCTTAATCACCAATACCTTTTCCACGACTACCACTACCAAGACCACTACCTAGAGCCAGTACCACTACCATCACCACTACCACTACTACCATACTGCTACCAACATCGGAGAAGGAAGTCGAGAACGCGTTGTACTGCACGTGTATCGTATTACCTGACGACCCTCATCCAACATACCTCCACCGGACCACCTTTTGGATTGTGTTTCCTCCCCCTCCTCGTCCTCCCCCTCCTCCTCCTTCTCTCTCTCTCTCTCTCTCTCTCTCTCTCTCTCACTATAAAAACCTATTAATGACCGAATAAACTCACTTTATTGCATAAATAAGAGAGAGAGAGAGAGAGAGAGAGAGAGAGAGAGAGAGAGAGAGTGGTCCCTAGGCGTGGAGTGGCACTCAGACCGTCTACCAGCCATTAGCTCTGTGTGTGTGTGTGTGTGTGTGTGTGTGTGTGTGTGTGTGTGTGTATAAAAGGAGGTAAGTGGCTGAGAAAATGCAGATCGATCATCTATGTTCTGAAGGGATAGAGAGAGAGAGAGAGAGAATTCATGGATTTACAAGGACCAGTAGTACCTCTAAAAGTCTTACGAACCAATGACAAGTAAGTACTAAGAATGAAGATGCTGGTTACACGTAAGCTTTCAAGAGGGGAGAGAAAAGCATAGGAAATGGAAGCCAGTCTAGGAAAGTAACAGGAAAGGAGGAAACAAGCACTCAATCACTAAATTCTACCTTAATAATGCTGTCTAAACGTGTCTTAAACAGCCGTAGTGAGGAATTTATTTTTCTTTTTTTAATGTCTCTGCTGGTTGTTAATTTGAGGTTGCTAATACATGTCATATACGGGAAGAAATTGCATCTTGTATAGGTGTCGCGGTAGAGTGGCTTCAATTTGTCCTTCCTTCAGTGATTCGTCGTTGTGTATTTAATCATGTAAAAGTACCAACACGACGAGGAACCACGGTGTAAGCTGAACTTGAAGCGTATCTGCCGTATTAGATAAGTTCCATTTGGTAAGTTCTTCATGGGCAGGATCAACAACGCTTAGTGATCTAGTGAGTATACTTGGTCCAGCCGTGTGTGTGGTTCCTGAGGGTTTGTGTCTGAGGAGGTGGCCGAGATTTATAGCACACTTAATACGACTCGGGGGACCCGACACTGGTCAGATTCCCCTTAATTATCGGGACTGAGCAGCCTAGCCCCGGGGTCCTACACTACTGATCGGGGAAAAATGGATGATAGATAGACAGATGGATGGATAGATAGATAGGTAGGTAGGTAGGTGGGTAGGTAGGTAGATTGGTAGAGACGGATGGATGGATGAATAGATGGATACAGACATATACAGGTACGGTATATAGATTAATAAACTGATTGATTGATTGATACGTAGTTAGATATATAAGTAAAGTTAAAAGGCAGATAGATAGAGATAGACATAGATAAACAAGATCGGCCAAGCTTGAAACTGAAACAACGTCGTCAGAATCTTATGCAGCGTCAATCAGAATTCGTATGACGTAAGAGGGAGTGAATGGGCGGGGAGGGAAGGCGTGGGTCTGAATGGGGCCGGGTTGGGTAAGAGAGAGAGAGAGAGAGAGAGAGAGAGAGAGAGAGAGAGAGAGAGAGAGACGTAATGGCATCTCAACAACAACAAAATCACAATAACAACAACGAAGCATTAAAAAAAAAAAAAAAATGGAGAAATAATGCGTCAATCAGAACCAAATATGACGTAGGCTATAAGCGAGTGAACAGACGTGGGTTATAAGGGACGCGTCTGAATGGGATCGGATCGGGTTGCAAACGAGGGGGCACGGGGTTCGAACCTCTTTAGATCCTTGATTGTATTATGGAAGCCTGGCCAGCGTCGCCATAGGATTAATATGTCTTTCCCTTCCACCAGAGGGCGTCTTTCATCGCAATAGACGCAGGATTGTGGATTGATTGATAGGGATTAATGAGATGTAGAAGGATTAGTAATATCATAGGATTGAAATGTTTGAAAGGGTCTAGTGGTAGCATCCGATTGAAATGGATTAGTAAGACTTGAAAGGAATTACTATCCATTTCAGAGGCGGAGTTGCGCTGTTTTTCGCAAATATCTCCTAAGCGAATCGTTGGATCAGTATGATATTTCAACACAGTACTTTTGACATCCGGGCCTAATTTATGACCCTTAAACCATACTGCTACATATGTTACATTAGGCGTTTACTGAAGGATATTAAGCCTAATCCAGTCATCAAATCTAAGGTGTTATACAAAATCGGACGAGTGCAACTGTGTGGGGTAGCTCCTCCACTAACACCCTGAACAACCCTCTGACCATTCCTTCCCTACCCCCCAATATCGCGTTCACCCCCTCCCCGTTTCCCTCTTCACTCCCAGTCACACCATCCCTCTCCCATCTTTGCACTTCCGTTTTCTTATCTCATTCTAATTGCATACATAATATGTATGTAATAGTATTTACAATAAAATGACGATGTATGTATGTATATATTAATGAATATTACGCATCATATACAATATAGCATTGGAGTTTATAATTCTGTAATAATATAAATAGAGACAGGTAAAACAATATATATCAACTGGACCATGTTGACATTTTAGGATGAATACACAGTATTGTAATACTAGTAATAACTTCTCCGAGAACGTTCAGGCAACAAGTGATACAATTTGTAGTTCGTTAATTTCAATGGTTGACCATAAACACTGCAAACATATAGGCATAGCTTCTATTACATGTACGTAATCATCCTGATGTACAGTACTTTCTACGCGAAATACGACTTGCATCCATTGCAAATAATCATATCAATACGTCTACAACTACATAACATTCTTACATTATAATACAGTGCTGGGATAATGAGGGAGGGACACAAGAGTGATGAAGGAGGCGAGGAGCTCGGGGAGAATAGGAGGGATAACGAGGACGAGAAGGGGGAGAAGTAGGGGTAGTTAAGGAATAGTTTGGGAGGGTGTTGGGGGGCAACACTTTCCTTCGAATGCGTCAACATGACTAGTCGACTTTCTGTTATTTTTCACGAGTAAACTCCTCACATAACATAAATAGCAATATGGTTTAAGGGTCATAAATTAGGCCCGGATGTCAAAAGTAGTGTGTTGAAATACCATACTGATCCAACGATTCGTTTAGGAGATATTTGCGATAAACAGCGCAACTCCGCCTCTGAAATGGATAGTAGTGATAACATGGGATTTTGTTTGAAAGGGATTGGTGGTAGTCGGATTGACTGAAAGGGATTCATGTGTGTGTGTGTGTGTGTGTGTGTGTGTGTGTGTGAGAGAGAGAGAGAGAGAGAGAGAATGATGTGGCCTAAATGAAAGTCTAACACACGAAGACGCAGGCAAACAAACGACACCAAAATAAGCAAACTCTCTCTCTCTCTCTCTCTCATAATTATTTACTCTAGTATGACTGAGGTGTATGATAGCTATATGGAAGAGAAAATATCTAAATAATAAAGTTAAGATGTGTATGTTCGTCTGTGAGTTTGTTTGTTTTGTCACGAGAACGGTAACAGATATTGACATAATTCTTTTTGCATTGGGTTGGGGTAAGTCCAGGGAGTGTCAGAAAAAAAAAAAAAAATGTCGATCGCGCGAGGATGCGAAATTGTCGGAAATTGCGATTCGCGAAAATGTCAGTCTGTGTATGTTCGTTTCTTTCACGAGAACGGCGATACATACCGACGTTATTCTTTTTTCATTATTATTATTATTATTATTATTATTATATTATAATTATTATTATATATTATAATTATTATTATATACTATTATTATTATTATTATTATTTAGCCATGGGAAGACCTCATAATGAAGGAGTTGATGAAGGCTGAAACCTCCAAAATAGAAATATGATCATCGGATAGGGAAAAAAAAAAAAAAAAAAAAGAGGGAGGGAGGGAAAGGAAAAAAAAAAAAAAGAGGAAGGAAAAAGCGTCACCATATGGAAAGGGTCAGGCTCAAAAAAAGTCTTGAAAAATACATAATCAGATCCCACTAGAGGAAGGACTTAGAGGACAAGTATAAACACCGCGATTCAGGCGTTTATAAAAATGCGCCAGATGAAAACACTCGAGACCCTATGACGTCAGCACCCGGGCCCTCTCCTAGTTGCGCTTATATGTTTTTCCTTCATACTAAAACTGTGATGTATTTTTTTTTTTACTTTAATTCTCTCTCTCTCTCTCTCTCTCTCTCTCTTCTCCACCGACTTTAAAATGCATTGGACTAGCTGTGACGTCAGTGGCACTAGATTATTATTATTATTTTTTTCACTCATATTTTCTCACTCTCACAGACTTATTCTGCTCTCACACTTTATCCTCTTACTCACTCACACTTACTTGCTTTCAGTCACTCGCTCTCATATAAATTGTGGAAAAGTTGGACATGCAGCTTCCATTTTGTTTAAGGATAGAGTAAATCGTGCTTATGTCTACATTGTTTATTTATTTATTTATGTATTTATTTAGTCAGTTAAAATTTGATGCCTGCACTTCAGAAAATACATGCAGTTTTAAATCTTTGTTTCTGGTATCGTTTTTATTATTATTATCTTCCCGTCGAGTTTCTTTTTTCTTTATTTTTCCTCCATTCCATCGAACCTCAGTATATTATAAATCTGATTATTATATATTTTTTTCATTGTCTTTCGTATTAAGTTTGATGTCATTGAACTGCGTATTCTTCACATATATTTTTCATTTCTCCTCGTATCTGTTCTAGGTATCACTTAGGTTCCTATAACTCACTTCCATAAAAACAAAATACTCTGCCGTTACCTGGATTTTATTGCCTGTGAATGGGGCAAAACCGATCGCTTGGAGTACTAGAGTTGTCCCCACCGTGAGAAGGTTAAATGGTGAAATTATTAATTGTATATTATTTTTGCAGGTAAGGTGAATTCATCCCTTGCAGTCCTACAGAAGTTGTAAGTATAAGAGCACACTTGTCTTACTGTAGACACACTTATGCACTTTTACGGAAGAGAATGTTACTGCAAATGTACAGTCGTGATGAAAGGCACCGATATCGTTAATCTCGCTGTTCATACCTACTAAAACGTAGGACGAAGAGTTCTGAAATCCTGTTCTGTTTTTCATGTAACAATTAATATATATGCAGCAAACAAAGTGGGGAGATTGGAATTAATTTGTGAAGATAGTAAGTTTCATGTGTGGCTGTGTGTCATCGAGACTTCTCCAAATTAAATGGGTCTTTTGAAATGAAACTTTGCTCTACATCAGAGTTGGATAACCCGACTATAAGAAAAAAAAAAAAATCCTTCTCTCCCACAACCGTGCCTCTAACATACCACTTAAAGACTTTCCCCTCCCCCTTCCCGAAAAAAAAAATATAAAAAAATAATGGTTTTTGTATGTGGACGTTTACCAGTATAAAAATGACCAATATCATGTTACAAGATTTCAGGATATGTATATAAAGGTGGTTAGAGTTAGACTAGTTCAGCTAATTTTTTAACCGTTTACGAAGTAGATAATTAACCAGAGTTTTAAGTACGAAAAATCCTTTCTAAGTGAAAAAAAAAAAATGGCCTGGGGACTGCAAAAACTCTATGAAGAAATCAGTTATGGAATTCAAAGGGTGGGTAAGCTGTCGCCTCTGCTAATAATCATCATCATCATCATCATCATCATCATCATCATCATATCTGGTACACTGATGGAGCGAAAGAGGTTAACACAAAGGATATGTTTACTCTTAATTTTACTTTTTTTGTCACATATAATTATATAGTTTTGGGGATGATGTCAGGGAACGAAATCACACACACACACACACACACACACACACACACACACACACACACACACACACACACACACACACACACACACACACATTCGGTATTACTTCTAGGGATTTTGTTCATGAAGGAAATAGCAGTTGTATCGAAGGAACGTTTTTAGGGGAACGTTTACGGTGTGGTGTTAACGAATGCATTGTGAATTTTATGAAGAGAACGTGTATTTTTAAACGTAATCTAACACCATCCTTATTCCATGCGAGTTTGTGATAAGGCAATGCTGTCATATTAGGAAGGGAAGGCGGGATATTGAGAGAGAGAGAGAGAGAGAGAGAGAGAGGTTAGGGGCGATAAAGGCAGTGCATTTAATTACTTGCCGAAGGGGAAGAGATGGATAAAGGAGAAGAGGAGGAAGAAGACGGATGTAGGAGGAGGAGGGGAAAATAAGACCAAGAGGAGGACGAACAAAGGGGAAGAGTAAGAGGATGGACGAAGAGAAGTAGGAAAGGAGAAGTAAAAGGAGAGGAGATGGAAGAGGATTATAATGAAGGGAAGGAACAGCAGGTAAAGAAGAGAATAGTTTGTGAAGACGAGGCAGAAAAATAACATCTAATGAAGAAGAGGAGGGAAGAAGAGGACGAAGAAGGGGGAAGATGTTGAAAAGAAGAACAGGAAGAGTAGAATGAAAACGTAACAGGTAAAGAGGAAAAGAGGAAGGACGAATAAAGAAGAGGAAGGAGAAAGAAGATTATCAACAGGAAAGAGAACAAGAAGGCGTAAGAGAAGAAGAGTAAGAAGAGGTGTGATAAAGAGGAAGAACAAGAACACAGAAGAGAAGAGAAAGAAGAGGAGTGTTAAAGAGGAGGAAGAGGAGAAGGAAGGGATAACGCGTGGCAGAATATTAACGATATATTTACAGTGTGTGCCGATAAGGGTTGAGTTATTTGGTTATCAGGGTACGAGGAGGGGACCAGTTGGCACACCGTACTTCATTATCAGAGAGAGAGAGAGAGAGAGAGAGACTGCATTTTCATCTCCCTTCTTGCTAAGAGAGTTGAATTCTTTCATTTATCATTTTGGTATAAAAAAGATGATGATGATGATGATGATTATTATTTGTTCATTAGATAGGAAACCGACCAATATTAACATAGCCTCCGTGTTAAGTTAATAGAGAAGAGTTCGATCTTAACCATTCCACATTAATTGACTACGAAGTTAATAAGTGAAATTTGAAGGAAGTGATGGGATGAGTTGCTGAAATTGACTGGTAACCCTTCCTCTCTGATTATTATTTTTTTTTTTTAACCTTCTTGCGGGTACCAGACGATTTTATTCAGCTTAATGAAGCATCGTATCAGTGAAGGGGTTAAAGAAGGCGTGTCCAACCCTTCAAGATGGATTGGTTTCTTCTGAGCTGAATTAAATCGTCTGGAGATATCAAGACTGAAATGAAAAAGAAGTAATCGTCTTGAAGTGATTTATGTGAGAATATCATCTGTAAACTTAATTTTTTATGTGTTATCAAATGAGGTAACTTTGCCAGTGAAAGGAGAGCTGCTGGATTCAATATAAGGTTATGATTAGATTACAGGAGAGAGAGAGAGAGAGAGAGAGAGAGAGAATTTTAAGTTTGGTTAAGGAATGGAGAGGAGGAACATTGTGTGTGTGTGTGAGAGAGAGAGAGAGAGAGAGAGAGAGAGAGAGAGAGAGAGAGAGAGGGGGAGAATTTTAAGTTTGGTTAAGGAATGGAGAGGAGGGACATTGTGTGTGTGTGTGTGAGAGAGAGAGAGAGAGAGAGAGAGAGAGAGAGACGGGGAGAACTTTAAGTCTGGTTAAGGAATGGAGAGGAGGGACATTGTGTGTGTTTTGAGAGAGAGAGAGAGAGAGAGAGAGAGAGAGAGAGAGAGATTGATACAGCAACATGAGACTCCATTAATCCTAGAAGGAAATTATATCACACGACAGGGAGAGAGATTGAGGAAGAGGATGAATGGGGATTGGGAAGGATGATGGGGAGAATGAGGAAGATGATGGGTATTGATGGGGATGCGTATGGGTGGGGAATTATAAGGGAGAATGAAGATGGGTAGGGGAATGAGTATGGATGAGAGGGTGGGGAAAGTGATGTGTGTGGGTGGGACACACAGGGAGGATGGGGAGGAGGATGAGTGTGGATGGGAAGGATAAAGAGGGGAGATATGCTGTGGATGGGGAAGAGGTTGAGTATGGATAAGGACAGTGGGGAAGAGGGTGAGTGAGGCTGATGAGGATGGGGAAGAGGGATTAATATGGATAGGGAAAGATTAGGATGGATGTGGAGGAGGAGGAGTCTGGTTGAGGGAGGGTTGGGAGAAGACGAGGAAGGAATTGGAGGGGATAGGGAAGAATGAGGAAGGGTATTGGGAGAAGATGAGGAAGGAATTGGAGGGGATAAGGAAAAGTGAGGAAGGGTACGACTGGTTAGGAAGAACTGAAGGACGGGTATGGATAGCGAAATAAGGAAGGAAGGAAGGAGAGGGGATAAGTATAAACAAGAAAATATAAGGAAGGATAAAGGGGTCGAATGTGGAAAACGAATATAGGGTTTTAGGCTAAAATTAAGCAAAAAATCGCCAAGGTGGAAGTAAGCCCCAGTTTTTGACAGTAAATTATGAAACTATAGACGTAGAACGTGTCTGCTCTGTGTATTATTCCAGGTTGCACTCAGTAACGTGGGATGCAGACTGTTTCCCTTAATAACTATAAACGTTCTGTTAATTTCCGTCAGAAGCTAAGGGAATAGCATCAGTCACTCCATTAAATTAAAGAACTGTAATAAGAGCGAGATGTGAGGCCATAGAGAGGCCTAGTGGTGAGGGGCGTGGTAGAGCGGCTCCTGTGACAGATAATCCCGGGATACGCTATATGGAAGGAGGGTAGGCTAGGTGGGAGGAAGATGGGTAGGTGGGAGGGGGATGGTAGAAAGATGGGGAGGATTGGTAGGGAGGAGATTAAGTAGGTAGGAGGAAGATAGGTGGAACAACTAGTAGGATATAAGAGTTACAAAGACAAAAGTTCCCCCTAAAGTCTTACGACTCATCGAGGAGGCACCATGGATGAAGTTATGATACACGTTGTTGCTCTGAAGGTGAGAGAGAAGCACAGCAAGGATGAAGGCTCTCGCAACCCACCTCTCCCACCCGGAATAAGGGCATAAGAAGGAAAATATCCCATGTTCTTGGAAGTAAGTCCGGGTTAGGAAATCTTACCGGAAAGGGGGAAACGTCCATTGTACCATTAGAACAGCTTTCACAGAGCTTTGCCCAACCGTGTCTTGAACTGCTTTATTAAGGAATTGTCAGCTATCTCTGCTGGTAGCCGATTCCAAGTACTGTAGATCTTGTACGTGAAGAAATTATGTAATGTATCATGGTCGAAACACTTCCTGTCAAGCTTCCACCCGTGGTTCCTTGCGTGTTGATATTTATGCTTAATCCACCTGATATTTGATGTATTTAGATCCATGAAGGATTTTGAAAACCTTAGTCAGCAGTCCAGGAAGACGCCTGGTCTCTAAAGAGAAGATGCCCATTGCCTGCAGCGTTCTCGGATATCCATCTGCCAGATGGACGGGATCAGTTTAGTAGTTCGTGCCTGGACTCACTCAAGCCTCGCTATATCCTTTTTCAGGATGCGCGACCAGAACTGCGCAGCATATTCCAAGTGCGGCGGTAGAGACGTACAGAGAAAGAATTTTCTTATTATTTCTTTAACGTAAGTGTGAGTAGGTGGGGAGGAATGGATAGGGAGGGAAGAATGAGGTAGTTGGGGGGGAAGAAATAAAACTGAATGATGTTGGGAGGAAGTAATAATGCGGAATGATGTTGAGAGAAAAACATGTGTGAGGAAAAGGGAGAAAGTGGGTAGAGATAAAAGTAGTATGAGTATGTGGAAGGAGGATGGGTAGGTGGGAATATAAGTACTGTATGTAGTAGAACAAAGGGGGTTGGGAAAAAAGGAAGGTGATGATGACGATGGTGGTGGGCAGAAAAATGGATACCGTAGATGGGACGATGATAGACAGCGGATGTTATAGATGCGTACGAGAGGTGGGAGGGGGAAAGTGGCTGAAGGTAGAGTATGTGCATGGGTGGAAAGTGGGAAGAAATGTAAGAGGATAACGAAGGGGAAGATGGGCGATAGAATGTGAGGATGAGTGGAAATAAAAAAAAAACGTTAAATTGTGACGAGGAATGAGAGAGAGAGAGAGAGAGAGAGAGAGAGAGAGAGGGAGAGAGAGAGAGAGAGAGTCGAAAAAAGACAAAGAGAGGAAGTAATTGTTGGGTCATAAATTGGTGGATGAAAGGAAAACAGCCAGTGGGCTTTAGAGAAAGAGACTGAGGTTTGAGGAAGCTGTAGAAGTGATTAAGGATGAGGGAAAAATGGAGGGGGATGAGTGTGGAACTGGGATGGCGAAGGATAAGGGAAGATGAAGATAGATGGGGGGATCAGAGGAAGGGATATGGATGTGGGAAGGTGGGGGTACGAATATGGATTAAGACAGATAAGGAAGGATGAGGATAGATGAGGGATGAGAATGAAGATGAATGGGGAGAGAAAGAGAGGGATAAGCGTGGATAGAGACAGATAAGGGAGGGTGAGGTTAGGTGAGAGGGGGATGAATGGAGGGGAGGAAGAGGGATGACCGGAGAAAGATCACGTATCACCTCTCTCTCCCCCCAACTAATCCTCCCTCTCCCACCCCGCACTTGATATTACTGATCCCTTCAGTAAGGTGGTGGGTCAGGTTGCACGTAAGTAGAAGAAGAGGCAGAGATGGAGAGGAAGAAGAAGAGGAGGAGGAGGAGGAGGAACTTACAAGAATACAATTATGGTATATGAATTCGTGTGTTTGCTTGCCTTGACCAGTGAACTCATAAGCCTCTTTAAAATTAATATAAAACAAAAAAGAAAACGAAAAAAGAAAATGGTGTCTGGGAGCATTTGTCCAAGAAACAGTTGTACCATTTTTCAGAGGAATTGGTAAAAAAATTTAGGATTGTCACCAAATTGAAAACTGTTTTGGAGACAGAAAAAAAAAAGTATATGCTCTTCTCCACAGTGTGTAGTTCATAATAAGTGGAGAGATGGGAGCTGAGAAGGAAGGAGAGGAGTCGGAGGGGTGGTGTCGGGATAGAGGAGGAAGGGATAGGAGCTGGGGAGAGAGAGAGAGAGAGAGAGTGGGAGAATTGTGGGAACTGAAGAGAGCTATGGGGGGAGAACTGTTATGAGAGAGAGAGAGAGAGAGAGAGAGAGAGAGAGAGCTGGATGAGACAGAAGGAAGAGAAAGGAAAGGGTGGAGTTAGGAAATGGTGAGAGTTAAGGATGGAGAGAGAATAAACAAGGGTGGAGTAGCGGAGGGTAGAATGGAGAGAAAGGAAGGGAGGGACGGAGAATATGTCAGGGAAGGAGAACGCGTGTAGATAGATAGATACCGGTACATACATACATACATACATACATGAGAGAGAAAGAGAGAGAGAGAGAGAGAGAGAGAGATGGGGAGGGGAGGGGACATATTAGGTGACGTGGGGGGTAGGGGATTGAGGAGGAGGAGGGGAGAGAGGGATGAATATGGAAAGGGGAAGAAGGAGGGATGGAGAGGGGAGAGGAAAAAGGAGAGAGCATGCCAGGTGACGGAAGGATAGTGCTGGGAAAGAAAGGGGAGGAGGTGTTTGGTGCGAAGGGGAGGGATTGTGGAGAGGGGAGGAAGGAGAAGATTCGGAGAAGGGAGAGGATGAAAGAGGGAAGGAGAGGGCAGTAGTATGAGGGAGAGAGGGACGGACAGAAAAGAAAAACAGACAGCAGCAGGAGATGTGAAGGAGTAGGTAAAGGGAAAGAGGGAGGGGATGGAAAGAAAGGGAGATGCGGAAGAAGGGAGGGAGGAAAGAAGGGAGTGGATAATACGGGGAGGGGAGAGGGAGGGGATAAATGAGCGTAGGGAGAAGGGGAGGGGGATAGGTGAGGTGTGGTTAGAGGCATAGGTATCGCAACATCTGGTGTCCTGCCCACCCCGGTTCACTCCACGTCTCATCAACACCCTTTATCCCATCCTCGTGACACGCCCCCCATCCCAGCCCCGTTACTGTTACTTTGAAGTTATTGGCCACTCTCTATTCTTTGACCTTTGAAGATTTCCCAGTAGCAAGAAACATCCTTTGACGTCAGACAGAGTAAAGAGGTAGGTTACTTGCAGAGGGTATTGAGGGTTTTGTCATCGTTACCCGTTTTCTTCCTTTTACAGTGCAGTGAAAATGCTGATGGCGGTAATTTTGTATTCGTTACTGTGTGAAGATTTAATGGAAGCCTCAGAAATACCGGAAATATAACTAGTGTGGAGTGAGAGTGTTGCGTGTGCCCGATCGGTGTATTGTAGACGCGTGAACGTTGTGGGAGTTGCGTAGACATGTATAATATAGGGAGGCAGGGTAGGTGTGGTTAGGCGTGTATAATACTATAAATAACACTTACAGAAGAACTCCAACACTAAGAACACCTTGCATCCTATACCACACAGTTATCATTAGTTTCCCGTTTCACCCACTTTATTTTCATGACCAAGCCTCATCTCTTCCTACTGTCAACTCGATTTAAGAAACGAGGAGATGGTAGGGTAATGTAGAATGGATACCTCGGGGAAGTCCTTTGGGGCCCATGTAACTCTGCTTGAGATTGTAATGTTGATCACAGTGATATGTGAATAGATAGAGGGCTAGATTAAAACCGGTCCCGTAGAGTGTAGTAAAGTGCATTAGCCTAGGGGGAGTAACGCTGAGTGGAATCATTGTATAGCTTAGGGATGTGAGTAGGTTTGCTTATGACAGGATGGATTTAAAATAGTGTAGCGTCCAGTAGAGTAGAAAGGAGAGAGTAATGGCGAGTGGAATGGAAGTATGTAGCATAGAGTGACGGAGAGGCGTTGAGCTGAGGCGTGTAATGTAACATAGATCAGGGCTGTAGGGTGGTAGTGTGGAGGGAGTCATGTTGAATGGAGTGGAAGTAGTGTAAAGGGGAGTGGAGTGGTGTGCACTAGAGTAGCGTAAAATAACGTAGTGTTGTGTGAAGGTGAGGGAGTGGTAGTTAGATTGGTGTGAGTAGGGGTTGTGTGGTGTGGGCTTGCTGGAGGGGTTGGTGTGGTATGGGGTGGCAGGAAGGGGTTGTGTGGTGTGGGGTGGCTGGAGAGGGTGGTGTGGTGTGGGGTGGCAGGAGGGGGTGGTGTCGTATGGGGTGGCAGGAAGGGGTTGTGTGGTGTGGGGTGGCAGTAGGGGGTGGTGTGGTTGTGTGGTATGGGGTGGCAGGAGGGGGTGGTGTGGTGTGGGGTGGCTGGAGGGGGTGATATAGTGTGGGGTGGCAGGAGGGGATAGTGTGATGTGGGGTGGAAGGAGGGGGTGGTGTGGTGTGGGGTGGCAGGAGGGGGTGGTGTGGTGTGGGGTGGAGGGAGGGGGTGGTGTGATGTGGGGTGGCAGGAAGGTGTAGTTTGGGGTGGGATGGCAGGAGGGGGTGGTGTGGTGTGGGGTGGCGGGAGGGGGTGGTGTGGTGTGGGGTGGCAGGACGGGGTGGTGTGGGGTGGCAGGAAGGGGTAGTGTGGGGTGGGATGGCAGGAGGGGGCGGTGGGGCGGTTGGTGTGGGGTGGCAGGAGGAGGTGGGGACAGGGTGGAGTGGGGTGGCAGGAAGAGGTAGTGTGGAGTGGGGTGGGTATGAGCGAGCGTGGCATCCTCCGGTTCAAGGTCGCCAATACCCGCCTCAGTGACCGGTCCTTCCTTGCTAGGCTTACCTCCCTTCCTCCTACCCTCCTCCCCTGGGGCCTTTGTTGTGTTGCCCTCCCTCACAGCCCTCACCAGCCCCCTCAGCCCTCACCATCCTTTCCCAACCCTTTTCATTCCTTTCCAGCCGTCTGTAGTCTTTCATGCTCTTCTTAGACTTCCTTCAGCCCCTGAAGCCCTTCTTAGAGAAACCCTCATTTACCCTTTTCAGCCTTTTCCACGTGTCCATAGGATAAATGGACTCCGACTCCTACCAGCCCTTAGGGCTGTTGCCATATCGTTTCTATCCTGCCTCATATCCACTCCTCTTGTAACCAGAAATATTCGTCAGCTCACTTTGAACACGTTCTATATGATTTTTCCATCACAGTCGTCCTCAGTGCTTTCTCAGCCCTCCCCTAGCCCTTTCCAGCCCTTGTGTTCTTTTTCAGTGCTCCCAAATGCCTGCCGGGTCTGCCGAGACGAGCGCCTCCCCACACCACACCGTGCCCACCGGAGCGTTGTGTAGTAGTGTAGTGGCTGGAGTTTCATTCTTCCCGCAGAGTCCAGCTGAGGGCAAAGTAGGTGTCTGGAACGAAGCCGTGAGATGAACAAAAGCTGCCCTTCTCCCCCTCCCCCCACAATCCCTCCTGCCCCCTGCCCGTGTCGGCAGAACTCTTTCCCCCCTCCCTGTTCTGTCTCTCTTCGTTTGCCAACCTTAAACCACCTCTGTCTCATCCCCTTGTCACCTTTACCACTATCCTATCCCTTTACCCTCACCTGCCCTTTCTATTTCCGTCCCACAGCTCTACTAGGTCCCTGTTTATTCTTCCTTTTCCACAGCTTTCCCCTGCCCTGCCCCTTTCCTCTGTACCGTCCCATTTCCCTTCCCCTCCCCTATCGTGTCCCTCTCTCTCCTGCCTGAGCTCTGTCTCCTACACAGACCTGCTCCTCTCCCTTTCTCTGGCCCTCTCCCCTCCCGTGCCGTAGCCCCCTCCCATCCCTTCCCCCTCCTTAGTTCCTACCCCCTTCCTACCTAGGTCCCTCCCCTCGTCTGCTCTGATCCCTCCCATCTTTTGCCCCGACCCCAACCCTTCCCATCCTCCAGTCCCCTTCCCACCTGTGTTCCAGCCCTCTCCCCAGCGGTGCCCCCTTCCCCTCTCCATTACCCCCTATCCCATATAACCTCCCTTCCCTGCCCTGCCCCTCCCCTACTCTACTCCAGTCCCCTCCCCTACTCTACTCCAGTCCCCTCCCCTGACCAACCCCGCCCCTACCCTTCCCTTAGCCCCCTTCCCTCCACAACCCTGCCCTCCAGCCCCCCTCTTCCAGGCACACAGGTAAAAATCGTGGTGTAACATCCATGTGCTGTGAAGGGTTAGTGTCCGCTGCGTTGAACGAGATGACGCCCACACCACCACCACCAGACCCCGCACTCCTCCCTCCACGCCTTTCCTCCCTTTCTATGTTTCCTCCACGCCTTTTCTCCCTTTCTATCCTTCCTCCACGCCTTTCCTCCCTTTCTATCCTTCCTTCACGCCTTTCCTCCCTTTCTGTCCTTCCTTCACGCCTTTCCTCCTTTTCTATCCTTCCTTCACACCTTTCCTCCCTATCTCTTATTCCTCCTCGCCTTTCCTCCCTTTCTATCCTTCCTTCACGCCTTTCCTTCCGTTCTATCCTTCCTCCATGCATTTCCTCCCTTTCTATCCTTCCTCCTCGCCTTTCCTCCCTGTCTCTTCTTCCTCCGCGCCTTTCCTCCCTTTCCATCCTTCCTCCACGCTTTTCGTCCGTGTTTCTTCTTCCTCCACGCCTTTCCTCCCTTTCTAGTCTTCTTCCACGCCTTTCTTCGTTTTCTTTTCATCCTCTATCTGTTTCTTCCTTTTCTTCCTCCACCCGTGTCCTCCCTTTATCTTCTTCCTCCACTCTTTTCCACCTTTTCTCTTTTCCCTCCGTTTCTTTCCCTCCAAGCTCTCCCTACCTTTCTCTTCTCTCCCAGCGCTTCCTCCCTTTCTCTCTTCCTCCACTCCTCTCCTCTTATTCTCTTCTTCTTCAACACTTCTCCTCCATTTCTTTTCTTCCTCCATCCATTTCCTCCCCATCTTCTCTCCCTCGACGCCCTTTCTCTCCATGCCTCTGTTTTTCCTTCGCCTCTCCTCCCTATCTCCCTACTTGGTATTCCTCTTCCCCTTGAGCATCATACCCCTTCCCATTTTTAACTCCCTTCGGCACCCTTTCGTCTTAAGGTGTACACATCTCCCTTTTTCACCCTCCATATTCATAGGCAGGTGACGTTCTTGGACAGTCGCGGAGAATAATCCTACAAAAAGGCAGAGGTTCCAAATTAATGAAGCAGAATTTTAACCCTCTCAGATGACTTTAGCATTGATGTTTAATTTAGGAAGGTCGCAGTACTGTAGGTGAATAAAATGGGTGAAAGAAAAAACACGGGAAAAAAAAGCCTGAGATTTTTTTTCTTTTTAATATTCGAAAGTAATGAACTAAAACTCTTTCCCAGTTTCCTTCCATTTCATCCACTTGTTTCCGTGAATCGGTCACATCTCAGCTGGTTTGACATAATTCCGAGTATTGAATTGAGATTGCAACACTCAACCCTCGTCAGTATTGAAAGCTTGGCAAGATCTACATATGTTTTGACGTGGTTTGGGACTGGTGAAGAGAGACTGCTGCGCTCTCAACCCGCCTAAATATTGCCGCCTCGTTAAGCAAGATCTCTGTAGGTTTGATAAGGTTTCGAGTCCTTTTGGAAGAAGTGTTGGAAGATCTGCATATGTTTTGACGTGGTTTGGGACTGGTGAAGAGAGACTACTGCGCTCTCAACCCGCCTAAATATTACCGCCTCGTTAAGCAAGATCTCTGTAGGTTTGATAAGGTCTCGAGTCCTTTTGAAAGAAGTGTTGGGTGCAGCTGTTCCCCGTAGACCGTCTTGTTCTCTTTAATATTCATCTGATGTGTGCCGTATTTTATTCTCTCTTGTTATTCCTCTCGTCGTTGCGTGTGTATCTCGCATCCTGTTTCTGCTCTTCCTTTTCTCCTCGTCTTCCTTTTGTACCCTCTTGGATCCTCTCTCCCGTTCTAGTATTCTTCTTCCCCTTGTCGTCTTTTATTCTCATGCTTCCATTTTCCACTCTCATCATTACGTCCGTATCTCACATCCTGTTTCCTTCTCACTTTGTTATGTCTGTGTCCTTGTTTTTAATTTTCACTTTAATATTACCCCCCCTCCCCGTTTCCGTTTTTCTTTACTTTTTAGCTTCTTAATACTTTCATCCTACTTTACATATCGGTACCTATTCCATTCTTCTGTTCCCGCCCTTCCTTTCCTCCCTCCAGCCCTCCTTCCTTCTCCCCCTCTCCACCCTTCCTTCTTCTTCCTCCTTCCTCCCTTCCTTCCTTCTTCCTCCCTTCCTTCCTTCTTCCTCCCTTCCTTCCTTCTCCCTCTATCCTGTCCTCCTTCCTTCTCACCTCCTCTTGCCCTCCTTCTTTCTCTTCCCCTCCTGCCCTTCTTCCTTCTTTCCCTCTCCACCCCTCTTTCCTTCTCCCTACCTCCTGCCCTCCTTCCTTCTCCCCTTCTCCTTCCTCCTTCCTTCCCCCTTCTCCTTCCTCCTTCCTTCCCCCCCTCCTTCCTTCCCCCCTTCCTCTTTCCATCTCCCTCCCTCCTGCCCTCCTTCCTTCTCCCCCCCTCCTGCTCTCCTTCTTTCTCCCTCCCTCCTCTCCTCCAACTTTCTCCCCCCCCTCCCTCCGCCCCTCCAAGGATCCTTTCTTTCTCTTCGCAGCATCTGGGGTTCACTCTCACTCACGGTGGTAGGGGAGTAGGGGGAGGGAAGGAGGGAGAGAGGGGGGGAGGGATGGCCTGAATATGGGGTAGGAGGGGAGTAGGAAGAATGAGTAAGGTGAAACTGAAACTGGAAGGAGCGGAAGGAGGGATAAAATGGATGGTTGATGTGGATGAATGGAGGTGGATAGGTAAGGAGGATGGGTAGGATAGATGGGTGAGGTGGTTGGATGTGATGGTTGGGTAAGGAGGGATGATGGGAGGCGATGGGTGGATGAGTGAGGTGTTTTGGTAGCAGGGATGGATGAGGTGGTTTGGGAGGATTGGTAGGAAGGAAGGGTGAGTGGGAAATTGAATGAGGGAGAGGGGGTGAGGTGGAGGAGGGATGGTGGATGATGTGAGCAAGTGGAGTGATTTGGGGATGAGTAGGTGTAATAGTGAGGATGGTTAAGCGAGTGGAGAAAGGGAAGGGCGAGTGGTTAGGGTGGATGAAGAAAATACTGCTGGAGGATAGGTGGGGTGGATGAGGGGTTGTTGGCTGGGTTAGGTGGATGGATGATGACTCTGCAAGGCGGATGGAACCTGATTTTTGAGGTTACTGTGTTACTAGATAAGTGGGTGAGGATGGGGAGGATGCGTGGGGTGGATGAGGGTGGAGGTTGGTGTGAGAGAGAGAGAGAGAGAGCTTAGGGATGGTAGGGTGGTGCGAGGCGATGGTGGAGAGACGGCAAGAAAGACTGAAGTTGAAGGGAGGAAGGAAGAAAAAGTAAGCAGGATGGGCGGAAGGAGGGAAGGAAGGTAGGAAGGAAGGAGCAGAGTGTTTTGTGGGTGAGTGAAGGAAGTGTTGGACGTGAAGGCAGTGTCTGGATGAGGGTGGCGGAGTGGTGGAGGAGGATAATGTGTGTGTGTGTGTGAGAGAGAGAGAGAGAGAGAGAGAGAGAGAGAGTGTGTGTGTGTGTGTGTGTGTGTGTGTGTGTGTGTGTGTTGGCGGGGTGGAGGACTGGAGGAAGATAATGCGAGTGATGGTGGTGGGGAGGGGAGGGAAGAGGAGTCGGGTAGGTAGGTAGGTAGGAACGGCAAGGAGGCAGGCGGGGTAGGTAGGTAGGATATTGGTGTGGTGAGGGAAATGTGATAGGTTGGCAGTGCACAGACTCTCCCGACAGCTGCATGAAGGAGACTGGCAAACAAGTGTGGATGATGAAAGTTTATTTGGTCATATTTTTTAAGGACTGATCAGTTATTAGTATGACAAGCAGAGACGTAAGGGATGTCATATGTTACTCTCTAGACAGATGCTCAAGGAAGACTGACGAAAAACACTGAATGATGATGCGTGTGTTTGTTGTTTGAGGAGTGATTTCGTGTTGTTTGCCTGGTAAATAATGATGTAGTTGTTGTAAGGGCATTGTTGTCCTTCTAGAAATTAAGACAATGTAGACGTCTTTCCTAGTTATGCTTTTATAATTTCTTTTTCCAGTATCTCTATCTACCTTCCCAGTTTATGAATGGGAAATGGAAAATTGATATTGGTGATGATAATGCTTTTGATGATGATGATGTAGGCAGAATGATGATGATGATGATGATGTAGGCAGCTTAACTAGAATGCACACGAATAAATATATCATGGCATATATTGTAGTTCCTAGGAAACCAAGAGCGAGAGTTTTAAATAAAAATATATGCCGAGAGAGAGAGAGAGAGAGAGAGAGAGAGATGCCAAGTAACACCATTATCTCAAACACAGTGCTGTTGTGAAAGCCCCAGGAAGTGTAGATGAGAGTGACTTGAGTATCAGCATAAATTTCGAAGGGGAGGCAATTGACCTAGTGCTCTTCCTATTCTTGTGTTGTTACGTAAGGTGGGTGGGGGGGGGTGGCGTGGAGAGAGGAAGGAGAGGATGCAGTGCGGTGTGGTGGGAGGCAAAAAGGGACGAGAGAGAGAGAGAGAGAGAGAGAGAGAGAGAGAGAGAGAGAGAGGATGCATAGTTGTGTGGTGCGATGGAAAAAGGGACGAGAAGGGTAGGGAAGGGATGGGAGGGGGAAGAGGGGAGGTAAGCAGTGAGAGTGAAGTAGTGTGTGTGTGTGTGTGTGTGTGTGTGTGTGTGTGTGTGTGTGTGTGTGTGTGTGTGTGTGTGCTGGGGAGAGAGGGGGATGGGGGTAGCGGAGAGACAGGGTAGGGGAAGGTAGGAGAGGGATTGGACGGGCTCGGGGATAGGAGGGGTAAGGGGGAAGCGAGTGTCTTGGTCCTGGTGGGAAGGAGGTGACTGGCCACTAGCCTCACCAGAACACATCACACTCACGAACCCTGCCCTGCAACGCACCCCGGAGCTCGTATTCATAAAAGATATTAACTGATTTCCTCTACAGATAAGTCATTATTGCAGTTCATCATTATCGTAAATTGTTGTGTTGTATTTTTCACTTGCAATGTTATTTACAGTACTTTGGTTGTGGAGGTTATGGTAATTGACTGAGTGGTTAATTTTTTATATTTAACTCTCCCGTTTCTGAGAGGCGGATTAATTCACCAATGGCCGTCGATCATATGGATAAAGATAAAACTGTGAACAATAGTCTTAGAATCTGGGATGAAGAGAATTTATAAATACAACCCAGCAACATCTCAAAGCCCCTGCATCGTTCCTGTAGCTTCCGACTCAACAGCTGTCTCGTAAAACATCCTTTACACTCTCGGTCGGAGGATTTTTTTATGCTGTTATTCTTTTATTCATCATCATTATTCTGACTTTTATTTTTCATTGTTTTTTCATCAAAGGAGAGACCTCGCCTCTCTGAGTAAACCGGTCAACATCCCTTTTTACACCTGTCGCATAGCATCACGATTTTTGCACCTGTCACCAAACATGGCCAGCCGTACACCTGTCGAACCAACACCTGCCACCTGACGTCGTAACCTGCATCCGTCGCGACCATGGCACCAGCAGTCAAACGTTTTCCCACACTTTACCTGCACCATAACACCTCACTTAAACACCTTCAGTCCGAGAGCGTATATCTAACTTTATTCCTGCTATATCCAGAGACGATAAATTTATTCTGGGGGAAGATTTCTCGTGTGGAAAGGTGTATTGAATGTCATATCTCACCCGCTTTCGAAAAATATCTCCTAAGTAAAATACAATCCTTTGGAGATGGTGAAAATATAACACGACCTTTGGTAGGGGTGTGTGTGCCTGCGTACGTCAGCGGGTGTTACTGTGGGTGCATGGAATTCTGGCGTAAACATAGACCCTGAGGACTCGTACCCAACTACATCTCAAGAGTAGTGGGCAAAGATTTATGTAGTTGGGAGGAGGAAGCGCAGGTGAGGAAGGAACAGAGAGGAGGCTGGGAGGGGACAGAAACAACGGCTTGTGTTCCTGTTCCTTTTTGCGTATCATCCTCATTATACTGATTTTAGTTGGCCTAGATTTTCGTCCTTATGCAGTTTATTTTATTTTTTTCACGTAGCTCAGTTGCAGAAAAAGGCAGTGCTATGGCTCTGCGTCCTTTCCATAGCACTGCTTCATAATTAGCACCGAATTCCGACGTTAATTTGTTGCAACGGAGCATGCAAGATGGAGAGACTGCAATTTTAGGCCAAGTTAGTGTAAAAAGGGTATGTGTCTGTGTTTGGGACGTCGATATTGTCTTCCCATGTTATGTGTGCAAAGAATGCCATCATTAAAAGGATATAAGCAACGGAAAAGCGAGTAAGAAGATGTTAAAAGAAAATTGCTAAAGGTGGAGGTGCTCTCTCTCTCTCTCTCTCTCTCTCTCTCTCATTTAATAGGGATTCTGGTAGTGGGGGAAGAGGGTTGGTCAAGGCGTAAAGTGGGTGAAACAGAAAACAGAGTAGAGTTCCATGACGTAGGTTACGATACATGATGTAGTTATAATCGCTTTGCTTACACCTTCGTAGATCTCAAGCCAGTCAGTACAGGTGATGGTTAGATGTAGGTAGATTGGAGGATCATTATGCCTAGTAACCAAGGAGATCTATTTGTACCCCCATTACTAAAGCCTGTCGAATGTCATGCAACCACGACTCACTATTCAGCCTGTGGAAATAGCCCTGTTGCATAAGATAAAAACAAGCTAATTATAGGGAGCATGGGGGCGGGGAGCGTAGTTGCGTAGGTAGGTGAAAGTGAGAGGGGAGGGCGTGCATGCGTCTTGCCACGAAAATATAAAATTATTTGAGTTTTGCAGAAAGCTTTGAGGCGCATCTGGTGAGGGGGGAGAGGGGCCTTATCTGTTGGGCGTGACGTCAGTATTAGATGCCCCTTCCCCCCTCCCCCTCCCCCTCCCACCAGCCTTGTGTAGGGGCACTCCAGGTCAAGTATTTGTAGCATCTTTAGAGGACGTGTTTTGTATTTTATTCCTTTCATGCGATTTTATTCAGCTGGGGAGAGATTTTCCGAACTGGAGGGGTTAGATATTGCCTTCATCAACCCCTTTCGCCACTGGAGGTTTGTCGTAAGTTCAATAAAATCGTCTGGAAGTAGCAGGAATGAGCTAGAAATTACGTCATCGGATGGAAGGGGTTGAAGGATCTTAGTTTTTCTTTTTTAAGGTAAATAGGTCGCCATAGCAGTTAACCCTTTCATGGTGGGGATAAGTTTAGCATTGTATTCCATTTAATACCAGACGATTTGATTCAGCTAAGAGTGAGTCATAGGAGAGTTAGAATGCTCAGTATTATCATGCATTATTTTTCTTTCTTGTATCTTTCACTCTACTCACTCTAGTTTGGTCTGAAGTGTTTGGTAGATGCACGAGTGAAGATTAACTACAAAAAGGTAATCTTGAACACAACTCAAGTTCAGGAAAGGTTATGAACTCTTCCCCAGCGTTCCCTTACCGCCTGAACCCCACTGTGAAAGATATCAGGGCTTGTGTATGAGTTAATGTCTGGATCACTGCAGGAGTTTTCGTCATCATCATCATCATTATCTTTACCCCTCTTTATGTAGTTATAGATGACGTCGTATATGCCCTGGCTGGTGATGAGGGTAAATATAAATATTAGTTTGTATAATTTAAGGTATGTAGTACTGATATTGTAGCCTTCGTCAAAAACTGAGAAATATCTAGGCTAATATATCTCCATGTCTGTCTGTATCTATCTATCTATATCCATGTGTGTTAGTTTATCTATCCATCTATCTATCTGTGTATCTGTATGGGGGGAGATGAGAAGAAATTTCATAGTCACCTTCCTTTGTTATTCTACTCACTTTCCCTAGAGTCTATTGAGGATGTGCATATTCAAACGTAAACAACACATCCTATCCCCATCCTCACCACAACAAATCATCACTACTCATCACCCTTACTGCAAGACACCCAGGCACTGAAAACACCAAGGATTTTATTTACGTCTACTGGCAGATGATCTTATTTAACCAACAGAAACGCCTGGCTGGTAAATATGAAGTGAAGGGGCGGTTGGGATGGAGTTGACAGAAGCATTTACCACTCGGCACCTGTTTTCTGTTTACGGTGTGTCTGGAGGTGGAAGACGGTGCAGTGGACGGTTTCACGGCGCTCGCACACACACACACACACACACACACACACACACACACACACACACACACACACACACACACACACACACACACACACACACACACACACACACACACACACACACACACACACACACACACACACACACACACACACACACACACACACACACACACACACACACACACACACACACACACACACACACACACACACACACACACACACACTCTCTCTCTCTCTCTCTCTCTCTCTCTCTCTCTCTCATTCCCCCAGAGGTTATGACGTTTCCCCTTTGTAGAGATTTTTGTTTAAATTGGAGCGTGTATTATTTTGCGTGGACATGTAAAAAATACGACTTATAAATGCGAATCAGTCGACGTATTTTGGGACAGTCATGGGTGTCTGCTGATGCGGATTTATCAGACAGATTTTCCAGGTATATAAAGAAGCTGGAAAGGAGACAGGATTTTTGATGCAACTGTTCCTGTGCACATCTCGCAGTGGGGAGTGAACCAGGATCTGACTCCTGCCTAGTCATGAACCGGGGAACTTTATAACCCCTTCCCTCGTGTTTGGGGACACTGGTATAAAGAACATAACAGAAGAACTTGAGAAACGTGGAGAACTGCACTAGGGCGGATCACTCTAGGCAGAGAAAGAATGGAAAGATTGTACACACACTGAAATTATAATGTGGGTATTTTTCTTCCGTTTGAACAACTCATGTCACTCTGAAATCGAGAAAGACTAGGGAGCTCTTGTCGTAGGATGTAGTCTGTTTACGATATGAAGGTAGTATGAATAAGAGGTTTGGTGAAAATGAGTGGAAAGCCGGGGTGGATGGGTGGATGGCGAGAGTGGAGAGAGGAACAGGGACAGGATGAGTGGGCGAAGGGGGTATGGTGGATTAGTGGAGAGGCTGTTTGCTTGGTGGATTGAGAGAGGGACAGGATGGATAACGAGGGAGGGAGAAGTGATGGGAATAGGGTGGATGTGAGTTAGCTAGTAGAGGAAGGGATAGGGTGGATGGATGGAGGATAGTGTGTGAGAGGGAGAGAGGGACAAGGTGGATGGATGGAGGGGTAGTGTGAGAGAGTGGCGGGTGAAGGGTGAATGTTCGGGTGGAGGGTAAGAGAGTGGAGGGACAGGGTGGGAGAGTGGAGGGTGCATGTGAGAGAGTGGCGGGAGGGACAGGGTGAACGGAGGAGGGGTAGGGTGGATGAACGGAGGGAGAGAGTGGAGGGACAGGGTGGAATACCGGACTGACAAGATGGGGGGTGGAGGGAGCAGTGTGAGTGGGTGGAGGTGCTTTGCGGAGAGAGAGAGAGAGAGAGAGAGAGAGAGAGAGAGAGAGAGAGAGAGAGTGTTTAACTTCTCAGTACGAGAACGTCTTTTATATTTATTTTGACCACCGAACACCATTATATATGGTTAAGGAACGACCTTTAATATTGTAGGGAAAGGGTTATTTAAGGCTAAATATTATCTGCTTGGGATATTTCCGTATTACATAATCTATCTATCTATCTATAATGTGTGTGTGTGTGTGTGTGTGTGTAGATAGAGAGAGATAGATATATAAATATATAGATAGATATAGATATCGAGAGATAGATATCCAAGGTCAGACGTTAAAGGAGCAGAAATTCAGAGAGCAGATGAGTCGGAATGGTGGAAGGAGAATGAGTGGGTGGAAGAACTGAAAGAGGAGGTGGAGTGTGTGGAAGAAGAAAAGTGTGCGGATGGAAGGTGGAAGAAGAAGAAATAGTGGGTGGACGAAGAAGATCGAGTTAGTGGAAGAGTAATCAACGAGCGAGTGAAAGAAGAGGAAGAATTAGTGTATGAAAGATGTAGAGAGGAGACGTGGAAGGTGAGAAATATCTGGATGGAATGGGAGAGGGAGAGAGGAACCAGGGTGGAAGGGAAGGACGAGGTGGGTGGGCGGACGTTGTGAGGTGCTTTTTGTGTGGTAGTGACTTTCTCTGGTCCTGCCGTCACCCAGGCGAGACAGATTGTCCTGCCTCATCCGCCACATCACCACTCCCCTCCCCCCCATACCACCACCCTACCCCACCACAACCCCTCATACCACCCTACCCCACCACAACCCTCCATACCACCCTACCCCACCACAACACCCCATACCACCACCTTCTATCATCCAGTCCACTTAGCTTGCTCTGCCTTGCTTACCAGTGACTCACTCCTCTTCAGACCTCCTTACTCGCCTTGTCCACACATCGCACACCACTCACCGCTACACACCACACTACACTTGCCACCCTACACTACTATCACCAGCCCACACCCCTCTCACCACTACATACCACTCACCACCCCACACCACTCACCACCCCAACACCATTCTCACCACCCCACACGATTCTTACCATTCCGCACCACCCGGTCCCACACACCACCACCCCGCACGATTCTCACCGCCCCACCACATCACACCACACCACATTACTTGCACCACACTACACCACTGCCACCTCACCTTCCTCACCCTACTCACAGTCTTGATCAGGAGTTTGTGTGGGCTTATTCATGAAAATTAGTTCTCCCATTATTTTGTTTTCTTGTGATTTTTTTAAAAGAGTGATTTATTATTGAAAAAAAAAGAAAATCACTGGGTTCATTTGTTTCACCCATTTTCTTCAGGTTTTACTGTTTGAAATGTTAATAGTTTCTTAACCTTGTCACTACCATGGCGTAATAGGTTTATTCTTTCTGCGTCCAAACGATTTTAATTATAGCTAAGGGTACCTCTCATTTTGAAAGGGTTAATGAAGGCCATATTTAACCTCAACATAAAAAAAGCTATCTCCTGAAATAGAATAAAATCGTCTGAAATAGCAAGAACAATAAAAAGAAAATGTCCTTAGGCTGAGCTGGTTAATATGCGACGAAATTTGCGGTTTTAAAGATGGTAAATGTCTCGAGAAGTCAAGCAAAAAGCCGAGTACTGCGAGAAAGGGAGTTTGGATCGATGTTATGGGCAGGACGCACCCCCGACCCACCCCTGTTTTACTCTGTTTAAACCGCTGGGGGGAGGGGTGGGGGGTGAGAAGGAGGGGGATAAAGGGAAGGGGTGAAGGGAGGAGGCGAGCAGAGGAGGAAGGTGAAGAGAGGGGTGGAGGAAAGAATTGTGGCGAAGGGGAAGAAGCGAACGTGGGAGGAAAAAAGGGGGATAAAAAGTGAAAAAGAAAGAGGTAGGGTAATGGGAGGAAGCGAAGGAGGTAGAGGGAGGGAGAAAGGTAGAAGAGGATGGGGACAGAGGGAAGGAGTGATGGGAGGGAGGGTTACGAAGATAAAGGGAAGGGGAGGAAGATAGGTAAGTGTGGAAAAGGAAAATGGAGGTGAAGGAAGGAAGAAAGGAAGGAGAAAGAGTGTAAAGGGAACGACTGAAAGGAGGGAGAGATGAGAAATGTTATGAAAAAAGGATGGAAGGAAAGAAAGAGATGAGCAAAGTGAACCTGTGAAGGAGAGAGAGAGAGAGAGAGAGAGAGAGAGAGAGAGATGGTGATTTGCATTTGAAAAGTTGGCTACTGTCCGAAAGAACGTAAATTCAATCACAAACTAGGGTACGGAATGGTCTGATTTTGTGAATTTCGTTAAAACAGACTTGACGAATTTCCCACAACACACACACACACACACACACACACACACACACACACACACACACACACACACACACACACACGTCTTGAACGAGAAATTTTTGGCATGTATTCTAACGGTGGGTATTAGCACCAAAGTGGTGACATATAAAGGCGTATAGCACGTAGGAGAATTGTTTAACCTTAGGGAACGAGCTGTCTAGTCTGTGCCGAGAGTCACACCTAAAAAAGAAATAAATGGGGTAGAATATAGTATCGTTAGTTGGAATTCCATTATATTATTATTACTATTACTATTGTTATTATTATTATTATTATTATTATTATTATTACACAAAGATGATGCTAATATCCGATTTTCCTTCTTGCAGGTCAGTGTCTTCAAAGGAAATCTGATCTCAAGGTGCGGCTAAGGTAAGAGAGAGAGAGAGAGAGAGAGAGCCAGGGCATATGTCAGAGCCAGACAAGATAGGTCAGGTCAGGTGGGACAGGGGGAGGGCCATGTTGCAGGTCAGAGGTCAGACTTGTGGGTCACGTTGGCGTTTGGTCAGGGCGGGGCCGAGGGGGGGGGGAGAAGGGGGCAGGGGGAACCAGGGGCAGGGGAGGTAGGGGGAATCGGGGGCAGGGGGAATCAGTGTAAAATCAGGGGGAGTCGAGTTAATCTGACAGGGTCCTGGTTGGGGGAGATGGCAAAAATTTATTGGATCTGCAACAAGTCTACAAACTTGAAACGAGTATTTTTGGTGCTTTTAATTCTTTCAGCAGTGTGACTTCTTTTATACATTATTATTATTATCATTATTATTATTATTATTATTATTATTATTATTATTATTATTATTATTGATACTCAGAGGCATATTGTATTAAACGAGAGATGTTATTGTTAAAGGGGAAGGAGACATTTTCCATCAACAGCTTCACTAATGTTTATCTCAATTTTGCCCATGTTACCTCCAGACGATTTTATTTCACAAGGGGACAACATTTTTCAAGTGGTTAGAGGCAGTCTGTAATAATCCCCTGAGCACCATAGGATGAGTCTTCTAAATTCTCGCCGTCGCCTTTGATTTTCGTCGACTTAGGGGGATCTTGGATATTAAGGGACATAATGTAAATTTGGTGAAGGATTTTGCCTACTCTGTGTATTGTATTTTATGTACAGTTGTGGTCAAAAATTCCTTCAACCCCTTATTACTGTGCAAGGTCATTAGCTTTTTTTTTTTTTTTGTTTTTTTTTTTTTGTGCATGGGTATGTGGGCCATCTGAGCACCCTGGTGATAGATTTTTCTTTTGTGTTTTTTTTTTTCCTGTTTCTGGATCGTACACATCCCATGTAACACTGGGAATATGGGAGTGATGGTGATGGGTTTGTTGCTGCTGCTGGTACTGACGGTAAGGGATATGTGAGAGATGTTGATGCTTAAGGTAATGAGGATGAAAAGGGAATTAGAGTTAGAAATGATGGTGATTGTGTTGAGGGTACGGGAAAAGTGAAAATTAGGGTACGAGTAAATCACTGCAACATATACATTGAAGGATGGTGGTAATCTGATACAGGCCAGGTGACTCTTGATGGTGAATGGGGTTGTTCAGAGATGTTCCGGGTGGTGTGGTCTTGTGGCAGCCGTGGTGGTGTGTGCAGGTTGCAGAGTGTGGCTGTTGCAAGTGGGTCAGTCGTGGTGCTGGTGTCTGGGATCTTATGCATAAAGGGTCTTGGCTGTTTCAGTACGATGGAGTATTTTGTACCTTAATTTTAACACGTTTATTCACTTTTATACAGTTTTGAAGAGAATTATATGAGAAATAGCCTTCAGTTACCCCCTTCGAACAGTGTGGTTTGAGCTAAACAAACACTGTCGAAGTAGCAAGAATTTAATATGTGCGTCATAGTAGCGAAGTGGTTAACTAGTATTTTTTTTTTTTTCGATACTCAGTCTCCATAGCAGTTCCACATTATCATCATTAATAATTTTGCCTCGTCGTATTTTTTCACGTCATTTCCCCTGGTCTGTGCGTGATGTTTTTTGGCACCTGTAAAGATGGTTGTACGTATGTACAACAACCAGAGTGTTCGTTATTAAAAGAAGAGTTGATGTTAAAATGAAAAACAATAAAATCGATATCTGATCATTGTCACCTTTAATGTAGACTTGTTTATCGTGAAATGGTTAGGCTCGTCGCTGAATACCTGACCCAGTGTGGAGTGTATGGCTGGTGGAGTCGCGGGTGTCGCAAGGGGTCACGGACGTATGTCACATCAACATTTACATTGGCCGGGGTTTTTACGGTTTTTATCTCACGCACTGTTTCTCTGTTTTGTCGTGATGTACTGCCCTTGCTGCTGGCACGATACTTCAATGGCATTGTGGATGAGTCTGTAATTCTTATATAATATACATCTTTATTTATGGGGGAGGCGGTGGCTGAATCGGTAGAGAGGCGGCCTGCAGTCTTGATGGACCCAGGTTCGAATCCCGGCTGGGGCAGGGAACAGTTTAAGGATTTGAATTTCATAAAAAGCAGACTTTCCTGATCTACCAGATGACCCGCCGACATGTCGTAAAAATACCCCCGCTAATACCAATACGCCAGTTCTATATGAGACAGCCCTAGCTTGTATTCAGTATGGACGGTGGATGTTAGCGCTGAAGTGGTGACATGTGGAGGTGTAGGAGGACTGCTGGGCCTTGAGATAGGCTACTGCCCCCGAGATATAGACCCTGAAGTCTTTGCCCAGGGTCGGACACATTAAAAAAAAAAAAAAGATTATTTATTTATTTACTTTTAGGTCATTGGCTGCGAAATACGAACGTTGCACTGTTTTTCCTCTGACGCTCGGCGATCTTATTCGGGTTTGAGAAACACAGAGCAGCATTCTCATTTAACGTTATTGCCAACAGTGAATAACATTATATTATATTCTAGCTAAAGTCATCTCAGAGGATCCAAACTCGGACACGCTTAATGCCTTGGGATTCTGATTTGATTAAATGACACTAAATGGCTTCTTCTGACACTGGAAAAAAAAAAAAAAAAAAACACCTTCCTTGTGCTTTCATTGTGCTTGGTCGTATCATAAATTCTAGCAAAAGATGTTCAAGTTCACCATTGATCTGGAGAACTGCGGATGTCCTGTATTTAAACCTTTCCTGGTCGCGTCTTAAGTACCGAAATAAATTCCAGCAAACGCCAGACGAGTTTGTTTTGCTGGGAGTGGGGAGTACGAGTCAGAGAATATTAATTCGCCGCCAATAACCTTCTCGTAGTCGGAAAGGCCCTTTTTTTTTCTCTTAAATTTAACGTCAGACGATTTTACTTAGATTGAAGTAAGTCACAGAACATGGACTTAATAACCTTTTCTGTTTAAATGCTGTTGAAGGTCACGTATCCAGAGAGCCAGTCACAGATGCTAGGAAGTTTGGATTGATGGTCAGGTTAAGGAGTTACCTTGAACTGTCAGTGTGTTCATGGTTGACTGAGAAGGTGCTGGTGTTGCTGCTGGGGGAGGAAGACCTTTGGTTCATTCTTTATGCAGTAAAAAAAAAAAAAAGTGATGGTTTTCTTTCTCTCTCTCTCTCTCTCTCTCTCTCTCACATATATATATATATATATATATATATATATATATATATATATATATATATATATATATATATATATATAGTGGCTGTTCATGGGCTTTTATGAACTCTTGAAATGCTGTAATCTTTTAAGATTGAAGAGAATTAAAGACTAGTCCTGAAATAGACGTAAGAACAGAAAAGTTTAAGAAAGATGTATTGTACAAGTTAGTATTGGCGCTGTCTGTTAAATGAAACCCCATCATCACGGTGCAAGAACAGAAATGAATTATTTGAATAAGACTAATGACTACAAGTTCCGTGCGTGTGACCCCTCTAATCATAGTTATCTTTGTCTGCGAATCATTGTTATTCTCCTTTCGTTCCCCCTCCTTCGTTTGCCTCCCACTCCCACTTTCCTTCTTCCACCCTCAACTTCATCTTCATCACTTCTTCCACTCTTTCTCTGAACTCCTCCAGTAATCACATTTCTCTCTTGTCTTCATCTCTCTTACCCTTCAGTTTTTACCTCCAACTTCCCGTCTTACTTCTTCCCCACCTACCCTCTCCTCCCACTCATGTCCCCTCCTACTTCCCCTTTTCTCCTTTCCTCTCACTGATGCTTACCCCCCGCCTCACTTCTTCTCCCCCCTCCTCCTGCCTCTCCTTTTCTCCTCTCCTCCCCTTCATGCCCCCTCATGCCTCCAATTTTCTCCTTTCCTCCCACTCGTCCCACTCTCACCTCCCATTCCTTCCACCCTGACCGCCCTCTCGTATCACCCATTCCTCCCACCCACTCTTCCCACTCCTCTGCTCCCTTACCTCCCACTTCCCTCTCACTTCATTTCTTCCTCCCTACCCTTCCGCTCCTCCTCCTCCTCCTCCTGCCAAATTTCTCACTTCATTATCCTCCCAGGTCTCCTACACTCTCCTGCTACCCCCGCCCCTTCCCTCCATATTTTCCTCTCCTCCATTTTGCCTCACTTCTGCACTTTCCTCTTCCTCTTCTCTCACACTGCTTCCTTCCCTTACTTCCCTCCCTCTAACTCCCTCTTCCCTCTTCTCCCATCCCTCCTCACATCTCTACCTCCCTCTTCTCTCCAATTCCTCCTCTCTTCTTTACCTCCCTCTTCCCTCTCCCTCTCCTCCTGCCCTCACCTTCACCCGGACCTTCGCCTCCTGACAGTCACGTTTATTTCCTCCTCCAGAATAAAACTCCCGCCCTACAGGAATGTGTGTGTGTGTGTGTGTGTGTGTGTGTGTGTGTGTGTGTGTGTGTGTGTGTGTGTGTGAGAGAGAGAGAGAGAGAGAGAGATTTATGTGCATCTTTCTCAGTACTCACGAAAATACGACAGCGTGTATATGAATGAATAGTTTCGTGTACGTGGATGATTATCAACGTCCTTCTTTGCGTACGTTCATGTAAGTGTATGCATATCCTTGACCGTTTTTGCATGTGCGTATGTTTCTCTCTCTCTCCCCCTCTCTCTCTCTCTCTCCAGTGTGTGTGTGTGTGTGTGTGTGTGTGTGTGTGTGTGTGTGTGTGTGTGTGTCAGCCGCCTGCCTTGAGAACATCCTAGCATCCTGCATACCATTCAGATCACTTCCTTGCTCAGCCTGGGTCTTCCCTCTTATATATACCGGTACTTATTTCATTTTTAGTTAGGTGAAGGTTAAGGTGTGTGTGTGTGTGTGTGTGTGTGTGTGTGTGTGTGTGTGTGTGTGTGTGTGTGTGTGTGTGTGTGTGAACAAAACACAAACAGTTTATATTTAATTCAACTAATATTGGTTGAAAATCGGAGGTCAGACATCGAGATAATCAATATATTTTTTTTTATAATACTAAGTCAAAGGTCAGGGTCACGGGACGCTGTTGAAATTTTACTTAGCAAGGTCGGCTTAAAAAGTTTTCATCCGATTGAGACCAGACTTGGTGAAAGAGTTGAGGGTAAGACAAGGACGATGGGATTTCATATTGAGAACACTCAGTCAAA
Source organism: Coenobita brevimanus (assembly GCF_032717465.1). Classification (NCBI taxonomy): domain Eukaryota; kingdom Metazoa; phylum Arthropoda; class Malacostraca; order Decapoda; family Coenobitidae; genus Coenobita; species Coenobita brevimanus. The sequence goes on from NC_137000.1 coordinate 30,689,900, forward strand.
TGTCAGGGTCACAGAGCTTGGTGAATTTTATGTCAGTGTGTCTGTCTGAACAATATTGCTGACTTCTTATCTTTCTTTCTTTTTTCTCTATTTTTCTGATTCGGACCGACCTTGGTGGAAATGTTAAAGATCACCCAAGGGATTGACATTTTCGTTTTTAAGAAATTTGGTCAAAGGTCAGGGTCACATAGGAAGAATAAAATAGGATAAAGATATTGTTCTGGGACTGAAGGTGTTAGAGGGGTAATGTATGAGGGTAGTCGACTGAAATATTTATTCTTGAATTTAAATAACTTGATATTGTCTCGAAGGGTTGCCCGAAGAAAAAGGTAAGGTGATGATTCGCATTTCTGTGGCTGACTCTGATATCATTTTTTTTATTAGGTGTGTGTGTGTGTGTGTGTGTGTGTGTGTGTGTGTGTGTGTGTGTGTGTGTGTGTCAGAGAATAACGTCATTAATAATCTCGTGTTTTTTGGGCTCAGTCTGGCCTTGAAATTTAGTGATGTCTGGAGCGAGAATATTTAGTCAACACCTTTTCATGTTTCTTTTATTTTCATGTCTCCGAGAACAGTTTACACCGCAAAGTTTCTAATAATTTCTCAGTTTTCATTTATGTTATGCCTTCTATAATTTTGCTCTGTAACAAATGTGAGTCTGAGGTGAGGGATTCTTCATTATTCATACTCCTTTCTTATCGCCGCCTATTATCTGTGTTGTGCATCTTGAAAATACGTATGATGGAACTGTAATTCATTCATTGTCTTTCTTCCCCTTTGCCATTCCATTGTTGTAGGTTCTTCTTCACGAAAATACCTTTGAAAAGTCTGTCATTCTTTTGTTATGTTCTGTCCTATCGCTTCCTGTTTTTTGAGCGCGGAACTGCACAATGGAAATACTGTAATTTTATCTACAATTCTTTTGCCTTGTTCTCTTTTGCATCACCATGAACAGAGGTGTGCGTAATTGAGACTGTGCTTTACGAAAATTGTCTATAATGTACCGCACCTCTAATTCTCGAGCTTCCGCTCTCCCTTTCTACTTCTCATTCCATCAGCCTCTGCATCACCAACAGAGTCACGGTTGAGCTTCGCGGGGTAGTACGTGTCTTGTTTGGTATGCGTGTGTTCGTGCCCATTGCTCGTACGTGCTCGTGCATAAGCCGCTGCAAAAACAAAATGAATGGCTGAGAGGGAAAGTGTTGGGAGAGAGTGCACGCGCGTGAGGAAAAAAAAAAAAGCCCGGTTGTTAACTTCTTTCAGTACGTTGTCGCCTTATCGTTAGTTCTTGCTGCCTTTAGATGATTTAATTTCACTGACAGATATATCATACTTTAAGGGTTATGTTATCTCTAACGTCTAAAGTTCCTAGACTCTCTCCACAGCTGAGTAAAGTCGCCCGGAAGTAGCTAGGATAGGTACTGTAGGGTGAAATCTTAGTGAAAGGGTTAATTGTGTGTGTGTGTGTGTGTGTGTGTGTGTGTGTGTGTGTGTGTGTGTGTGTGTGTGTGTGTGTCTTACAGTACATGGCTATTTTTAGACTTGAATATGAGAGTGTGAAAGAGCTAGTGACGATTATGTTAAAAGGTGAAATGTGGTATGAAGTGCGTTGGTGTGTGGAAGAGAGCTCAGTATTGATGTGAGCAGAGTGTGAGGGTGTGAACGAGTGGGATGCCATTATGCTGAGAGAGAGAGCGAGAGAGAATGTGTGCGTCTATAAGATAGTTAACAGACCCGTGTGTAGAGTTGAAATACGGGTGTGTAGAGTGTGGATGTATTAAGGAGAGCTGACGTGTGGGTGTGAGGAGAGTGGTGTGGGTGTGGGTGTGTGAAGGAGAGTTAGCAGACCATTACGTGAAGGGTTTATATATACACCACTGAAGAGTGGATGGTGTGAAGGAGAGTTAGAGTTGGGTTGGTGAGGGTGGGGTGAAAGTAACTTGTTAAAGGTGTGGATGTGATGTGGAAGAGACAATAGGATAAAGTTAAGTGCCAGATGATATGGAGGGTGTGGATGTGGAAAGAGTGGTTGGAAGAATAAGATGATGGTTAGTAAACGGTATATCAACCCCTTCAAACCGAGGACGTCACTGTTGTTTTTCTTGCAATCCCCTGACGATTTTGCTAACTCTGGATAAACTCAGCCAAGTGGAGGGTTAGCTGTATCCTTCCTTTAAAAAATCGTCTGATAATATGAATAACATAAAACAGACCTACTTGACTTGGAGGGGTCAAACATACACTGCATAATGAAGACGATTTAACCCTTTGACTCTGCTTACTTATTCTCTTGGTCTATTCTTGCCCTTTCCAGGCGATTTCCTTCATCTTAAGGGAGATTTTCTTTTTTTTTTAAAGTGAAAAGCTGAATCTATGTCTCTCCAAAGGTGAAAAAAAATCGTCTGGAGGTAGTGAGAATGAGATGAAGAAGGGGTCGTCGGATTGAAGAAGTCTGTGGATAAAAGGATAGTAAGGTGAGGTAGAGTGCATAGCGTGAGAGAGGAAGTGTGGGGGAAGAACCAGCGTGTGTGTGTGTGTGTGTGTGTGTGTGTGAGAGAGAGAGAGAGAGAGAGAGAGAGAAGAAGAAGAAGGTGCAGAGTGGGAGAGGGAATGGCTGAGGGGTCGGTGGGAGTGATTTGGAATGGGAAGAGGAAGAAGAGAGACCGTGGGCCACCTGTGGTTGGAGAGAGAGAGAGGGGGGGGTGGAAAAGGGAACGAGAGATAATAATAATAATAATAATAATAAGAAGAAGAAGAAGAAGAAAAGAGGAGGAGGAGGAAGAAGAAGAGGAGGAGGAGGAGGAGGAGGAAAACTCAGGGGGGACTAGGATGATAGCAGGAGGCGGAGGGGAGGGGGAAGGTAAAGAGTCAGGTGTGGGAGGGAAAGGAAGGGGGAGGGGGGAGGAATGAGGGGGCTAAGATGGGGCTGCATTCCAGGAAGAGAGAGAGTGGCTGGGCGGTGTTCCTCAGGGCAAGACGCTGGGACCTCCTTGGATTCCCTGCCAGTATGCCAAGGACGCTATGCTACCTTGCCCCGGTGCCCTTCTTGCTTGGGATGAAGGAAGGGAAGCAGGATAGGAACATAACTGAAGGAGGGATAGAGGGAAGGAGAGAGGATAGAAACATGGCTATCGGGGAGGTTAGAGGGAAGGAGAGAGGGACAGAAACATGACCGACGGAGGGATGGAGAGAAAGGATAAGTTTGCTGTCCTTCTTGCTTTGGATAAGGGAAGGGAAGCAGGATAGGAACATAACTGAAGGAGGGAGAGAGGGAAGGAGAGAGGATAGAAACATTGCTATCGGGGAGGGTAGAGGGAAGGAAAGGAAAACAAGCATGGCTGTCGGAGGGATGGAAAGAAAGGATCAGTAAGATAGTGACTGGAGAGTTGAAGATCTGTTTCCAACCTTGCTTGTTTGTTGTCATTCTTGTTTGATTGACGAGAGAGAGAGAGAGAGAGAGAGAGAGAGAGAGAGAGAGAGAGAGAGAGAGAGAGAGAGAGTTACGACAGGGATTTGATCGTAAGTGAATTTGTGTATCCCGGTCCAGCGAGCCGGTGATAGAATATTTGGATTAACCTCTTGAATAACTTAACTAAGCATTTTTATGTATCTTTCTTTGTAAAGGTGGATTCACGTTAACCTCTCCAGTTTTAAAATATCCCCAAAGGTAAATTAAGTCTCCTGATGATAGCGATAAATATATGTAAAAGATGCCATCGTGTTGTAAACGTAAAGGGAGAATCGAGGTTTATAGAGGGAGAGGACAAAGGGCGATAGGGCATTACTTTGGAGGAAGGTGGGTACTTCAGGAGTGGGAAGAATAGTAAGATTGTGAGGAGGAAACTTTATCACCTCCTTAATTCAGTCCGTGGTAGCTTCTTTGAGAGAGAGAGAGAGAGAGAGAGAGAGGAGAATGACAGATTGGGTGAAAACGGACTAGTGAATTAATGAGAGAGAGAGAGAGAGAGAGAGAGAGAGAGAGAGAGAGAGAGAGAGAGAGAGAGAGAGAGAGAGGAACGTGACAGGAGAGCTGTGACGAAATGATGAACAAGGAAGGCGAAAAAACCCAGGAGCCTTAAGCGAAGGAGAGGACATAGAGCTAGACTATGAACTGGTACTGGAAAAAGGATGGAGAAGAGTACTGGATAACTGGAACGGGAGGCCTGGAATGGAAACTGAGCACCGGGAAACAAACGTGGGATAAACTGGAAAAGAAATGGCAGAACGGTAACTGGAGGCCGTGAAATGAAAAAAATAAATAATAAAAGCTGAATAAGGAAAGGAAAACAGCTGAATAAGAAAATGGGAGCAAGAGGAGGCAGGGACCAAAAAGACAGGGAAGGGAGATTTGGAAGGGAAACTAAAAATCTGGGACAGGAGAAGAGGAAGGGAACGAGGTGGCTGGAAAGGGAATGGGTGCTGGAAAAGAATGGAATGGAAAACTAGAGCGGCTGAGCTGGATAGGAATGATAAACCAAAAAGCTGGAAAGAAATGCAACAGGGGGAAAACGAGACGGCTGGAATGAAAACGGAGATAGAACATAAGAAGAGAGGGTAACTGCAATATGCGAGTTGGCCCACGCAAGGCAGCTCGTATAAGAGTGTGCGAAATTATTTGAATAAGACAAGGATAGCAGAGAAGAAGGAGGGAAAGGAAAATGAGAAAGCTGGAATGGTAGAGCTGGAACGAAAATTAGACAGCTGGAACTGTAAAAGGTGGAACAGGAGCGAGTTGAAGTAAGGACAGAGGCGTGAGAAAGAGAGGGTGGGGGGGGGGGTGCGTGACTGCAGGTAACCGGGAAATGGCGGCGTCGTGGATGTAACTTGGGGAATCTGGCGCGTCGGGACAGTTCCGGCCAGGCTCATTTGCATACGCGCCCTGTTGGTTGGTCTTCTCTCTGTGTATTTTCATTTTCATAGTTCTAAAAATACACCTGCCCTAAACACTAAAGTAAAATTCTGTAGGGAATGTGAGACTGGTCTATTTTTATGCAAAAAAGGAGACAGAGATTAAGGCTGAAGGCGTGCAATATTTGTATCTCCCAAAGATAATTGAACTGAAGGAGAGTTACATTGCGTTTAAATGAATTTATGTATGGGTAGCGAATTGTTGTTGTTGTTGTTATTGTTGGAAGCCCCATCAACCTGGCGGAGCAGACCCATCAACCGCAGGCAAGCAACCGGCCCTGCAGGGCCATCCCGTGTAGTGAACCAATGTCCCCTTGCTGTGGACAGCGCCTTACTGCAGCATGGTGCGGGGATGAGTGTTAAGGTTTGGTTCCTGGGTGGATGCCGCATTTGCGTCTCTACCCACTAACAAGGACACTATTGTGGATAAGACAGACCAGGAAGAAATCCATAGTAGGCCAGTTTTATACATGATAGACTGTGAGTATCAGTTAACTGGTGCATTACAGGGTTAGGCAGAATGGGGTGAGAGTTGAGGCTTCTTTACATTGAGAGTCTATCTGCAGATTTTTTCTAATAAATCCGCCTTTTCTTTTGTATCAATCATAATAGGTCTAAAAATAACCCCTCCCCCAGTTTTGAAAGGTAAAAATTTATTGTATTTCATAAACATAGATGCTTTTTCTGCTGTGCCTCACCTTACAAGTACAAAAGTGTTAGGTGCGGGAACTTGGGTGCTTTAGTTAATGCCCTTGATGTGGTGTGATGTGGGAAGAGGAGTTCGTGTGGTGCGGTGTGATGGTGATATGGTATGTTGTGTGGTGTGGTGTGGTGTGGTGTTGCTTTGCAGAGTCGCTAAAGTCTTCGGGAATGAGGTTTCTTGCGTCTGAAAATCGTTAGTGAAAGATAAAACCGCGCCCAGAGATGCTCCGGGATTAAAAATAAATAAATAAACAAAAAAAAGGACAGGTGCTTGCGGGAACTTGAGGGCCTATATATGGAGCTTTGGTAAAGTTGGTAAAGCCTACGAGCGTAAACTGGGTGCTTTGGGTTTGCTAAAGACCGCTGGAAGACCTCCTTGAAACGGACACGGCCGCTGCTGGAGATATTTTGCATCCAAAAACTTACCTTCCCCTTTTGTATTTTTTTAACATTTTCTTCGTAATAAAATGAATCTTGAGTACTTGAGAAAAAATTTGTTTGAGTAATGTTCGTTGATGCTGACTTCCAGCTTTGAAAAATTGTACGTTCTCTCTGTGTATGTCCATAATAATAGTCCTGAAAATACCCCTTCCTGCCGTGGGTCGAGGGAAAAATTATTAAGAGACGGCTTGGATCCTTTATAGATATGGAGAGGGTCCTGGAGAGGATCTAAGTCGGCCCAAAATGGTTATATCTGGGCAGTAAATAGGGCTTCAGTATTTGGATGCAGTGTCTTCCTTATAATGCTTTAGTTTGCTTACTTTATGATGAGCTTCTCCAAAATAGATAGATGGATAGACAGGTAAATAAGTAAAATAAATAAATAGATAAATGAATAAATAAACTTTTTCTTTTTGTTTATTTAGCATCGTTAATTCTGAAAATACACCTTCCGGAAACACACAGCGGTAAAAACTGTCTAGAAGTACCATTTGCTGAGGCTTATTTGCATACAGACTCGATTTTGTTTTACTCTCAGCTGTCGCTGAGAAGAGACGTGCATATGAAGTGTGGCTGCAGAGGAAGGATGAGATGTCATATGAAAGGTATAAGGAGAAGAGGAATAGAGCGAGAAGGGCTGTGCGTGATGCTAAAGTGGCAGCAGATGAGAGGTGGGGTAGGCGGCTGACAGAGAATTTTCAGCAGAATAAGAAAATGTTTTGGAAGGAGGTGAAAAGGGTGCGAAAGGGAGAGTCTGGGAAGGAAGAACGAGTAAAAGCAGAGGATGGAAGGATGTTAATTGAGATGGATGCAGTAAGGAAGAGATGGGCAGAGTATTTTGAAAGATTGTTAAATGTAGAGGAGGAAAGGGTGGCTGAGATTGTGGCGGATGGAAGGGTGCAAGGAATAAATGTGTTGGGAGAGTTGAATGATTCTTTGATCACGAAGGAGGAAGTGGAGAAGGCAGTAAAGGAGATGAAAGCAGGGAAAGCTGCAGGTATGGATGGGTGTGCTGTGGAATGCCTGAAGGGTGGTGGAGTGACTATTGTTGACTGGTTAGTAAGATTGTTGAATGTGTGCTTTGAGAAAGGTATGGTGCCAATTGACTGGGCAAGTGCTTGTGTGGTCCCGTTGTATAAAGGCAAGGGTGATAAGTATGAATGTACTAGCTTTAGGGGTATAAGTCTGTTGAGTGTTGTAGGTAAGGTGTATGGTAGAGTGTTAATTATGAGAGTTAGAGAGGGTACAGAGGGAGTAATTAGTGATGAGCAGTGTGGCTTTAGGAGAGGGAGGGGATGCGTTGATCAGGTGTTTGCTGTGAGACAAGTGTGTGAAAAGTATTTAGCGAAAGGCAAGGATGTGTTTTGGGCATTTATGGATTTAGAGAAAGCGTATGATAGAATTGATAGGGAGGCTTTGTGGACTGTTTTAAGATTGTATGGACTTGATGGTAGGTTACTAAAAGGGGTGAAAAGTTTTTATGTAAATAGTAGAGCGTGTGTAAGAGTGGGAAATGCTGTGAGTGATTGGTTTCCCGTGAGAGTGGGGCTGCGACAGGGATGTGTGATGTCGCCTTGGTTGTTTAATATTTACATGGATGGTGTTGTAAGGGAGGTGAATGCAAGAGTTTTAGGTGGTCTGAGTCTGGTAAATGTTGATGGAGGAGAGTGGAATCTGAAGCAGCTGCTGTTTGCAGATGATACTGCACTGGTGACTGATTCAGAGGAGAGATTGAGAGAGAGTTGGTAGAGGAGTTTGGAAGGGTGTGTGAGAGGAGGAAATTGAAAGTAAATGAGAATAAGAGTAAAGTGATGAAGTGTACGAGGTTGATAGATGGTAGGGGGATGAATATAGTTTTGAATGGTGAGTTGCTTGAGGAGGTAGATTGTTTTAAATATCTAGGGTCACATGTTGCTGTGGATGGAAGAATAGATGCAGAAGTGAAGTTTAGAATAAATGAAGTAGGAAAGGTGCTGGGAGGAATGAAAAAAGTGTTTAAATGTCGTTCGCTTAGAATGGATGTAAAGAGAAGGCTGTATGAGGGTGTTGTGGTACCGACTGCATTATATGGGTCTGAAACATGGAATATGGGTGTAGCAGAGAGGAAAAGTTTGAATGTAATGGAGATGAGATGTCTGAGGAGTATGTGTGGAGTGACGCGTATGGATCGGGTGCGAAATGATGAAGTGCGAAGGAGAACTGGAGTTGTTCGGGAGATGGCTGGTAGAGTTGAGCAGAGGGTGTTGCAATGGTTTGGGCATATGGAGAGAATGGATAATGAGCGATTGGTGAAAAAGATAACTAGATCTGATGTGAGAGGTGTAAGGCTGAGAGGAAGACCACGAATAGGATGGATGGACAGTGTGAAGAGAGCGCTGGATGCGAGAGGATGTCTGTTGAGCAAGGAAGAGTGGCTGTGCGTGACAGAAATAAATGGAGAGAAATTGTGAATGAATAAGTGATGACGCAGCCCTGAGGGGATATTCTCCCGCATTTGGTCTGATCAGCTAGTCAGGTCAGGTGCGGGTAAGGGGATGGGTCTGTTATGATGTGGCAGGGGTAAACCAGTTCTGCTGTCGGGCCCTGCTGCGGATGTCACTGATTGCATTGCCCAGTTGACCCTTGTGCGGTGTGGTGCGGTGAGGATCTGTCCGTTCTCCCCTTTGGGGCTAAGATGCGAATGAATGTGTTTGAATGGATGAGTAAATGGAGAGTGAGTCGTCCTGTCTCGGCTACCTCCCTTTCCTTGGGGGAAGCAGCCTAGGTATATAGATAGATAGGAACTTCCCCTAAAACTGTGCCAACCCTCCAGCACTTTTGGGTAAATTTATAAACTGAATTTCCCTTCCTTATGCCTTTGTTTTTAAGGTAAATTATGATACTGTAGAACTTTATCTAAAAATTTATTAACTCTCCAGCTAGCTCTTTTCTTAATGCATATTTACCGTGCTTAATTCCGTTCCATTATGCATTTTTTTTTTTTATACCCTATATACCTGACTGCAATTCCGTTCTGTTATGTTCATTTTTTCTTATTCTTTTTCATTCTTTTACCGCTTTACTATGAGAGATATTCCCTACACTCAGTATACTGTAATATGGCGGTTACAATAAAGCAGCAGATAAATCGCCATCACAGTATAGGCTTCTGTATTCAACGTAGGAGTGTAGATAATGGTGGTGGTGGTATCGGTGGTGGTGGTTGTTAGTAGTAGCAGCCCCAGGTTCATATCTAAAATGCGGACTTGTGGACTACAGGCTTAAATTGCCCCAAATGAATCATGTATGTAATCTTTCCAGTTCTAAATGTCTCTCCCAAGCAGAATACAGCCATCTGGTAATACACAAAAATAAAATATAAATGACGTAGTGAAGGCGTTAGTAGATGCTGTATTTAATGGATGCTGTATTATGTGGATGCTGTATTCAACCCCACTAGTCAGAGTTGCCATCTTGAACTGAATAACATCGTCTAGAGGCAGCCAGAAGAAAGTGAAAATACCCCATCGTAGTGAAGAGGTTGAGGTTAAGACATCCCCAGGTATGACCGAGGAGAAAGTTGTCTGGGTTGAGATGTTGAGAGCAACATTGATAAAATCTTTACGTGACGCGGCTGTGGATTAATGAGAGTAATTATCAACGCACTGTGACTGGTGTGCGGTTAAGAGGTGGGATTTAAGGCCAGTCAGGATTTAGAACTCGTGCAATGATTTCTCAATGTTCGAGGAGCTTAATTTAATCCCTTTGTCGCGAGAGGTCTTTCTTGAGCTGAGTAAAATTGTCTTGAGTCTCCGGTTTGCACACAGACTCAGCATAGACTCCTGTAGACACATTCAGGTCGCGTTTTACAGGTAGGCACTTGAAAGGAGATTCTTAGAGTGGAAAAAATCGTATACTTAAATAGTAAACAACAAGGGAATGCAGGCTCCCTATTTTTTTTTTTTTTTCCGAATTTTTGAAGCAAACGAAAGTCAAGGGACAACTTCCTGTCGCTGGAGAAGTCACTCGCCCCCACCTAATCCTCCACGCAGGTGTACGTACAGGAGTGGAAGGCTTTGGGAGTGTAGAGTGAGAGTGCATGTGAAAATTGTGTTCTGTTGACTGATTGTAAGAGAGCGAGAGAGAGAGAGAGAGAGAGAATGTGCAACGAGGCAGGTAGAGTAAATTATGCCCGGTCACTCCCTCCCCCTCTGGTGCAATAAGGTGTGGGGAAGGGGGAAGGCCCCGGAGTGAGTGAGTGAGTGTTTGGTGACTGGTGAGGATGGCTTGAGAGAGAGAGAGAGAGAGAGAGAGAGAGAGAGAGAGAGAGAGAATGAAGATATGTAGGGATAAGGAGAGAGAGAGAGAGAGAGAGAGAGAGAGAGAGAATATGTGCAAGAAGGTAGATAGTCATTTATGGATGATGCCCGCTGGTGGTGGTGGGGGGGTATGGGGCAGGAAGTGAGTAAGAGCCTCATGGGGTGGCTTACGTGCCCGAGGGGTGGGGTTGGGGGGGTTGCACCATGTTAGGAGGGATCGGGTGGCTCGGTCGGTTTGGTGCTGGCCACATGTTCGTAGGACGCAGTAACATGAAATCGAGCTCTAAAAAAAACTCTAAAGAATCTAGAGTAGGCGCTCGCGAGTTACCACCAGTCAGTTTACGCTTTCCTCTTTACTTTTAGGGACATTGACCGTGCTACCTTGTGCAGTGTCCTTTTCCCCGATGGCAGCTCTCCAGTGGTCATGATATTGAGTCATTTCCCTTTTCATTCCACTAGCCAGGAGGTCTCTACGTAGGTTTTCGTCTCACGTCTTCCTTTCACATTCACCCCACTGATCCTCCTCAGCCAGTCCTCCTCCTCCCTTCTTTGAATATAACATAAAATTTCCGGTTTGCATCACATCTCTTATTTATTATTTGTTTATTTGTTTGTTTATTGGCATATCTCTCTCGCAGCACCTTTCTCGGTTATATCAGCGAGACTCTGCACATCCACTGCAACAATCTTCTTTCTCTGTGTTTCAGTCTGTATGTATCCTCTCGTCTCACAGGCTAAGTCCAACTCCCATACAGCATAACACTATACTATATTCTTCTATCAGTATCATCTCGTTAGCCTTCTGTGCCATGTATCAGTCGTACCCTGCTCCAAACGCCCTTATGACCTTAACACTTTACCAGATAAGGTCCTGGAGGTTTGGAGGCTGTGTTTTCGTGGATCTAGGAGGCCCTTTGTGCACCTTGTGGCCAGTTTATTTCTGCGTATGGTATTAATCTCTTCAGTACGATGACATTTTTGCTACTGTCATGATTTTATGCTGATTGAATACTTCCCTGAATGATGAGGTCTGCTCTACTTTTACTACTGGTGGAGGGTACTTTATTAAACCTCCAAGAGACCCCACTCAGTAAAGAGGGTAATACTCTTTTGGATGGCATTTACGGTATTTATTTATTTATTTAGAGTGGGGATAATGATGATAGCGATGACGATGATGAAATTCGAGGAAGCAGATGTATGACGAGAGAAAGTAATGGGGGAAACAAAGGCCCATCTGAGCTAGCCATGGAGCCACTCACAGGCCGTAGAGACTCGTTACATTACCCTATAACCCAGTCCCCTCTGCCGCCGTAACGAGTCTCTTTGATGTGCGAGTGGCTCTATGGCTAGCTCAGATGGGGCCATAGTTGACTTTGCCGGTTGAGGGAGATGGTAACTAACTCCACATTCCCGCAGAGAGAGAGAGAGAGAGAGAGAGAGAATTAATAGGTAGGCCTCACTTATTTTCACTGGAGATTATATCGATTAGCTTAATACTAGATTTCTTTTCCCTTTTTATTTTTTATTTATATCATTTTTTTTTTCCGGAAGCCAGCGTAAATAAAACTCAGCAGTATCATTAAACCTGAAACACGCAACACAAGCTTCGCCGAATCCAAAATGGCGATATCAAGTTGGCCAGCCCCATATACCACAGCTTGCCCCGAGTGTAAAGAGGGAGGGGGGGGGTAGGATGCCGGGGGAGGGGGAGGATGAGAGGTGGGGGGAGGGTAGGATGCGAGGGGGAGGGGTTAATGTAGGATGCGCGGCGTGGTCTGCAGTGGTGAATGAGTTTCCGGAAGCAATGAATCCTTCCAGTTCCCAGAAGCACTACGCTGGAGAACCACTACACGTTGTTGGGGGAATTTCCTGATCTGGTCCCTGGAATGCCAACACTTACTTCTCCTCCCTTTTTCCCCATCCCCTTCCCCTTTCCCTTCCCTTCTTTTCCCCTGCCATCACCCGAGCTGCACCATACAACACCCAGCCCATCCCCTTCCCCATCCCCTTCCCCTTCCCCTTCCCCTTCCCCTTCCCTTCTTCTCCCCTGCCATCACCCAAAGTGCCCCATCCAACACTCCCCTTCTCTCTTCCCGTCCCTCCCCTTCGCTCATGCACACGTTTACTTGCAGAAGTAAAGTTCTGTCCTCTCTCTCACACATTTAGATGGTCAATTAAAGTTTTTCACACACACACACACACACACACACACACACACACACACACACACACACACACACACACACACACACACACACACACACACACACACACACACACACACACACACACACACACACAAATATTCTTGCACCGTTCACGCATTTAACTAGCCAGAGTCCCTCCTATCAAGCACTTAGATAGCGAATTAAAAGCACCTCTCTCTCTCACTCACACTTTTTGATAGTCAGTTAAAGTCACTCTCCTCTCTCTCACACACTTAGATTGCCATTTATATTGCCTCGTCTCTCTCTCTCTCTAACACACACACACACACACACACACACACACACACACACACACACACACACACACACACACACACACACACACACACACACACACACACACACACACACACACACACACACACACACACACACACACACACACACACATTTTCGATATCCATTTCGTCCCCTCCTCTGCTTCACACACATTTAGATGGCGTGTAATGGTCTAGTTTCGCTCTCACATTTAGCAAACCAAATAAAATTCCTTGTTAACACATTTTGATGGTTAGATACAGTTACACTTTTCTGTCACTCAAATATTAGTTGCAATTATTTGCATCTTCGTTTTTCCTCACATTAAGCTAGGCAAATAAAGTTACTAATTTATTAAGATAGTTTAGGAGTTCATGAGATAAAAGTATATTGCTCACACATATATAGAATACAAAATTTAGTACCTCTGTCACTCCCTCACGTTAAGATAAACAATTTTTTTTCGCTCACATTCAGATAGCCAAATTAAGCTTCTCTCTGGCTCACGCGTAGAGTACGAAGTTGGTGTAATAAATCCCTTGCCATATCCTTTTTACCTTAACTTGTTCCAGATTTTCGTCCCTTTTGGAGTTTATTTCATGTAGCTCAGTAGCAGAAAGAGACAACCTTGCGGCTCTGCATCCTTTCTGTTGCGCTTCTTTGTGACTAGCATCATATTCTAGTGTTAATTTATTGTTAGAAGTCAACATGCGAGGTGGAGATGGCAATTTTAGGCCAAGATAGAGTAAAAAGAGTATAGTATTCCCTTAGGGTTAACCCCATGAGTACAGTGAAGTCTTTAGTGTTCATCCCACCGACAAAGCAATATTATTCAGTTTTAGAGAGGCCTTTAGTTCAGAATCCCTCATAAGTTTGATAAAGGCGTTGAAATGCAGGAAGGGACGTACAAGGCATGATGTAATGATGGGGATAAAAATGAATAAAGGTGTGGATCAAAAAATAGTATGAGATTCCCGGTCTGCTATTCCTTCCACTCATTTTGTTTATTCAGGTGTAGTTGAACTTTTTATCCTGGATTGTACTTTTGCTTGGCGTTCTTCTGTTTTAAGTGTGTCTCACCTTAGAGGAATATGACGTGTAATAAATGTAACTTATTAAACTTTTCCATAAGCTGTGAAAATGGTATATGAATGATTAGTAATACTCTTTCCTTAATGTTTTCACTGGAAGAGGCTGCCTGGAGTCGAATATAATCACCCACAAAAAGGGGTAGCATTTCATCTGGTTACCTGGAAATTTAATTATATGTCGACTTCCCTAGAACAACAGGAAAGTATTTATAAAACACGCGATTTTCTTTTATCATCACTAGCCTTTACCATTTTCTTTACTATAATCTAATCAACATTAGCCTTTACCAATTAACCTTATTATACTTGAGGTGGGGAGATCCAGAACACGGCTGCACTGGAAGAGAAAGAAAGCTTTAGGTATTCTCTCAGTTTGTCTCCTTCCCAGCCCCCTTCCCCCTCCCTCACCCATATGCTGTAACAGGTGTGATAGTCCTTGCAACACAAATGCTTGGTGCTGCATCTGCCACATCCCAGCGCCAATACAAAGACCAGATCCAGTTCTTCACCCCCGCCAGTCTCACGGACGTATCGTTAAATTTAAAGTGCGCGCAGGTGTAGGCAAGGCCGTGTTATTTGGCGTTCAGTTTTACGAGTAAAACACCTGTAAGGGTAGGTACACACACACACACACACACACACACACACACACACACACACACACACACACACACACACACACACACACACACACACACACACACACACACACACACACACACACACACACACACACACACACACACACACACACACACACACACACACACACACAGTTTTACATAACTCAGCCAGCAGAGGTAACAAAAAATCAGGCGCCTTTTTTTCCACTATAAATTTCAATAATGATATAGTTTAAAAAAATAGGGGTTTATCTTCCCCCTCGCGCTCCGTTTCAATAATACAACCATTAATCGGTGTTCGGTGTTATAATTTACAGGAAATACGTGGCTAGCATTTCCTCCCCTGACCCCAGCTAAATTCAGTGTGCAGGAATGTTGCAAAATCCAGTATGCAAATTTGTACAAAAATTCGACATGTAGCTGTGCTCTAAAATTCGATGTGTAGATGTGTACTGGAATTCGACGTGTAGATGTGTATTGAAATTCGACGTGTAGATGTGTACTGAAAGTCTGTGTTGGTGTGTACTGAAATTCGATGTGGGGTCTTAGAACACCAGTGTGCAACTGTGAACCCAAAGTACGATATGAAGCGGCATCCTAAAACCTGATTGCAGTCCTAAAATCCTGTGTGCAGTTGTGTTCAGTTGCCCGAAGGAGGAGGAGGAGGAGGGAACGAAGAAGATAATATTGTTCAGGTGTGTGCATCCTAATCCCGCTGTGCAGTTACTTCCTAATCCCAGTGTGACGCCGGATGTCTACCTGGCCACCTCTTGATTAGCTTGTCGCCCGGGGATGTGCAGGTTCTCTGTCACACTGAGATACTTTTAGCTTCTTCATATACGTTGGTTTCGTTTTAGCCAGCCCTTCCGCCTCCAGTCTCGGCCACGGGTTGTGATATTAGGCCGCGTTCTCCTTGACTTTGGAAACCGTAGCACCTCTTTCTTAGCGATTTATTTTTCGTTTTACGGGTTGTTTCCCTCGTTTGTTTATTTATAATTTTTTTAATGTTAACATAATTTACATCTGTAGACTAATCTAAACCAGGATATTACCGCAGTCTTTCCTCGGGTCTGTCTCCGTCAGCTGAATCCGATCGTCAGATGTTAGCCACAATTTAAGTGATTATTTGCATAATAAAGGCTTAATTGAGATCGACTCTTGTGATGGAATAGTATAAATCGCTGAGGAAGAAGCGTTGCGAAATCACTTGAGCCAGCGAGAGTACGACTACGCCCCAGCAAGGTTGTTTATCGACATATATTTCAGGTGCTTAGGATGGCCCCCCGTGAGCCACTTTATTAACCACCTTACTCCAGTCACGTACTAATTATTTTGTCCTCAGTAGAACCACCTTACTTGAGTGATGTACTTATTATTATATCCTTAGTAGAACTACCTTGCTCCAATGACGTACTTATTTTGACCTTATTATCCTCAGACAGTCATTTTCGAACTGCAGAGGTCAGACACAGCCTTGTTTAACTCCTTCACTCTAGAATAGCTTTCCTCGGTTGAATATCATGTGGACGTAGCATAAATGAACTGAAAAAATACGTCCCCGGATGGAAAGACTTAAGGTTATGTGTATATATATTTTTGTAGCTCATGAAGGCACGCATTGAGCTCGAGGTTTGTTTATTCTCACGGACGCCCGGGTGTGGGAATGCGTAAAATAGGAGAGGTTGGGGCGTAACAGAGACGGCAGCACGCTAGTTGGGGTTCGGTATGGATCCTGGCGCGCGCGCGCACACACACACACACACACACACACACACACACACACACACACACACACACACACACACACACACACACACACACACACACACACACACACACACACACACACACACACACACACACACACACACGGCAGAGGGTGAGGATTGAAGCAGGAGGATGGAGATTTGGACAGAGGTGCAGGTAAGGGAACGGAGATAAGGATAGAGGTGCAAGGGAACGGAGATAAGGATAGAGGTGCACGCAAGGGAACGGAGATAAGGATAGAGGTGCACGCAAGGGAACTGAGATAGGGATGGAGGTGCCAGCAAAGGAACAGAGGTGGGGATAGAGGTGCAAGCAGAGGAACAGAGGTTGGGATAGAGGTGCAAGGGAACGGAGGCAGAGATAGAAGTGCAAGCAGGGGAACGGAGATAGGGATAGAGGTGGAGATAGGGAGAGAGGTGGAAGCAGGGGATTTATTTAGTTAATCTGTCTTGCTCTTGAACTTAGACTAGAGGTCGAAGCAAGAGGGTGATGTGAAAACAAGGGAATGGAAAAAGGAGTAGAGGTACAAGCAAGGGAATGGAGGCGGTGCAAGCAAGGAAGTGGAGGTGCAAGTAAGGAAATGGAGGCGGTACAAGCAAAGAAGTGGAGGTGCAAGTAAGGAAATGGAGGCGGTACAAGCAAAGAAGTGGAGGTGCAAGCAAGGATATCGAGGCGGTGCAAGCAAGACGGTGGAGGTACGGGCAAGGGAATGGAGAAGGAAATCGGTGCAAGCAAGGGGAACATAAGAGAATAGGGGTAGGGTAAGCATGGATTTAGTGGCGCTGCGTATAAAGCAAAGATCCCCAGGCCAGGCAAGGGAGGAGGAGAATATACGGATAAACATAGAAGCAGAGGAACAAACAGTGGAACAGCGGTGGTGCAAGTAGGGAAACGGAGAAAGAGGTGGTGCAAGGAAGCAAGGAGTGGAGAAGGTGCCAGCAGTGAGTGGAGATGGTGGAAGTGAGGAGTGGAGGATATGCGAGCATGGTGTGGAAGTGGTGCAGGCAAGAGGTATTTCAAGCAAGGGAGTGAAGGATAAGGGTGCAAGGAAAGGCAATGATCACCGGGCCAAGCAAGCAGCGGTCAACAGCACGGTCGTTCGTACGTACCCTCACGGAAACCTCCCCCCCTCCCCCCATTTCTCTCTCTCTCTCTCTCTCTCTCTCGTTTTTTTCTCTGGGGGTTTACTAAAATGATTAGGATGTTTAATTTTTAAGTGAATTACGCGTCATTTGTGGAAAAAGTAAAAATTGAGGAGGGAGAGAGTAAGAGAGAGAGAGAGAGAGAGTCAGGTGTGAACAAAAGCAGGTGTGTTAATTAGCAAGGTGAGGCAGACAGACGGTTGGCAGGAAGAGGCAGTTTTGTGTGAAAAATGGAGAGGCAGGCAGGTAGGCAGGCGCACGTGGAAAAGAGGCAGGGCTTGGAAAATGAGCTGAGAGGCAGAAAGGTGTAAATGAACCTGAGACAAACATACCAGGTGTAAATATAGGTAAGAGTGATAAAAATAGGTGTTGACAATTATTGCAGAAAGGCAGAGTGTAGATGCAAATTTAGGATAGAGTGAAACAAACAGGCGCAGAAATTGAGCACGTTTTTGAAAATGAGGTGAGAGGAGCGCAGGTGTAAATGAATGTGAGGCAGGTGTAACAGGTGTAAATATTAGACTGAGTGAAAGGTATTGAAAAGGAGCTGAGGGACAGACAGGTGTAAAGGATCTGAAACAGGTGTAGTAGGTGGAATATATGGAAGAACTGCAAAATAGTAATTGAAGCAGACAGGTGTAAATGAATCTGAGGCAGCTGTAAATGTAAATTGAGTGAAACAGGTGTTGAGAATGTGCTGAGAGAAGAGCAGGTGTAACTGAAGATGGGGCAGGTATAGCAAGATATATATAGACTGAATGAAACTAGCAGGTTTGAATAGTGAGCAGAAGTAGGCAGGTGAAGCAGATGAAAATTTTGATTGAGTAAAAAAAAATCAGGTGCTGAAAATATGTAGGGATTGGAAAATGACTACAGATGTAAATGAAGCTGAGGCAAGTATAGAAGGTGTAATAAATGTAAGCGGAGTGAAAGAGGCAGGTGTGGACGAAGAACAGGTAAGCAGACATGCAGTAGGTAGGCAGGGGCTGAAAATGAGCAGAGAGGTGATGAGGGGAAGGCAGACAGTTGTAAAGGAGTGCCAGACTGGTGTAGCAGAAGTTGTAAATATAGGTAAGCGTTAGGCAGGTTGATGTGGAGGGAGGAAAGGCAGGCAGATCCAGGCAGGATAAAAAAACTAGACAGGTGTGTGATGTGAGGTGGGCAGGTGCGAGAGATTGGGTGGTGGGATTGTGAAACATCCAAGGTTGTCAGTGTGGATGTAAAGAGAAAGATGAAAAGGAATAGGAGGCGGAAGAGGAGGAGGAGGAAAAAGGGAAGGAGGAGGAGGATAAGGAAGAAGAAGAAAAGAAGATAAAATTGAATCAAGCCAGTTTGTGGACAAAGAGCATAAAGAAAATATCGTTATCAGTGTTCTAAGGCATGATGCTTATGGAAGATGCAATGAAGAAGAAGAAAGAAGAAGGAGATGATGATGATGAGGAGGAGGAGGAAGCACATCAATATTGTTAAGAATATGCATATGAAGAAATTCCGTGAACTTATTTTTGGCCTGAAGTTTATGGAAGGTGTGAGGATAGGTTATGTGTTATTTATGAAGGTAGATTGTATGGTATTTGCTTACATGATGGACTTCCTGCTACCTATCTACCCATCTATATTTGCATACCTACCTGCCTATATATATTTACCTACCGATCCGCCTGTTTATATTTACCTACCTACCTTCCTACATACCTGTTCTGTCTGCCTACCTACCTACCTACCTTCCTTTTCTGCGTGCATGCCAAGTAACCATTTGGACGTAACCACCCACCACCATCTCACCTGCGTGCCACCCAATCGATTAAACCTCACCTTACCTACCAAACTTATTTTCCTGCCTCCCACCCGCCCAGCCGAATCTCCCTACCTCCGTGCCTCCCAAATGACCATTGTTGACCTCACTTATTCACCTTATGTAACTACCTGACTACCTATCTACCTACTTTTGAACCTAACTGCCTAAATTCATACCTACCTTCCTTCGTTTCTTGATTCACTCCTTCCCTCCTTCCATCCCTCTTTTCTTTCTTTCTCTCTTCATACCTGCTTTCCTTCCTTCCTTCCATCCTTCTTTCCTTTCTTATCTTTATTTCTTTCTTCCTTCTGTCTGCCATCTTGACCTGACCTATTCACATTACGTAACTACTTGTCTACTTACCGTCCCACTAAGTTACCTGCCTAGGCTACTTACAGTACACTCGTACTTTCCTTCACTTCTTTCTTTCATACCGTTCTCAATTTCCTTAGTTCCTTCCGTCTTCCTTTTTTCTTTCTAACTGACCTTTTCACTCTAGCTAAGAACCTGTATACCTACCGTCTTTCTGACTTACCTTCTTACCTACCTACAGTACCTGCGTACCTACAGTACATACATACGCATACATACATACCACAGCCAACCAGCAAACCACGCAACCAAACTATCAGCCTACCTACCTACCTACCTACCTGCCTACCTACCTACCTACCTACCTGCCTACCTACCTACCTACCTACCTACCTACCCTTGGCATAGTGTAAGTATGGCTGTCTGGCTAACCCTTTTGTTCCAGGCCATGAAAAGCCCCAGCATCAAGGCCTGCTGCACTGGTTTTTCTCACTTTTGTCCGCCCTGCCCTAAGTTCTCTCTCTCTCTCTCTCTCTCTCTCTCTCTCTCTCTCTGTGCGTAACTGGTTTTTCTTTGGGGTTCTGGTCTATAGGAGTCTTCGATAATTTATAACTTTATGTATTTTTCCGGAATTAGTTTAGTCTGCGCTGCCTTACGTTCCATTTGATGTTTTTCTTGGTTTTCTGAGATTTTAGGTACTTTTTTTTCTGTATATTTTTACATTAATGGGATTCTTTCATATATATACTTTTTTTTTTTTTTTTACTATATAGCTTGTTTTTTTCGCCTTGACATCCCGAAATTTTAGGTGCGTATTTTTTTGAGAGAGAGATTTTGAGTTTGAGAGTATAGTTGACTTATCCTACTATTTTTTTTTTTTATTGACAAGTTATTCATTCTTAACTTCTTCATCCCGAGTATGTAATTTTCAGTTAATTTTCGATGCCTCCAGACGATTTTATTCAGCTTAGTGGGCTTTTTTCGAGCTGGTTTTAGGTGTAGATTTTTTTTTTTCTTTTGTCGAAAATTTTGAGGCTTATTTTCTTCGTGTATGATTTTCGTTGAAGGAATTGTATTTTTGTTTTATTAGTTACGGTACGATTAGCCCATATTAATTGCCTTCCACTCTTTTTTTTCGTTCACTTCTCAATATGTAAAGTTTTTCAGTTTTTTTTTATTAAAGTTTTCTACCCTCATTTATTTCGTGATGTAGGGTTCTAGCTATATTGTGTGTGTGTGTGTGTGTGTGTGTGTGTGTGTGTGTGTGTGTGTGTGTGTGTGTGTGTGTGTGTGTGTGTTATAAAAGTATTTCGTCATCGTAATACTCTTATTTCTCCTTTTTTTCCAGGATTTCGGCGGATTACGTCTATTTTCATGAAGGTTTCTTTTTTTATGGAGAGGAAATTGTGTTTTAGGAGAGATTTACGTCCTTTGAAACCCGGTATTTTGGTTTATTTTCAGCAATTTTGGTGTGGCAATTCTTTTTCTAGAGTTCTTTTTTATATATGGGATTGAATTTGGGTCTCTCTCTCTCTCTCTCTCTCTCTCTCTCTCTCTCTTTATTGCCACCATTTACTGCGTCTTAAAACAGCTTTATTTCGTCTTCATTATCAAGGATTTTGGTAACTTCTCCCTTATTTTTCCTTTTCATAGAATTAAACTTTGAACTTTTCTCCTCTTTAGCGCCATAAAAAAAAGGAAAAAAAATCTTAGTGATGGCCTCTTAAGCTAGTTTAATTTCGTCTTTAATTTTTTTGAGGTATTGGCAGCGTCTTCTTTATTTCTTGAGGAGTTTATGGCGTGAAATTTGAGATTGTTCATATCTTTAGTTATTATTATTATTATTATTAGTTTTGAGAGAGAGAGAGAGAGTTATCATTTTTTACACTGACATAGCGTGCTGTATTTCATCTTCATTTCTTGAGATTTTGGTGACATATTCTTCTTTTTGTAAAGGGGGTTATGAGATTACCGCTACAGTCTCTCTCTCTCTCTCTCTCTCTCTCTCTCTCTCTCTCTCTCATTAGTGTCGTGTCTAGAGATATATACACCGCCATAAACTCTCTGTTTTCTGTCATGTTATACACTTTTTACGGGGGTCTCTATAAGATTTTTTTTATTTAGTATTATTCTCCCTTTCATGTCACAATTCGTCATACTTATTTTTTTTTTCTCCTTACTTTAGATTTTATTAGTTTCTTTTATTGCCGTCTTATTTTGAGTTTTCTTCGCCTCTTGCCATTATTATTATTATTTTTTTTTTACGAATTATCCTCATCATAGACCCTTTTTAGAACTCATATTTTCCGAATTTTTGAGTGAGAGTATTTTTTATTCAACCCCCTGAACCGGATGGCGTCATTCCAGTTTCTTCAGGCTGACCCCATGCGCTTTTACTCAGCTTGGGATAGACTTTTCGACCTGGAGGGGTTTGGACACAGACCTTATTCATCTCTTTACTACCAAGTGGCTCTCTTGAATAAAATCGTCTGGAGGTAGCAGGTTAAATAGAATCGTCTGGGAATAGCATAGAAATAAACAGGCATCACGTCATCGATTTGAAGATGGTTAGTTTTTTATAGGAGATTTTTTCTAAATGTATCGTTCTGTGATAGTATGTCAGGGAAATAGATGAGTTTTTCTTTTGCTTCATTCATTCATTCTTTTTCTTCCATTCTGTCTTTGTTTCTCTATTTCCATTCCTTCCTTCCTTCCTTCCTTCCTTCCTTTCTGCTGTTCGTCCGTCCGTCCTTCTTTCCTTCCTTCATTCATTCAGTCATCCTTTTTTCCGTATATTTGTTCTTTTCTTTCCTTCCTTCCTTCCTTCCTTCCCTCATTCATTCATCTTTTTTCCTTCTATTCCTTTCCTCCTTCCTTCCTTTTCTTCCTTTCTTTCTCTTCTGCTCAATTTCTTTCTCCATTATCGTTTCTCCTGTCAGATACCATCCTTCCGATTTCCTGTTCCTTTCCCCACCTTTCTTCTCTCCTTCCTCGCCTTCTTCTTTCGCCATGTTTTTCGTCGCTGCTCAGTCAGTTCCGCCATAACTCATATTTTTCACATCAATGCTCTGTTTTTTTCTTTTTCCCCTTTTTTTCGGGGCCTTCTCACAGCTGGGTCTATTATTTCCTTCTTTTATTTATTTATTTATTTTTCTTCCTCGCTCTTTCTTCCGTCATTTGGTTTTGTTTATCGTGTCTGTCTGTCTCTGTCTCTCTCTCTCTCCACACACACACACACACACACACACACACACACACACACACACACACACACACACACACACACACACACACACACACACACACACACACACACACTATAAAGCAAGGCCATATAAGACTGAAATATAACCCAAATCAACCATGACTCGCAGGTCGACGGCCAAAAAAAAAAAAAAAAAAAAAAAAAAAAGAGAGAGAGAGAGAGAGAGAGAGAGAGAGAGAGAGAGAGAGAGAGAGAGAGACCTCTAAACAAGCATCTCAGTTTTCCAAGGAGGTAGTGGAGAAGGAACAGCGAGAGGAAAAAAAATGAAAAAAGAAGATAACTCAGACACCAGCGAAGAGAGAGAAAAAAAGAGTGGAGATTACGAAGATAAAAGAGCGAGAGAAGGAGAAACGGGGGAAAAAAGAGGGAAAAAGAGTGGTTATTACGAAGATAAAGAGCGAGAGAAGGAGAAACAGAGGGGAAAAAGAGTGGATATTACGAAGATAAAGAGCGAGAGAAAGAGAAACAAAGGGGAAAGAGATTGCGAAGATAGAGAGCGAGAGAAGGATAAACAGGGGAAAAAAGAGGGAGAAAGAGTGGAAATTACCAAGATAAAGAGCGAGAGAAGGAGAAACAGGTAAAAAAAGAGGATGGAAATGTATCAAGTAACTGAAAAGAGCCGTAATATAGAAAGAGAAAAGTATCGAGAAATAAAGAAAAGAAACTTCCAGGAATAGAGAGGAGAAACAAAAAAATACTAATATAAAAGCCGGAAAAAAATAATAGCAAAAATTCAAGAACAGGAGCAAAAATTACCAGATAAGAAATGA
Organism: Coenobita brevimanus; assembly: GCF_032717465.1. Classification (NCBI taxonomy): domain Eukaryota; kingdom Metazoa; phylum Arthropoda; class Malacostraca; order Decapoda; family Coenobitidae; genus Coenobita; species Coenobita brevimanus. The sequence continues at coordinate 30,713,503 of NC_137000.1, forward strand.
CTGAAATTAAACAGATTAAAAAATGAAAGGACAATATTTTCAGAAAAAGTCGGGGAAGTGAAAAGAGAGCAGAGGCGAAAAGAAAAGAGAAGAGAGGAGATTACCTGGATAAGAGTGGGAGGAAGAGAGTAAGAGGGAACAAGAGGAAAACAGTCGAAAAGGTGGTGAGCGAGCGAGAGCGAGAGAGAGAGAGAGAGAGAGAGAGAGAGAGAGAGAGAGACTACCAGGAAATGACTGAGATGAACAAATTAACAGGAAACAATAAAGTTGATGGGAAAATATTAATCTACGAAGAGCCAGGGAAAAAAACAAAAGACTTACGACAGGTCAAAGATTAAGACGAAGTGAGAACGGGAACAGAATACAATAAAAAGATGACGAAAAAAATACTTGTGAAGGCCACCCCGAAGAAATGAAGATAAAAACAGAAAAGTGAAATTACGGGACCAAACGGTGAAGGAGAGTTAAGGAAAGAATGATAGGAAGGAAAAAAATATGACAGACGAGGAGTTAACAGTGAGAGAGACGCCGAAAGAAGGATAAAAGAGGAAAGTGAAAATCTAGGAAAAGTGACTGATGGAAAGAGTTGGAAAAGAATTAAAAGAAGGTAAAACAATAAAGATAAAAGACTGAGATTCAGTTGTGACAGAATAAGAAGGAAAATAGATAGATAGATAGATATTAAGGGGAAAAAGAATATTAGGAGAGGAAGAGACTGAGCGGTGAAAAAAGTTGGAAAGAAATAAGGAAGCGGTAACTGTATGATGGAGAAACGCTTAGATGTGAAAGAATATTGCCACAAAAAAAGAAATACACTGAGGAAACTGAATATCATGGGACAGAGATGGAGCGTTGAAGACATGTGGAAAGGCGCGAAAGAAAGAGCAGAGTTGTGATGATTGAAAAAAAAAAAAAATGTGAAGGAGAAAAGAAAGGAGAACGTGAGGAAAGAGAAATTTAGGGAAGAAAACAGTGATGAAACGACATTCTAAAACGATCAGCAAAGTGGTGTAAATATGAATGAAGGACGATTTGTGTATGAAAGAGAAGCTCCCGAAAAATTATAGAGAAAAGCAGAAACCTAAAATTATACAACCGGTAAGTAAAAGAAAGTTGAAAATTGAAAAAAATAATGACTTTAAACGACTTAACGCTGAAAGATAATCTGGGAAAAGAGAATTATGAGACAAATGTGAGAGAGGCTGGGAGCAGAAGAGTATTGGGAGGAATGTAGAGGAAATTCAATGATCGAAGAAGAAGAATTACAAACAAAAGACAAGAAGAGGAAATAAATATGGGAAAAACAGATGAACCATAGGGAAAAAAAAACTCAAGAAACTAAATATTAAAAGTATGAAAGAAAAAGTCTCACCTGCTAAAAAGTATTATAAGAGGAAAACAAAGAAAAGGAAATAATGAAATAAAAAACTGACCAGGAAAGAAAAGATAGAAGGGTAATATATGGCAGGTTATAGTGTGATAAAAAAAATGCTGTGTGTGTGTGTGTGTGTGTGTGTGTGTGTGTGTGTGTGTGTGTGTGTGTGTGTGTGTGACAGAGAGAGAGGGGCGAGGGGGGAGAGAGTGCGTGGGCTTGTGTTTTTTGCTTGCCTGTCTGTTTCAAGCATAGTAAAGTGTCATGTAAAATGGATGGATGACGGTGAGATGAGGCGAGGTGAGGCAGAGCAGCGGCCAAGGTGTCACTGATGTAATCCAGACGAGAGCCACCCAATCCAGCCCATCCCCCCCCCCTCCCACACGCATACACATCCTTCCCCACCCCCTGCCCCCTTCCTCACACACACACACACACACACACACACACACACACACACATAATCCAGACGAGAGCCACCCAATCCAGCCCATGCCCCCCACCCACACGCATACACATCTTCCCCTCCCCACCCCTTGCCCCAAACCTTACACACACACACACACACACACACACACACACACACACACACACACACACACACACACACACACACACACACACACACACACACACACACACACACACACACACACACACACACACACACACACACACACACACACACACACACACACACATAATCCAGACGAGAGCCACCCAATCCAGCCCATGCCCCCCACCCACACGCATACACATCTTCCCCTCCCCACCCCTTGCCCCAATCCTTACACACACACACAAACATACACACACACACACACACACACACACACACACACACACACACACACACACACACACATCTCCCTTCTCCTCCCTGCCTCCCTTTACATCCGGTGTGTGTGTGTGTGTGTGTGTGTGTTAAGTTATTGTTACTTTTGGTGAATTTGCTCAGCTTTTATTGAGCTAGTGAGGCAGAATATAAATACTTCAGTATAGAAAATTTCCCTTACCCTAAACATAAGCATCTGTAGGTAGCGTTAAGAAAATAAACATGTCTTGTAAGTGAAGTGGGTATCTCCTTCAGGCCCTCCTTGTTTCCTCCTGCTTCCACTTTCCTCCCTGTATCTCGCTTTGTCTCCTCTGCTTCCCCCTGTTTCTCCATCCCATGCCCTGCCACACCCTACCCATCTCTCCCACTTACCTCTGCCCTCCTCAGCCTCACCCATCCCGTCTCCTCCTCCCATTCACTCTCCTGCCTCGCTCTCTCTCCTGATGTCCCCATGTAACTTCCCTTTGCCTCCCCTTCCTTCCTTCCTTCCTTCTCCTTTCCTTAGCCTCCCTTGCCTCTTCCAACCTCATCATGTCTACCTGTTGCTCCCTAATTACCTGTCCTTCCTTCCTTTCCCCCTTTGCCTTCCTTCCTCTTCCATCCTCCCTCCGCCTCCCGTACCACCCCAACTTCTCATGTCTAACTCCCCCTGCCTCCCTCCACCTCACTTTGTCTCCCCTGCCTCCCCCTGCTCTTCTTGCCTCCCCCTGCCTCACGACCTAAGCCAAAAATATGACAAACGATACGGAGCTTCAAGGTTCGAGCCCCTGGGGAGGATTTGGGAGAGGCAGGGAGGAGAGGGAGAGGGGGGGAGCAAAAGAGAGGGGAGCAGGAGGAGGAGGAGGAGGAGAAGAGGAGGAAGTGAAGGAGAGGGGGAAGAAAGGAGAAGGGAGGAGAAGAGGAAGGGGAAGAAGAGGGGGAAGAAAAGTGAGGTGAGAGGAAGGAGAGGGGGGGGGAAGACAAGGGAAGAGATGGATTGAAGGAGAGGAAGATTGAGGAAGGAGACGGAGAGGAAAAGATGAAGGAACGGAGAAGAAAGGAGGGAAAGTGAGGGAAGAAGAGAGGGAGTTGGTTGACGGGAAGGAACAAGGAAGGGATGGGGAGGAATGGAGGAGAGGAAATGAAGTGAGAAGTTGGAAAGGAGTATGAAGGAGAGGAGGAGGAAGAGGAAGAGAAAGAGGGAGTTGGAGAGGAGGTTGAAAGGAATGAGAAGGAAGAAGGGGAAAAAGAAGAGGATAGATGGGTGGTTGAAGGAGAGAAAAGAGCGAAAGGGAAGAAAAAGGGAGAAATTTTATGGAAGAGGAGAGAGAGAGAGACTAAGTGACGAGACAGGAAGGGAAGGAGGGAAATTGAAGGTATGTAAACGGAGAGAGAGAGAGAGAGAGAGAGAGAGAGAGAGAGAGAGAGAGAGAGAGAGAGAGACAAGGTAAACAGAGGGAAGCGAAAATGGAAGAAGACCGAAGAAAGGAGATAGACAACCAGACCCAAACAAGAAAATGAGAGAAAAAGAGATAGAAAGAGAGACAGAATTGGGCTTTGGAGATAAAATCCCTGGTCATAGGATTCGGCACAGAGGACGATGGTTTGGCTCGGCGATTTATGTCAGAGGCTTTTACGGGGGCCGGTGGGATTTTGTTATTGCCATGGGAGGCCTGAGGGGGGATTGGGAGAGGGGTTGGGGGTGAGGGGAGGGGTTGGGAGAGGGGTTGGGGTGAGGGGAGGGCTTGGAAGGGTTGGGGGAGGGGGCACAGAGGGGAAAGTGTCACGAAGGGGAGGGGGTTAGGATCGTGAGGATTAGCCTGGTTATTTTTTGTTGATATTTCTGTGCTTTGTTTTTGGCTGTGTGTGTTTGTGTGTGTGTGTGTGTGTGTGTGTGTGTGTGTGTGTGTGTGTTTGTGTGGATGTTTTTGTAGGGTAATTATTCTCTCTCTCTCTCTCTCTCTCTCTCTCTCTCTCTCTCTCTCAAAGTTTATCATTTTTCGAAACACCCTGAAAAGTTGCAAGGTATTTTCATATAAGAAGTTTTCGATTTTTGGTGTAGTTGTTGATTAGCGAAAAAAAAAAAAAAAGATTATTAAGGTAATTATAGTAGATGTTAGGGGGAACTGAGATGATTTTTATTCTTCTATTCCATGGGTGGAGTATTGTGATGTGGAGATGATGTATTGGTATATATGAATTAGCTGGATCCCTTTTTGTGTCTGAGTGTTGATGTGATGCTGATGTTGAAAAGGATAGTGGAATGGTGATGATGATGATGATGGTTGTGGTGTCTGTAATGATGATTTTTTTGTGTGAAAATGATGAAATATATCTGTTATATGTAGACTAGTATACACAGTTTTAGAATGAGTACTAGATTGTTTAATTTTGGTTTAAACTCTCTTTCTCTCTCTCTCTCTCTCTCTCTCTCTCTCTCTCTCTCTCTCATATATATCTACCTATCTATCTATATATACCGGTATAATATGTATGTGTATTATCCCTCTACTCTTGATATCATGTTGTCTCTATACCCATTGTCGTCCCTCGCTCACTATACACTGGGTCTTTCTATAGCGTACCTTTTCTTTCGTGTCCCTCACCAATATCTGTTCTTATACGGTACCTGTGTGTCTCTCCCGCAGGTGTGTATCGGTGCGCCCCCCTGCAGCCCCAGCACAGGTGAGCACAATAGCCCCACATTGATTGCGGATATGCATTATCAGCCCACTGCTCCTTTGCTCTCTCTCGCCTCACTCCCTCCTCTGTGTAACCCGAATGAGAGAGAGAGAGAGAGAGAGAGAGAGAGAGAGAGAGAGAGAGAATGAAGATGAGAATGATTGTACTGTAAGGGTGAGATAAGGAGAAAGAGGGTGAATTAGGGAGTGAAGACAGGGAAATGCAGAGTAAGCGAGGAGGGGAAAATGACTGGTAGATGGAGAACTGAAGATGAAGAGAAGGTGTATTGAAAAAGGAGAATGGGAAAGATGAATGGCGAAGAGAGGTGATGGAAGAGAGTAGGAGATAATTGCAGGAAGAGTGGAGATGTGGATGGGGAACACTGATAGAGGGAGGGAAGCAGTGGAAGGTGGTTGAAAGGAGAAGGGATAAAGAGTTAGGGGAGAGGTAGGTGGAGAATGTGAAGTTAGGGAGATAGAGGGAGGAGATGGGGAGAAGAGATTAAGGGAGAAGAGAGAGGCGAATGGGAGATGATGAGAGGGAGACGAGTGGACATACGTTGACTGGGAAAAAATGAAGGAGGGAAGGAGAGAGAAGAGGTGAGAGACAAAGACTGAAGAGAGGATGTGTGATAAGAGAAACATAAGAAGTAGTGAAAACGTGACTGACACGAAAGAGAGACAAACTTATAAGAAGTGTAGATGGAAGTGAGAAAAGTGAAAGGATGAGAAGAGAGATTGGAGGAAAAATGGAAAATAGGAGAGAGGGAGGTGAGGGAAGAGAGGTAAGAGGTAAGGAAAGGCGAATGGAAGGAAAGGTAGTTAAATGAAACAGATGAAAGTGAAATAAGAGTGTGTGACAAAGGGAGAGAAGGAGACGGGGGTAAGGAGAGAGAGAGAGAGGAAAAAGGTAAGAAAAGGCAAATGATGGGAAAGACAGGAAAACAGGTAAACGTATGAGAAAGACACATGTAACAGAGAGAATGGGAAGCATGACAAGCAATCAGAGGGAAGAGAAAGGGAACGGAAGTTAGATAAGACTTAATGGCCTGAAAAATGATGATGATGGTGATGAGGAAACCGAAGGAAAGAAAAAAGTAGCGGGGAAGCCTTGTGGGAAAAAGACGTGATGAAGTGGATGGAAGATGAGACAGTGAGGAGTGAGGAGAAGGAGAGGGAGGAGACGAAGCGGTAGGGTTAAGGGAAAGATCGATTACGAAAGAGAATGATAGAGAGAGAGAGGAATGTGTAGTAACAGGCCTACACCACCACTCCTGCATCCTCACACATTGATTGCTATTATCACTGATTTCCACCCCACCTGCTCCATCCCTCCCTACCTCCTCCGTCCTCCCTCCCTCCCTCCCATCCTCTCTACCTCCTCCCTCCCTCCCATCCTCTCTACCTCCTCCCTCCCTCCCATCCTCTCTACCTCCTCCCTCCTCCCTCCTTCCCTCTTCTCCAGCTCTCCTCCTGTTCACACCTTCCACCTTCTCATCTTCTCATTCGTTTTTCTCCATCGTTCTTCCTTTTCTCTTTTCTTCCTGACCTGTAATTTTTTTTGTTCCGTTCTGCTCTCCTTCGATTCTCATTTTTCTTATTTTATCATTCTCCCTCCTCTGTTCTTATTCTCTTCCCTCACCTTTTTTGTCCTCTTCATTTCTGTATCTCTCTTTGTCATCCTCTTCGTTTTCCTATTTTCACACACACACACACACACACACACACACACACACACACACACACACACACACACACACACACACACACACACACACACACACACACACACACACACACACACACGGCCACTGAACGATGGAAGAGAGGGAGGAGGCGATAGTTTAGCCATGAGACCAAGGGCATCCTCGAGAGAGAGAGAGAGAGAGAGAGAGAGAGAGAGAGAGAGAGAGAGAGATCCTCGTAGTGCAGAGGTTAACTTTCCACTACAATGACTTAATTTACTGTTGCTACTTCCAGACGATTTTATTCAGCTTAGGAAAACACCTCTCGTAGCTACGGAAGAATTAATAGAGGATGTACAGTATTTAACTACTTAAGGTCAAAATATCTAAAAAAAGAAAAAAATATGAAAGCAGGAAGAAAAAGCTTTAATCCCTGCCATCTGATGACGTACTTTCATTGATGACGTACTTCTATTGATGACGTACTTTATTGATGATGCACCTTTATTGATGACGTATTTGTATTGATGTAGTTGTATTGACCGTTTTATTGATGTACTGTCGTTGATGATGCACCTGTATTGATGACGCACTTTTGTTGATGACGCACCTGTATTGATGACGGACTTTTATTGATGACGTACTTCTATTGATGACATACCTTTATTGATGACGCAATTATTGATGACACACCTGTATTGATGACGCACTTTTACTGATGACGCGCATTTATTGAGGGCGTAATTTTATTGATGACGTACATTTACTCTCGCTATCTCCGGACAATTTTATATATATCTTAAGAAATACCCCCTCGTAGTGAAGAGTTTAATGAAGGCTGTGTCTAACCCCTCCAGTTCGAAAAAATAAATAAATAAATCGGCAGTCAGAATAAAATAAGGAATAACATGCTGGGAGTACAGAGGTTAATGACATCCTTGTAATTGAGGGGTTAATTGAGTCGCTAATTACCCCTGCATTGGTTTCATAAATAGCCTAATGGATGGGCGAGGTTGGGTTTCACGCGTGGCGTAATTAGGGAAATACTGTGCACTTCAGGTGATTAGGAAGAGTGTAGGCCAGAGTGATTTTATTTAGAGATTGTGTGTGTGTGTGTGTGTGTGTGTGTGTGTGTGTGTGTGTGTGTGTGTGTGTGTGTGTGTGTGTGTGTGTGTGTGTGTGAGAGAGAGAGAGAGAGAGAGAGAGAGAGAGATGCGTTGTTAGGGTAGACTAGGCTAAGTGGGTCTGATTGGATTAGATTTGCATACACCCAATCCCTTGATGGGAAAAAGGCCATGGTGTTGATAATGGTGTTGGCGGTGATGATGATGATGATGATGATGATGATATAATATATTTCGATTAGACAAGGTCATAGGAGAGTAGAGTAGGTTTGAGTGTATGAGATTAAAGATGGTTAGATTTGGTTAGGGTAGGAGACATTATAAAGTTCTTTGTTAGATTTTGTTACGTCAGTTTTTTGTGAGTGTTAGATGATGTACTTATAACAGGCGAAACTTTTAACTGGATTTTAGTTAACAATGGACAATAGACCACACTTTTGTTAGTTTATGTTAGGTCAGGTTGGGTTAGGTTAGGTTAGGTCTAATCTCATTTCCTTAGGTTAAATTAAGGTTCGTTTCCGGTGGGCAGATTTAAGATTAGGGTCATATGTGCTATTGTAGATATTGTTGAAATAAGGCGATGCTTTATTGTGTAAAACTATCTTCGAGTAGATCAAAGGCAGACAGAGTAGAGGCAACGAGTTAGTAGGGACCGAGTGTGAGCAGAGAGTGTGAGCGGAGATAGTGTGTCAGCAGAGAGAGAGAGAGAGAGAGAGTGGAAGAGTGAGCTGGGACAGTGCGAGTAGAGACAGGGTGCAAGCAGAGGCAGAGTGAGCAGGGTGTTAACAGGGAGTGAGCAGAGGAACACTTACACTGGGTTAGGCTATGACTTGCTGTGCTTTCAAGGTCACCAGATGGTCGAATAACAACACCCTTCCTTTCATTCAGTCCTTCCATCTCTTTCTTCCTTCACACTCCTCTCTCCTTCCCCACACTCATGTTTTATATTTTCTTTTTTCTTGTCATGCATTCACTCGCTCTCCTTTTTCTGTTTCGTCCTTCCACCTTCTTTCTTCCCCTCTGTTCCTATCTCCTTTCTTTTATTCATTCATTAATTCTTTCTCACCTTTCATGTTATCCATCACTTTCTCATTCTTTCTTTTGTCTTCCATCGTTGCCACTTGCTATGTACCTTTTTATATTTTCTTCATCCCCTTTCCATTTTATTTTTTCCTCCAAACTTTCTTCCTTCCATCCTTTCTCCTTTCATTCATTAACTCTCCTTTCTCCTCTCTTCCTTTCCTCCCTCCCTCCCCGTCTTTGTACTTCCCTTGCTTCTTTCTTTCCTTCTTTCCTCGCTTCCTATTCTCATCATCCTATTTATTTATTCCTTTTCCATTTCATACTATTCTCTTCTCTCAGGCATCTCATTTTTCTTCCCATCTTGATTCGTATTAGCTTCATTACCGATTTTCTTGTTTTTATAATATATTTTTTTGTTTTAAGTCTTTATTGGTAGTATTTCTTGTCTCCTCCTTTCAGTTTGATCTCTCGTTTTCTTTTCATAGCGTAATTTTGTTCTTTCTTATTTGTCACGCAAGTACACGTCTCCTCCCCCCCCCTCTCTCTCTCAACTAGTTTTAGGCCTAGTGTCATCACTCGCTTCCTGGTAGAGGCTGGAGAGAGAGAGAGAAAGAGACAGACAGAGAGTGAAACATGACTTTTAAGATTCAACATTGGCTTAGCAATCTTCCGCTCTTGCAGCATCCTCATCATTCTTGCTTAGATGTCTCTCCCCTCACGACCTTGCGTCACTCCCCTCTTCCTTTCCCCTCTTCCTTTCCCCTCACCTCTCACCCCTCCCTCACTGTCACCTCCTTCCCCTCTTCTGTCACCTCTTCTTCCCCCCTCACCCCACCTTCACCATCACCCCACTCCCCTCACTTTTCATCCTTCTTCCCTCACTTCTGGTGCTTTCTTTCATCCTTTCCCTTTCATCTCTGTCCTCGTTTTTGCTCCTATTTTTCCTTTCATTTTCACCCCCCCTCACCTGTCATCCCCTTCCCCTCTCTCCTAACTTCATTCTTGCAGTCCCCTTCTCTCCCCTCGTTCACCCTGCCTCCCCCTTTTCCTCTTGCATTCCCTCTCACTTCCTGCCTCTCCCTCTCATTTCCTGCCTCTCCCTCTCACTTCCTGCCTCTCCCTCTCACTTCCTGCCTCTCCCTCTCACTTCCTGCCTCTCCCTCTCACTTCCTGCCTCTCCCTCTTATTTCCTGTCTACCTCTCTCACTTCCTGCCACTCTCACACCAACCTTTCCCCTTCACTCATTCACTCACTGCCACTCCCCTCATCCTTCCTGCTTCTTCCCTGACCTTTGCTCCCATTCTCCTCACCCTGCCTCCTACTCCCTTCACTCTCCCTGCCTCTCCCCTTACCCTTCCCTCCTTTTCCCTCATCCTGCCTGCATCTCCCCTCACACTTTCTCCCTTTCCCCACACCCTGCCCGTCTCTCCGCTCACCCGGCCTGCCTCTTCCCTCATCATTCCTCTCTTTTCCCTCACCCTGCCTGCCTCTCCCCTCACCCTCCTGTCCCTCCCCTCACCTTATACCCTCAGCAAACATTCGTGCTGTCTCACCCAACAGCTTAACCTGCCACGTTAGATGTCTCCCTTCACCCTCCCCTCTACTTCCCCTCTTCCTCCCTTTGGTATTCCTCTCTTTTTATCCCCTTTTCACCCATCCTTCTTCCCTCAGTTCATCCCCCCCAGCCATCTCTCTCTCTCTCTCTCTCTCTCTCTCTCTCTCTCTCTCTCTCTCTCAGGGGTGTTTTTTTGTCTTACTGGTTCGTCTTGTTGATGATAAGGAAAAACTTTGTAAATGACACTCACATCCACAAACTTCTCTCTCCTTCAACCTAGGATCGAACTCCCGTACTTTCAGACAGCCGACCACTACTCTGTCCACACCACCACAACCTCCCATATTCTTTGTTTTCCCTCCCATCTCCCCAAGGTTTCGTACTTACCTTCTCCTCACCTTACCTCTCCCCACGTTACCTTCTCCCCCTCGTTTCTCCCTTCCTTAGCTCTGCCCTTCCCTCTCCCCCATCACATCACTTTCTCCATCCGACTACCCCCCTCCATACCCCCTACTATACTCCCCCTCCTTCTCCCCCTTCTTCTCCCCCTCCTCCCCCCATTCTGAGTGATGGAATGTTTTGCCGACTCATCCCGAGCGACGGTTGGTGGCAGGTAGGTTGGGGGGAAGGGGCGGGGGGGATAGAGGGAGGGGGGGTGATGGTAGGGGGAGAGGAGGGGTGATGGCAGGCATGGCAGTAGTAGGGTGGGGATGGTAGGAGGAAGTGGTGGGGGATACTTTCATGGTAGTGTATTAGTAGTAGTAGTAGTAGTAGTAGTAGTAGTTGTGGTGGTGGGGGGGGCAAGGAGAGAGATGGTAGTCCTTTAGTAGTGGTTGTTATGATGGTAGTGGTCGTGGTAGTGAGGGGAGGAATAGCGATGATGGTAGTGGTAGTGATGAGGGAAAGCAAGGTACTAGTAATAGTGTTGTGGGGGTAGTGATGATTATGGTGGTCGTTATTGTGATAGGGGGAGGGAGGGCGATGATAGTGCTGTGGTAGTGAAAGTTGTGGTGCTGAGTGTGATGACGGTTGTGGAAAATGATGATTGTGGTGGTGTGGTGATGGTTGCGGTATGGTGTGATGATTGTGGTGGTGTGGTGATGGTTGTGGAAAATGATGATTGTGGTGGTGTGGTGATGGTTGTGGAAAATGATGATTGTGGTGGTGTGGTGATGTTGTGGAAAATGATGATTGTGGTGGTGTGGTGATGGTTGTGGTATGGTGTGATGATTGTGGTGGTGTGATGACGGTTGTGGAAAATGATGATTGTGGTGGTGTGGTGATGGTTGTGGTATGGTGTGATGATTGTGGTGGTGATGGTGGCGGTGGTGGTGGTTGTGGTATGGTGTGATGATTGTAGGGGTGTGATGATGCTGAGTCTGGTGATAGCAATAGTAGTGATGTTTGTGGTGGTGCTGGGTGTGGTGGTGTAGCATTGAAGGTCAGGATGTGTGTGTGTGTGTGTGTGTGTGTGTGTGTGTGTGTGTGTGTGTGTGTGTGTGTGTGCTTGGAGTTGCCGGGGCACAAGTTAACATGTGCGTAATTAAGCTCACCAAAACAAACTAGGATTGCGTGTGCTTGCTCATCATGAATTGTCCTCCAAGGTTATAAATGCAAATACAGTGGTCTCTGGTGTTGTCATTTTATTCTTACTGCCAGCCGACTTTTTTTTTTTTATCTTATCAAGGACATCTTACTGTGATGAGATTAACAGAGGTCGCTTTAAATCCACCCACTACTCGAGATGTCCCCAGAGCTGAATAAAATCGTCCGTAGATGGCAAGGCTAAAATAGAGAAGAGGTTCAGAGTTCGTAAGTGAGAGCAGTAGTGGGTTCAGCTAGATGGCCACTTAACTCCTTCATTCCTATGGGGTACGTTTTATTTTTTACTCCTCCTATCTCCAGACGGTTTTATGCAGCTTAGGACAGACGCTTGGAACAGGAGGGGTTAGATACAGGCTTCATTAACCCACCTTTAGTCTGAGATAGCCGTGTATGATTTATTTTCTCTGATACCAGACAATTTTATTCAGCTTCAGAAGAGATTTTTGAAACCGGAAGGGTTAGATGTGGCTTTTGTAAACCCCTTCGCTACTAGAGGGCTCTCCTTAGCTGAATAAAATCGTCTGGAGATAATCAAGAATAAAACAGAAAATGTCGTCATCGTATTTAATGAGTTGGCCGTTTAAAAGCAGTAGATTTCTTTAGTAGGTAAAATTATAGTACCACATAATTCACTGGTGGTAGCAGGAATAGATGAAAAAAATAAATTGTCGGATTGAAGGGGTTAACTCCCACCCCAGGGGACGATATATCTGTTTAATCTATCATGCAAACTCCCACCCCGAGACCAGAGAATTAACACTTCTTGCTATAGATTTCCCTGAGCCAAATATTAAAATCGTTTGGGGAGAGGCAAAATAAAATAAGTAAATGGCAGCGAGAGGGTTAATGTGTTGGTTTTCTGGGAACTTGGGTGTTATCAGTAATTCTCGTTAGAAATCGTAAAAGTAAAGGGTTGGTTGCGTGAGAGGACCGAATTAAGGCAGGTGGGGTTTCCTTGAGCTTGTAAACTAGCCTCTGTTTTGTGCATGGTGGTAAATTGTTCGTGTGTGTGTGTGTGTGTGTATGTAGTGCTATTCTTAGTTTTGTTGCCGAGTGCCATGTTCTGATTATGCACACACACACACACACACACACACACACACACACACACACACACACACACACACACACACACACACACACACACACACACACACACACACACACACACACACACACACACACACACACACACACACACACACACCAAATTATCTATTTGCTCATTTTTCTTTCCTTTGTTACTTCTGGGCGGCTTAATGGACCTTAGGATAACCTTTGTTTGTGAAGGTATCCAAAACAAACCACTAAATCCTTTTCAGCAAGAACATGTCTTTTATAAATTATCTTTTTATCTACCGAACGATTTTACTGATACCTTTACCTTGAGTCCAATCGCATTTTTTTATTGGTTTTATTTTGCTTACTCACCTGCTGATTACACTAAGCATTGGAGAGGCATTTTGAAACATGGGTCGGAGTGACAAAGAGTTTGGAGAGACAGGTAGACGGGGAAGGAACATCAGCGAACCTTCATGAATCCCTAGCTTCTCTCACATTACAAAATCGTCTATAAATATAAAAGATAAAACAGTAAAATAAGCCACGAGCTTCTGGGGGTTAAGTCGTAATGGAGATCTCCCTTAACGATGTCGTGAAAAGAAAAATCCCGTTTGACTACATATCTTTACACGGGACGGTGGTCTTGTAAATAAGTGGGAGGAGGAGGATGGTGATCAGTTTCTTAGTACTCTCTCTCTCTCTCTCTCTCTCTCTCTCTCTCTCTCTCTCTCTCACACACACACACACACACACACACACACACACACACACACACACACACACACACACACACACACACACTGCAGCTGGCATCAGACTTCCTTTACCGTTATAATACATGCACGCCTGAGACTGTGCAAGTGCCGTTATAAAACAAGAATTAGTTTTATCAGTATTACAAATTAAAATATTTCATTCACAGGTGTCACTTTTCTTCGTCGTTTTCTGTTATTTTTAGTACGGGATCGGATGAGAGAAGTTCAGCAGCCCTTCTCTAATCGCAGCTGAAAGGAAGATGCTCATTTCTCTCTCTCCCTCTCTCTCTCTCTCTCTCTCTCTCTCTCTCTCTCTCTCTCTCTCTCTCTCAAACATGTATAGATAGAAGAGACGCCTAGTGGTTAGAACATCGCAGGCGGAGTGACAGCCTTGCCTCGTGTATGATTTCCATCCCTTAGAAAAGACTGGAGGTTCTTTTAATGTCATGAACTCCAGTAGCCTAGCCTTGGGTTCCTACACCTCGAAAGAAACATTGTGATATACTGACTTTGCGTTTTGGATAGGCAGCGGTATGTGTAAGTATTCGCCATATTGATCATTTTATGCAATCAGTTGGGAGAAACACAATTGTCATCCCTCTCTTCTTTGTAACAGTGGCTAGGTACTCTGTCATTGCACACTGTTTTCTCCTCAGTCAAAGTGTGATGTTATAAATGATGTAGGTGGTACTAAGTGTCAGTTGCTTTTCACATCATTTTAACTTTGATGATGGAATATTGTGTAATCCTTATCGTTCAAAACTAGTGTGATTACTGCTTATCATTTTAGGTGAGATCATTCACTTAGCAATGTTTCCTTAATCCACAGTTCACTTGACATATACGTATACATATACACACTGGTTATTATATGGATAGATAGGTTCTCAGTACAGGATAGATATAGGTATAGATAGTCATAGGTATATAAAAAAGATCTGGGTAAATGTTTGGAATATATAGTAGCTGTTGATGACATTGTTTCACGAAGTAACAAGATCTGTGGTGTACTGGTATATCCGTGGGATAGGTTAGTGAGGAGGGAATAGAGGGGGAAGGGTAGGGTAGAGCAGAGCAAAGGGTAGGCAGGGCACGACACGTCAGGCATAGATGGGAGAGGAGAGGGGAAAGGGAGGGGAGAGGTTAGTGCAAACCTTAACAGGGTAGGGTAGGGCAGGGCAGCGCACGGCACGGCACTACACGGCACGGCACGGCACAACACATCAAGCATAGATGGCAGGAGGGGAGGGGAGTGGAGGGGGCAGGGCACGTCGCATCTCCTTCAGCGCTAGCCTAGGGGGGTCCTGCGCCTCATTGCTGCCATCATCATTATCCTGTCGCAGCCGCAGTACGCAAGGCCGCCCCAGGTTCACCCCAAGGCCTCACTGTATCTCTCTCTCTCTCTCTCTCGCTCTCGTTGCTGGCGGGGGGGGGGGGGGATAGAAAAATTAACAGATGAGAGAGCCAGAGGGGAAGGAGGGATAGCTAAGAGTTGCGCTTAGACACAAAGGATAAAGAGAGGGGGAGAGAGAGAGAGAGAGAGAGAATTATGTTGACACGTAGCTACCACTCTTTACTATTATCTTGTGCTGTGTAATAAAACTTCAATAACTGATACTGCCTTCTAGCTTATTAAAGTCTTGTTTGATGGGATTTCATTGTAAAGTTTACTCTGTGAAAAACAGTGTGATAAAAAATGATCCCGCTAGGTGTTCCGTTCATTCCCTCAGTTCTTCTCGTTACTGCATTAAAAGCAAATTTATCGTTTTTAGGGCTTAAGCAACTAAGTACCACAACTTCTATTTATAATTTCAACTGGAAAACGATTTTATTCTAAGGGATATATCTCTTCTAAGGGATATATCTCGTTGTGAAGGGATTGGGAAAAATGTCCGATAATTCTTTGAAATCCTTTATTTATCGTTTTTCTCCCGTTATTAAGAGATTGGAAGAAGTGCCTGATAAACTCCTTGAATCACGTGTTTTTCCCCTTTTCTTCTGGATAATTTTAGACCATTGTATTAAGCCTACAGAGGGGTTTTGGAACTGTAGGGATTAGGTATTGTCCCCATTAAACATTTTCAACACATAACTGGTATCCTTGGCTGAATAAAATTGTCTGGCGATCCCGTGGAAGAAGTAATGATGATTTTATTGTTTCAACAGGACAGGAAATTCGCTGGTATCATATTTTTAGGACCGTCAGACAATTACATTCAGATCAGGGTAATCACTCTAGCGAGAAAATATATATATATATATATATATATATATATATATATATATAATACCGGCAGCATCTCATACCATAAGTTCGAAAAGCCTGTTGTGGTCTGCATAAAATTGTCTGGAAAAAATATCAAGAAGGAAATAAAAAAAAAAGTGAAAAGGAATATGGGATACGTTGGTGCATGGGTAGTGTCAGCTTTCCCTCTCAAATCGTCCGGTCCCTCTTATAATTCAGAATAGTATCTCTTTCGTCTTTTAGGTTCTCTTCTATTTTGTATTTGAGGAGACACCCCTTGTGTGTTTTTTTTTTCTCTCTCTCTTTTTATTTAAGTCTCTGGTAATTCGAAGAGGATTCCCCCCCCCCCTCCCGGTTTCGAATCTTAACTGTCCAGTGTTTCGTGGTGATTCCAGTAGCGTCCTATTTTCGTTTCAAATCGTCCAGTTTTTCTTAATAGGTTAAGTAGTGCCCCTCTTACGTCTCTTACACTCCAGTCTTTCGTGATGGCTTGTGCAGTATCCCTTTTTTCGTCCTTAATCATCAAGCCTAATTGGTGCTTCCAGGAGAGACCCATTTTCGTCACTGATCATATAGTTTTTCTGGTATTTCAAGTAGTGTATATGTTTGTCTCTGATCGTCGTCTTTCGTGATGGTTCCAGCAGTGCCCATCTCTTCGACTCTACTCGTCCAGTCTCTCGTGATGGTTTGACTGTTGTCCCACTGTCGTCTGTAATCGTCCAGTCTTCCGCGGTGGTGCCCCTTTTGGAAGTTTTCGGAACCTGGGTGTTTAGACCAACCCTGTAGTTACCAGTCACCTCATACATACATACATACTCGCGCTCACACACACACACACACACACACACACACACACCTGAGCGATCCGTACCAACCATACACTCACACCTGCCTCATATCCACACCTGTCTCTCACGTACCCTAGTCCACACCTGCCTCCCCCACACCTGCGTCTCCCTCACGGATGAGCGCCTCCATGCCAGCAACTCGAGCGAAACAATGTGAAAAGAGAGGACGGAGTTTCCAGGGGCGGGCGATGACGATTGGCCTTTGTCGTTTTGTTCAGCCCGACGCCTCATCTCAGAATGGTTCGTTTTTGGGCGAGTGGGCTTCAATGGTGGCGATACGGAGTGGGGGGAGGAGGTGGAAAAGAGGAGAGAGACGGGGGGGAGTGGGAGAAAACAGAAGGATAAGAGTGGGAGGGAGGGAAGGAGGGACGTAAGAGGAAATAGAAAGAGGGGGATAGGAAAGAGGGGAAGGAGGGTGAGTGGTAGGAGGCAGAAGGATGAGAGAGAGAGGGGGGAAGGGGGGAGAGGGACGTAAAAGGAAAGAAAAGGGAAGGGGAAAAAGAGGACGAGGCGGAGGGGAGAGGAGCGAGGCAGAAGAGGGAGTAATGTGAAAGAGAAGTGACTGGGGACCGAAGAAAAGTGGAGATGGAGGGTTGGTGGTTGGGTGGAGAGGGAGACCAGAGGCAAGGGAGCGCGATGAGATGACAGAGAATGGTAGGTGGAAGAGAGAGGGACAGGGAGTGAGAAAATGGACAGAAGTAGGAGAGTGAGTTTGTGAGATGAAAGGATAGCAAGGAAGAAGCGAGGAGAAGAAGGGGAAGTAAAAGTGAGGGGGGAGTGAATAGATGAGAGGAAGATGAGAGATGGAAGGAGTGGGGTGAGCGCAGAATGAGGAGAAAATGAGGATAGCATATATTCTCTACTGTACGCCATTTCAGCACCGCATTCTATGATTTTTCTTCCCAGGATGATCACTTTTACACTATTTACCGGTAATCCTGACCTATCCTGGTCTAATCCAAGCATATTAACCTAACTTGCTTGGAATGAATTAACCTAAATTAACCCAGTCTTACCTGACCCCACTTAAGCTAACCCAAGCCTAAGCTAAATTAACACAACCTAGCCCAACGTTGAATTTGACTTTTTTTTTTTTTTCTTGGGTGGAACAATTCGCGGGTAGCCTTTGGTTCCTTCTTCCTTGCAAAAAAGGAAAAAAAGAAAACTAACCTAACCTTGGCAGACTAACCTAATATAACCTAGATCTTCCTGGAAAGTGTGTGTGTGTGTGTGTGTGTGTGTGTGTGTGTGTGTGTGTGTGTGTGTGTGTGTGTGTGTGTGTGTCCAAAGCAATGCACTTCTGAAATCTAGGAAGGGGTACGGGAAAATGTAACGTTTGGGGGAGGAATACAAAGGAAAGCAATCAGGAGCAAAGCTGTTGGTCGTTCGGGGCTGTGTTATGTAGGTACAGAACTCAGTAGATTATATTTGTGTCACCTATTTCGAGTTGAAAATTGGGGCCCATATCTTCGTCGAAAAGAAGACTTCGTTCACTTCGTCCTTGCTAGTTTATTTCTGTCCGTGGTACGTGAATGTAATCCTGTGTCCGTATATTTAAGCAGTGTGTAAATGTGTACAGTATGTGTATGTATATATGTGTATGTAGTGTGTATGTATGTATGTGTGTGTGCGTTTGTTTGTTTGTATGTAATGTTTGTTTGTACGTATGTATGTATAAAGAACGCGAGAATGTTTGGGTGTACTGTGCAAAATAAATCGTAAAGGAGATGTGCAAGACAGCCTCGTAAACTGGCGAACTTGAAGCCGAGAATGAGAGAGCAGAAGGGCCCCCTCCCCTCCCCTACCCCCCTCAGCATCTCCACAAGACAGAGTCGGCAGGAAAGAGTAAGAAGGATCACAATGCAGAAAAAAAAAAAAATCGTCTGGGAAATTTCATAAAAATGGAAAATAAAGAATAGATTTATTTTGATATGTAAAAAAAAAGTGATAATCATTAAGTGTGAAGAGGGAGGGGAAGGTACGAAAAGAAAGGATGGGAAGAGGAAGGGGTGGAAGAGGGAAAAAGGGATAGAGGATATGGAGGGAAGGTAGGAAGTGAAAAAAGGAGGGGGAACAAGCAGAGGAGAAAATGGAGGAGAGGGAGGGAGAAGAAGGGAGGAAAGAAGTTTATGGAGAGGGTGAAACAAGAAGGAAAGGGAGGGCGCAGGAAAAGACTGAGGAACAGGGGATAAGAAATTGAGCATATGAAGGACGTACAAGAGTAGGAAGTGGAAGAGGAGGGGGTTAAGGGGGAGGAGCAGGGAGAGAAGAGTGATACGACGGGGAAAGGGGGGCAAGGAAGGAGAGGTTGGAAGGGGAAGAATGAGAGGGGAAGAGGGGTAGAAGATGCAGGAAGAGGAAGAGGGTTTAAAAATAGAGAAAATAGAGGATATGGAGGGAAGACAGGAAGGAAACAGGAGTGGAGGGGGGGGGGAGGATGGGAATGGGAAGAGAAGAGGAAGAGGGATAGGAAGGGGACGAGGAAAAAGAAGGGGGATGTGGAAAGGGAAGAGAAGAAGAGAGACAGGAAGAGAAAGAAGAGAGGGAAAAGGGTGGGAAGAGTCGAAAGGAGGAGGGGTAGCAAGGGGAAGAGGAGAGGGAGATGGGTAGGACTGGGATGAGCAAAAGGAAGAAGGTTAGAAAAGGGAAGGGGAAAGGAAAGGAAAGGGGGATAGGGAGGGAAAGAGGAGGGTAGAGGGATTGGATGGGGAAGACGGGTAGAGGGGGGGAGAGGAAAGGAAGAGGGGTAGGAAGGGGATATCAGGGGGGGGAAGGGGGCGCATCTCCCCGTGGCCACATCCGGTCAACTCAACCCCTGGCTAACTGTTCGGCAAATTGAGTTACAGCTCCCTCACTCTCTCCAGCCCTTACCTCCCTCCTTTTTCTTCTCTCGTCCTCTTTTCTCCCTTTCCTTTTCTCCCTTTTCTCTTTTCCTCCTTTCCCTTTTCTCTCCTTCATTTCCTCTTTTCTCCCTTTCCTTTTCTCCCTTTTCTCTTTTTCTCCTTTCCCTTTTCTCTCCTTCATTTCCTCTTTTCTTCCTTTCCCTTTTCTCTCCACGTCATTTTTCACTTTTCCTATTCTCTCTTTCTTTTCTCTCTCTCCCCTTTCTCTCCTTAATCTCCTCTTTTCTCCTTTTCCTTCTCTTACCCTCCTTCGCCTCTTCCCATTTTTCTTCCTCCTGCGTTTCCTCTTCCTACCTCACTCAGATGTTTGCTCAATTTCCTCTTCCCTTTGTCTCTCCTCTCCTCTTTCCACTTTCTCTCTTTCTCTTTTTTTCTCCTGTTTTCTCCCTCAATTTTTTTTCTCTTTTTCACTTTCCTGCCCACTCTTCTCTCTCTCTCTCTCTCTCTCTCTCTCTCTCTCTCTCTCTCTCCCTCTTGATATTTCGTTGTGTTTTTGTAATTGACTTTGACCTGTATGACCCCTCCATCGAAGAGCTATTTTGGAAACTCGAAAGGCTGATATGGTTGTGTAATTAGAGTAATAGTAATACTCTTAATACTCCAACTCTCATATAGTTTTTATAGCCCAATTAGGGATGATAATAGCCATCATTAGCACTATCATCTGAATCATAATTTCCTCCTCCTCCTCCTAATAATAATAATAATAATAATAATAATAATAATAATAATAATGATAATTTATTGTTTCGTTTATAAAGGCTCCAGCATGCTTGTATGCGTCGGCTTGGTCACCTAATAGCGGCTCTCCATGCTGCTCGATCTCTGGCAGCCTTCCTTTTCAGTCCCTTATCCCTGTGGTCACATCTGTGACCTCGTCCCACGCTTTTTTCGGTCTTCCTCATGCAACCCGACCCCCAGCGTTCGCATTTCTCACATTCTGCGCTCAATTGTCATTCCCTATCTTCTCCACATGCGCAGACCATCTCACTCTACCCCTCCTCATCACACCACCTATGAACTCCAGTACCATCCTTCCTCTCAACCCTTCAGTCGTAAGCTTAGCCCCCCCCCAAGCCCTAGCATTCAAGGACGCATAGCACATCCGCCGAATCATTATAATAATAATATAAATAATAATAAGAATAATGATAATGATGATGGTAATGATGATGATGATGATGATGATGGTAGTAGTAGTAGTAGTAGCAGCAGCAGCAGTAGTAGTAGTAGTAGTAGTAGTAGTAGTAATAATAATAATAATAATAATAATAATAATAATAATGATGATGATGATGATAATAATATGGTAATAATAATGTGATAATAAAAATAATAATAATAATAATAATAATGAGCGTTATTTTTCTCATAGCAGTTAACAGTAGAGACTAAAAACGGCAACAGTATTACGATGAAGGTCGCTGATTTCGTATGCGTGTGAGAGTCTGCATTTTTTGAGTGCGTGAGTGTGGGTGTGTTTGCGTGTGTGCGAGTGGGTGCGTGAGGCAGGCATTTTTCCTTATTTGCATGCGGGAGTGGCCTTTTTGCGCGGCTGTGTGTGTGTGTGTGTGTGTGTGTGTGTGTGTGTGTGTGTGTGTGTGTGTGTGTGCCGGAAGTGGTAAAGCTAAAGGCAGAGGGTCGTGACTGGTCTCTCTCTCTTACACACACACACACACACACACACACACACGTCGCCATCACCATCGTATCACTTTCCTGCACGATTACCAGCACATAACACGACCGCTGCCACCCACACATCACATCACCCACTCACCATCCCACATCCTGGCATCATCACACCATCACCACTCAGGTCAGTCCTCTCGCCACGCACACTCATTCACACTCACTCACTGTCCCTCGCTCACACTTACTCACTACGCAGCCATTCCTTTCTTGGTTCACATGACGCGTCTGTTATAATCGCATTCAGTTTCATGCCATCAGATGCCTCTTCTTCCTTGTGGCATCAGGATTATTAACACTGCACTACACTCCATCTCTCACGGTACGTAAATCCACATACCTATAGAAGGTCCAAGTCGGGAAGAAACTGTTTTATTTCGCTGTAAACAGTATCAGTATGTGGGTGTATGTCCATAATTTACCACAGTTCCCTCCCCCCCACACACACACACACACTTTTTGAACATCTGCATCTCCTCTTCCACATGGACCTGTCACATGTTGCCTTATCTCTCCTCCTCTTTCCAACATCCTTACACCTCATGGCCACACTGCACCCTAAGCTTCTCAGAACATCACATCTCAGTTTTGTTATACCAGTACACAGTGTTAATATTCCAAGTCCAGCCCGAGCCCTCTTACAGCAACACATACGTGGACACTACACTTCACAGTACTCTGCACCACACCCCAACAGCCCTCACACCACCCCACACAAATGCACACCACACTCAGGCAGTCCGGTCACCAACCCACATAATAAGCATAGTACACCTCATGACCACGCCACACCCCACACTCGGTACTCGACGTATTGGCACAGTACACCATGCTGTTTCACCATCATCACATTGTTTCCCAAAACACTTTAATCACACCACCCAGCGCTAATGGACAATTACGTCACACCACATTTCAACCACCCTGACGCTCTCACTACCTGGTATAAAGACACCAGATCATCACTCCACACTCGACCTCTCTCACTAGCCCGCAGGTATGTATTGTTGTATATCACACCATACTTCATCACACCACATTTCAAAGACCTTTCTCTTGCGCATAACCCTTCCTTTCTACAGCAAATTTCACCACACAGCACCACACCACACCACACGCCAACCCAACCCAGCGCTCTCACCACCCCACATAGCACACCCCCACATAACCTCCACTTGGACATGACCCCTCGCATCCGCATATCTAACACACCGCATGCAAACTCCTCTTGTATATCACACCTCCTCTCCACATAACACAGCCCACATGCCCTCCCCTCCACATAACACACTCCACACACCCTCCTCTTGCCCATCGCCGCTCCCCTCCACCACAAAGTTCACCCAGCAATAACCCACACCATTTACCAGGGACTAAAACGGGAACCATACACTTTTTTCCCCCCACTCCCTGATCCACCAGCAGTTAACACGCGCCATGCCAGTCCAGTCCTCGTAACACCTTCACTACGAGCATGTTTATTTTGTTCATGCGACCGCCTTTCGATTTTGTTCATCTTCAGCGTAGACTTTACGAACTGGAGAGGTTAGATACCCTATAGGATTCATTAACCTGTACTCACCTATGGGACTTTGCGTAAATTAAATGAAGTCATCTGGTAGGTGGGAAGCTATACAAGACCAAAATGGCGTCATTGTAAAGAAGTGATTGACCTTTCCGGTTTTTCTAAAGCCTCTCCATTTTACATATCATAGGAAAGGCGTATGGTAAGGAAGTGGGGGAGTAGCTTTCAGTGTACCTCTTCAGTAGCTCATTATGTTATCTCTTGGTCTAGTGGTCGTGAGTGAAAACCGTGCTTTTCGCGCAACTGTTCGAATCCACAAGAAGGGACCGAGTTTTTTTTTTTTTTTTTTTTTTTTTTTTTTTTTTTTCATACTGTATTCTCCCAGGGAAGTAGATAGCCTAGCCTCGGGCCTCACGTTTCCCAGAGGGGGATGACGTGGGACTGGCAATTACCCTTTCAGTATGTCGTATATTATATTAACTTTGTGATTGTACGAGTATTAAGAGATTTAGATTGCCAAACCATTTACCACAAGAAGCCCTAACTAAACTGAATGGAAATACCAAGAATAATGTAAACAGCAGACCTCGTAGTGAAGGGGTTAAGAGCGGAAGGTCAGGGTCGAGCCTCCTGTAACCTCGGTTCTGCTTGCTTGTCTTCGCCCATGGCCCCGGGAAGTCATTTTCTTTTTTATTCGTTTGGACTGAGGTGGATTTGAGGCTGGTGGAAAGGAATGGTGGGATGGGGATTTTTTCCGGGTGATTGTGTGTGTGTGTGTGTGTGTGTGTGTGTGTGTGTGTAAGATATCCAGGCTATCGGATGGGGACAGTCTTACGTTTATCAAGAGGAACGAGACGTAGCACTGCAAACACACACACACACACACACACACACACACACACACACACACACACACACACACACACACACACACACACACACACACACACACACACACACACACACACACACACACACACACACACACACACACACACACACACACACACACACACACACACACACACACACACACACACACACACACACACACACACACACACACACACACACACACACACACACACACACACACACACACACACACACACACACACACACACACACACACACACACACACACACACACACACACACACACACACACACACACACACACACACACACACACACACACACACACACACACACACACACACACACACACACACACACACACACACACACACACACACACACACACACACACACACACACACACACACACACACACACACACACACACACACACACACACACACACACACACACACACACACACACACACACACACACACACACACACACACACACACACACACACACACACACACACACACACACACACACACACACACACACACACACACACACACACACACACACACACACACACACACACACACACACACACACACACACACACACACACACACACACACACACACACACACACACACACACACACACACACACACACACACACACACACACACACACACACACACACACACACACACACACACACACACACACACACACACACACACACACACACACACACACACACCGTCTGCACGGGCTGCAGCACATGCATTCCAGCAGACTGCCCGCCGCCTGTTCCATCCCCAGGCACCAGAAGCCACCAAAAATCTGTAGCTTTCACTTCCAAACATCTGCCTTGGCTTGCACACAGCTGCGACCCCCCCTCCCCCTCTCCTTCCCCCCCACCCCCCATCCCCTGCCAACACCACTCTCCACACCACCTCACCCTTTCCGCCACCACTCCCACTCCTCGCAAGTGCTGCCGAAAAAAGGGTAAAAAGGTTGAAAAAATATAATGCGGGCAGCGTCGGGAACACGTGCGGGAAAACCGTAAATGTCGGGTTTTGCGGCGGCGGGATCCTCTGGGAAATTATTATGTGTGAAAAGAGTGAGTGTTGCCCCAGCCAGCGTCTGGTGGGAGAAGCTGGACGGAGGAAGAAGGAAAAAGGAGGAGGAGGAGAAGAAGAAAAAGATTAAAGGGGGGAGGGAGACGAAAGAGAATGGAATGGAAGTAAGAGAAATAATAAGAAGGACGGATTATTATTTAACTCCTTGAATCCGGTGGCATTTCGTATTCGATTTGTTTAGTCTTGCTGCAGCCAGACTTTTTTTTTTTTTTTTTTTTTTTTTTTAGGGGGTGGGAGACCTTTTGTAGCTATGACATCATTTAGAGCAATAACTAACCTCTCTAGCTCGAAAAACTTGCCCTAACGGAATAAAGTCATGTAGAGGTACTAAAATAAATAAATAATAAACCTTGTACAATAAGTCATGGGTGTGAAGTCGTATTTATTGACCAAAAAATCTCAAGCCGATTTTAGTGAAAGAAAACCGATGTGCGTTGACGAGACATGACCATCCTAATTGGCACATGTAATCACCACACCATTACACATCCCTCTTAGCTGCACTGATCGGCATAGCGAGTGGCATTTTCCCTTAGCTAACCCCAAACGATGATATTCAGTTTAGAGAAGAAGCCTTGTATAACAATACGTAATTTTTTCACTGCGATTATAGACTGAGATTTTAGAGCGCTTGAATAAAGGTAAAAAAAACAGTACATAACTTTTCCACAGCGATATTTTAACATTGGAGTTTCATTCTTGCTGAAGTCAGACGATTTTATTCAGGTGGGGCAAACCACACAATCAGAAAGTTAGAAATATAAGAGAAATACAAGGAGTGTAATAGGAATGCGTGTAAAAATAAAAAGAATAAGTAAGAAAGTATCCAACACAAAATGGATCAAGAAAATTGGAAGACGTGAAGGAAGATGAAACAGGAACGAAAAACGAATAACAAGCCTCGTGCAGGAAGTTATAAAAATGAAGGAAGATGACCGGAACCTCTGTGTCATTCGGGAAAACATTTGCGGATTCAGCGTTTCTCTAAAAATGTTATGACGGCCACAATCCAAAAGAAAAAAAAATAATATTGTGATTTAGATTTGTGCAGGTGCGTCCGCGGCTGGGAAAATGAAAACACGAGTCCACCACTGCTTGTATATTTCTCTCTCTCTCTCTCTCTCTCTCTCTCTCTCTCTCTCTCTCTCAACCTTTGCTTCCTGTTATCTCCAGTATTATAAACGCAACTTGTCCATGTATATCGAAAAGGACAGATCTTTATTTTGACTTTCTGATGTTCAGGTTTCTTTGGATTGATTTTATTTTTATTTTTTTTTTCTGTCCTTTTGTTTGCCCCCCCATTTCCTAAAACATGTATAATTTTTTTTTTTTTGTTAGTTCTTACTATTTCCATTTTGTTCCTGTTAACTCTAGGAACCATTATTTAAGTTTGAAAAAATCTCTGAGTAAAGAAAGGCCTGAAGCATTGAGGGAGGGCTTGGAGAAATAGCTGGCCCACCACCTGAGGCGACCTTACATCACGGTGGATTAAAAACCATGGGGTAATTACCAAGGGCACGTCATTAATACCCCCGGCCTTGTGATTAGCGGTGCCGTAATAAATGTCATTAGTGTCAAAGGCAGCAGTTGGCTTTTAATCTGGCGAGGCTGGGCTCAGGGGGTCCAGTGCTAATGTAAGCGGATAATGAGGGAGGGGATGTGGATTTTCTGTTTTGCCCTTTGTCCACTTATATTTAATTTTGTGGTATATCGTATAGTTTTTCTTGTGATCCTTGTGTGTGTGTGTGTGTGTGTGTGTGTGTGTGTGTGTGTGTGTGTGTGTGTGTGTGTGTCAACTTGCATGTAAGTGTGTATGAGCCTGGTAAATATGTTAGAAATATACATAACGTTCTTCTAAGTGCGTTTGGGCATATGTGCATGCGAGAGAAAGTGCGTGCGTGTTTGCGAGTGCGTGGAAGTAGAGGCCACAAAAGCTGGGAACTGGGTCGGGAACAAATGGTGTTTACAGGAATGGGCGGTAAGCAGGAGGCAGTGTGTGTGTGTGTGTGTGTGTGTGTGTGTGTGTGTTTGTGTGTGTGTGTGTGTGTGTGTGTGTGTGTGTGTGAGAGAGAGAGAGAGAGAGAGAGAGGAGGGGGAGAAAAGGCGGAAAAGTTGAAGAGAGAGAGAAAAGAGGATTTACTGTAGAGACGAGAAGAGAGGGGGAACTGTGGAGAGAGAATGACCTTATAACATTTCGAAAGAGTTCAACACAGAATGAGGATAATCAGTAGTAGTTTAACTGAACCTCAGAAAATGAACACTGCCAGGAAAAACATAGATGCCTGGGGATTTTAGCAAGTTCAGTTCAACGACAAGTTTTTCAGATCCAGATTATTTTATTGCGACTCAGGTGGGTGTCTTATGAGGAACAGGTTAATGAAATCCAAATCGAGCATCATCAGGTAGACAAATCTCTCCTGAGCTGAGTATACTGTATATGTGAAAATATTAAGAGGAAGAGGAAATGTTGAGGCTAGGAGAATGACTGAAGAATTTAATACTCTTCTTTTCACTGGAATGATACTCAGAAATGCAAAACGGTGAAAGTGAGAGGAAATGAAAATAATTATAATAGTGATCATTCAGCAAACTTTCCTTCTTCATATCCCATAATTTTTTTTTTTCGGAAATTTTCTAATATGATACAGATTTTTAGTGTTCTTTTTTCCCACATAATGATCTTTTGCTGTACTGTACTGTACATTCGTCTCTCCGTGTTATTGTGTTGTATTACTCGTCGATGGTCACACATCTATGGACGAATGGGCCTTTATTTTTCTCTATTTTTTTATTTATTTATTTTTTGAGCGGATAGACTAAGGAAAAAGCGGCCCCATTCGAGGAAGGATAGAAAGAGAGCAAAAATGTAGATCCATTGATTTCGACGCGCGCAGACATCATGCACTGAAAAGATTGGAGGTCGTAGATGGGGAGAAACACTGACTGAGACGCGATCAGTCGCGTCCAAGGAAGACTGAGGTCCTTATCAGTATCCCCTTCATTCCGATAACGTAGTCGTCATTCTGCTAATTCTCAGACGTTTTTATTCGCTTTCGGGGACCATTTTCGAAGGGATGGATTGGACAGCTTACGAGTATATTAACCCTTTAGCCCTCATCAACCCTTTACCCTGATTAACCCTTTAGCCCTCATTAACCCATTCACCGTCTGGGGGCTCTCCCAAACTGAGTAAAGCGTCTGGAGATAGAATGGTTTCAGTAAAAGTACGTCATCGGACAGAAGAGAAAAAAATTTAGAGGCTGATATGTATGGAATCCCCAGTTTCTGATGGGCTAGTTATGGAATATTTGTGAGCAGTAGATGTGGGTAGCCTGCATACCAGTTTACGTATCACACTCAGCAGCAGCGTAGAGAAGACAGACGCCCCTTATTTTCATCATGGGTTACACATATGACAAGCAAATTGGGGTTACAAAAAAAAAAAAAAAAAAATAAAATAAAATTGGGGAGGGGATCTTACGTGCACCTTTATCCTCTCTCTTTGAATTATACGTCCCTTAAAAAATACGATGGG
This sequence comes from Coenobita brevimanus, assembly GCF_032717465.1. Lineage (NCBI taxonomy): Eukaryota > Metazoa > Arthropoda > Malacostraca > Decapoda > Coenobitidae > Coenobita > Coenobita brevimanus. The sequence goes on from NC_137000.1 coordinate 30,741,940, forward strand.
TTATGCAGTAAATTTTTTTGTGGAACTAAAGTGGCGGAAAAGATGAGTACGGTACTTTGAAGAGGTTCGGCCATTTGGGAACGTGCTAAGTCCGTCCCCAGAGCCTCTTATATCCCTGTGAAGATGTCAGGGGTTAATTAGGGCACCAGTGACTCAGATGAATAAAATCGTCTGGCTTTTGTTGGAGTAGAATGCTAGAGTTATTCCGACTATAAGAGGGCTAACTCCTTTAATCCAGTGATAATTTTTTGTCCTTTATTCTGTCTGCCGAAAAAATAAATCAAAATAAAGACAAGACTTCTAGCATTAAACAGGTTAACGAGGAGTGTACTTAACCCCTCCAGTTCGAAAAATCTCCCGTAAACTAAGTAAAATCGTCTGAGGGTAGCAGAGGTAAAATCAAGTCACTTCATGGTAGTCAAGTTGTTAATGGTGACCTTATTAACACCCGGCCTCCTGTGACTCGCTTTCATGTCAGTAATTAGTGGGAGAGAAGAGAGAATAATTGTGTGATTGAATAGAGTATGAAGAGTTGTGTGGTGGGAGTTATGTTACAGAAGAGTGTAATAAGTTGTGTGAGAAGAGAATTGTGATATAGAAGAGAGTGTAAGTTGTGTGAGGAGAGAATTGCGTTACAGAAGAGAATGTAAGTTGTGTGAGAAGAGAATTGTGATATAGAAGAGAGTGTACTAAGTTGCGTGAGAAGAGAGCTGTGTTGTAGAAGAGAGTGTAAGTTGTGTGAGAAGAGAATTGTGATATAGAAGAGAGTGTACTAAGTTGTGCGAGAAGAGAGCTGTGTTATAAAAGAGAGTGGAATAGGGTATGTGATGGAAGAGAGTGTAATAAGTTGTGTGTTGGAAGGAGAGGCATAACAATTGAGTGGTGATGTGACACAGTGAGGCTCAGGTTGTCACGAGCACTTGTTTTTGTTTTGTTGGGAGGGACCACACCGAATACCATTAGTGTGCGGTTCATTGTTTTATCACCTACACATGGCTTCCACGCGCACACACACGTACGCACACATGCCCTGCACACCCACACGCATTATAGGTACACAGGGCATCCACATGCTCTTATATACTCGTATGTTCACAGGACTTGGACACAAATACTTCTACACAGGAGTTGCACAGTAACATACGTACATAAAAACAATACACACACACACACACACACACACACACACACACACACACACACACACACACACACACGCATATGCAGATACACATGGACATTTCAGTATACACGTTCCCCCCCCCCTCCAACCTCTCTCTCTCAAGACGTGCACACACACTGATACATTCTCATATATGCGTGGCCACTGAGAGAGAGAGATGGGGGGGGGGGCAAGGGGATTGAGGGATGTCCGAGAAGAAGAATGGGTACAAGGGGTTATGACGAGAGAGAGAGGGAGAGAGAGGGGCCTGGATGAATATGAAAAGTATTGATGGTGAAGGGGCGTTCAGGGAGCGTACGGGAAAAATGGCGAGAAGGGTGAGAGGAGCTCGAGAGGAATCTGGAAGGGGAGTGGAAGGGAAGCTGGAGAGTAATTTGAAGGTAACTGGAAAGGAGATTAAAAACATATATCGTACTGGAAGGAAATCGAAAGGGCGATGATGAAGATGAGGCGAATGGAAAGAGGAATTGAAATGCGATTAATCTGAAGGTAAGTGGAGAGTGGAAGATGAAATGGAAGGAAAATGAAAGGGAGCTGATGAAGAACACGAGGCGAATGAAAAGAGGAAGTGAAATGTGACTAAAAGAATAACGAGGACAAAGCTAAAAGCCTAAATTTAGCTGTCGATTTGAGAGGAAAGTCACCGGAAGCGACCGAGGAGAAGAGGGTGTAAGAGGGATGTGGACGTGATAGAGAGTACGAAAGAGGATTAGAAAGAGGCAGAGAAGAAGGCAAGGAAAAGGGAATAGAGGAGATGGAAAGAGGAGATAGGATGAGAGGCTTGGAGAGGGAAGAATCAAATAGGAGGAATGTGGAAGAGGAGACTGGAAGGAGGAGACTGATCAGAGGGAACTGGAAGGAGGAGGAGGAGAATGGTAGGAGGAAACTGGAAGAAGAGGAGGAAACTGGAGGTGAGAGAAGAGGAAACTGGAAGGAGGAGAGGAAACTGGTGGAAGGAGGGGAGAGAGCTGGGAAGCGGAGGAGAAGCTGGAAGGGGGTGGTGATGAAACTGTAAGGAGGGGAGGAAACTAGTAGGAGGGGAGAACTGGAAAAAGAAGAAGACTGGTAGGAAGAAACTGGAAGAACGAGAAGACAGATGATAGGGAACTGGAAGGAGAAAGGAGCTGACAGGAACCAAAAGGAAGGGACTGGAAAAAGGTGATTTGAGAACGGAATGGAACTGGAAGAGGAGGAGGAGACAGGCATGAGGAGGTAACAGACAGGAGGGAGGGGAAAATATGAACCAGGAAGGACAAAGAAAGGAGGGAACTGGAAGAAGCCAGAGAGTAAGAGCAAACTGGAAGAGGAGGACGGGAGGAGAGAGAAGGGACTGGAAGGAGAAGATGGAGAAAAGGAGGAGACTGAGAGAGAAGGAGATGAAAGGAAGCAGACAGAGAGAGGTGGAGGAAACGGAGATGAGAAGACTGAGAGAGAGGGAAGTGGGCTGGGCAGGGGAGGAGGAGGGCGACCCAATCTTCTGAACGTCTTGGCATTTGTCAGTGGAGGAGGAGTCTCAGGTCTCAGTAGTCCCCCTCTCCCCATTGTCACTTATGATTCTCTCTCTCTCTCTCTCTCTCTCTCAATGCGTTTCACTTAATATGTATTCTCTCGCTCCCCAACTCCTGTCATTTTTCCCCACCTACTTCTTTCATTGCCTTTATTTCCCAGTATACATTTTTTTCCCTTCTTTATTTACCTCATGGCAGCGTTTCATGATGCCTAACACCCGCTATCGTCTTTCCCGATTTATTCATATGCATCTTGTATGACTGTACATGTATTATTCCTTGTAATTCGCCTGGTATTGGACCTCTCACTGTTATGCATGATTCTTTATTCCCGTCATAAAGTTCCCCTAAATTCACTCCACTTCGTCGTCCATTTTCCCTCTTGCTTAGCTGCCTTATTTAGCTATCTTACTCAATGCCGTGCTTTACCAGTTTGTTCACTAATAAAGATGAAGTTTCTCGTCCGATATATTTACGTGAAAATATAAGCTACCGATCCTATTCCTATAACATGTTAAAAAACGCCGTATCATGTTTTTAAATACTGGTTTAATCACAGTTGCAAGCACAGGATTGATGAAATATATACCAAATATTTCCTCTTGACAAATCACAAAACTAACTAATTATATTTTGTTATATGTTGCTGTATTTTCGGTAATTTGATGGAAGAAGGAAAATTACCAAAATTAACATTGACATCTTGTTTCTTTCTGGTATTGTCAGGTATTCATTTTTTTTTTTTTTTATACAGACCGAAGAAAAACGTAAAAATAAGCATTGGTCACTATTATTTGGTTTAATCGCTTTTCTTCCTGACTGCAGAAGCCCTCCACGTCACTCATCTTAATCTTAGCCTACTCACAGCTTCGCCGGGATTGTCTTCCCTTAATTAAAAAAACTCCTCGCAGGTGTAATGTTTCTTTGTCCGAGCTGAGGTGGAATTTGCAGAGACGAATGTGAATGGCGAGTGAGAGGATAATAATCAGACGGTGGATATCAAGAGCTGTTTAGCCTCATGCATTTTACGTTTCATTTTTAATTGTGTGTGTGTGTGTGTGTGTGTGTGTGTGTGTGTGTGTGTGTGTAGGATGGGCCTGAGAAGATGTAGTGTGTGCATGGGGAGGTGTAATATAGGTGTGAGGTATAGTGTGTGTGTGTGAAAAGCTGTGACGTGTTTGAGGTGTAGCCTGGGCATGAGGAAGTGTCGTGTGAGGCTCCGGTGTGAGGGAGATCCAGGTAGCAAAGGCAGGAGGTGAAAAGAGGAAGGAGATAAGTGGCGTATACCCCCCTTAGAGAATGTGTGGGGCCTGAGAGGAATGTGTGGTGGCGTGGGAAGTATGGGGGAGGCTGGGACGTCAAGGGGAGGCGAGCAGGCAGAATGCGGGTGAAGTGGAAGGTTGGCGTGAGAGAGGAATGCGTGAGAGGGACAAGTATGCCGGTGATGGGTGTGCGATGGACGAGGGTAAGGGAGGGAAGTATTAGTGTGATGGATTAGGTGAACGAACGTGAAGAGTGAGGGAGGACTAAGAGGAATATGCGTGTGATGGGAAGGATAGACGAATCTGTGCGTGAGATAAAGGTGAGGGGGTCGTGTATGCCAGTGATGTACTGCACAAAGTACAAAGGTGCAGAAGAAAACTGTACTAGAACTATTGATCCTTTCGAGTTTGTTTGTCATATAGGAGGCTATAAGCAGTGTAACTTTTCTATGAGCTGAAGACAAGGACAGATAAACGTTAAATATCCCCCCACCCTCCAAACCCTCCAGTTGAAGCAGGCATGAAAAAATGAGAAGGAATATTATGAAGCTTAGAAAATGTCATTAAGCTTTCATAGGCGAGAGTAAATGGAAATTGTATTCTGCACTGTCATAACCCGATGGATGGAATTGATGGAAGTGAGGTTGAGAGAAGCGTGAGCCAAAAATGTGTGTGGTGCAAAGGGTGATTGGATGGAAGGTAGACGATGCGTGAGGGAAGAGAATGCGTGAGAGACAATAAGCCTGTGATGGATGGAGTGGAGGATGCGTGTGGAACGTACATTATATTTGTGTGTGTGTGTGTGTGTTGAATGGACGGACGTGAGCCTGAGGGATGCGTGAGGAAGGAAAATTTGTGAAGGGGGGGGACGTACTTGTATGCTGGGACTTTCTTTAAAGAAGAAATATGCGTGAAGGAAAGAAAATAAGTGGGATGAACGAAAATTAGTAAGAGTCAAAATGCGTGTGGGACAGATGAGTGAGAGTAAAAATGCGTTAGAGACAAAGATGATTAAGAGCAGAATTGCGTGAGAGACAGAATAAGGGTAATATTGCGTGAGGGACAAAGCCAGCAGAGAAAAAATGCGTGTGCGACAAGTAAATACGTGATAAGCTAGGGGGATGAGCATAACTGAAGGTTGCGTGAGGAAAAATAATGCGTGCGGGTCGTAAATGCGTGTGATACGTACGGAGGACCAGGACATGAGGGTGAAGTTTGCGTGGGGGACATGAATGCTTGTGATTGACGAAGTGGACGGGCGTGAAGGAGAAAAAAAAAATTATGACAGACTATTTGGGTGTGTGATATGTGAGATTGACAGGGCTTCAGTTCATTGATTTTATTATTATTATTATTATTAGTAGTAGTAGTAGTAGTGGTAGTAGTAGTAGTAGTAGTAGTAAACCATCTCATAATTTTATTCAACTTACGAAGTTTCTCAAGCAGTGAATGGGAAGGCCATATGAAACCCCACCAGTCAGAAAAGTCTCCCCTAAGCTGAGCAGAAAGGCAGATGGTAGCAAGAATAAACAACAGAAAACGTCGTCGGATTGAAAAGGTTAAAAGATCATTGATTCGTCAGCTCATTCTCCGCCGTGGATGTATATAGGTATTTAATTCAGGCTACACCTAGACCATTTTATTAAGCTGAGAAAATATCAAGCTCTCCAGATGTTATATAATTGAGATGGTTTTCAGTCTTTTCACTGTTAGAATTCCCTTCAGCTGAACAATATCGTCTGGCGGTAACTTGAATAAAAGTGATTCAGCCATAGAAGAGGGAAGGGTTAGGTACAGTCGGCATCAAAAGCCCTGTCGCCTCCTCTGCTTTTCTCTCCAAGGATTTTGAAAGCCAGTATTGTGAATCCGCATTAACTGACACTGATTACCTTATTTAACCACAGATCAGTGTCATCAGTGTCATTCGCTTGTTGATGATGATGATGATGATGATGATGAGGAGGAGGAGGAGAAAAAGGAGGAGGAGGAGGAGCAGGAGCAGGAGCAGGAGCAGGAGTAGAAATACGAGCAGCAGGAAGAGGAGGAAAAAGAAAGAAAAAAGAGGAAGAGGGTAGGGGTTTTGATGACAGCCATAAGGATTGGGATAGGCTCAGTTAGGACAGAATAGACGAAGGTGTTTCTAGCAAGGTTAATGTGAATTGAGGTGCGCTAATCTTGATCAATCCTTGGAACATCTCTAGCGACATCATCATCATCATCATCATCATCATCATCATCATCATCGTCATGACCTCGTCTCTTTAAGCTATGTGAAATGTGTATAGATTTTTTTTAAACAGAAGATAACAAGAGGAAGGAAATAAAATAGATTAACAAAGAAAATCCATTCACCAGATTACAGATATAAAAAAAATCTGAAAGAATGGGACTAATGTTATACCTTCACAGTATTTGCTTTTCATTATGTGTTACTAATTCTCTCTCTTATTCACAGGTGAGTGTAGTCTAGTGCCCTGATTGGCTGCTGAGGACGAGACGGTGGTGAGTACTGGACAATCACAGCTCGTAAATTTTTAGAGCGAATTTTAGTGTCGTGAAAATCATCTTATTGATTTTTAGTCGATGGGGAGAGGTAGATCGGAGTGTGGGCGAAAGTGATTGTTTGGAAGAAGAGGGAGAAGTGTTATACTCAGATCGAAGTGGGAAATATGGTGTGTCGCGGGAGGAAGGGTTGTTTAGGCACAGAAATACATACAGTTTGTTTGTTTTTTTCCCCGCTCCGGGCTCTCACTTACGGGATATGGAGTCAGGGAGCAAGAATAAAATACAGGCGTTAAAGTGAAGGATAATGATGCCAGTAGCTCTTTATGGAGGTTGGAGCCCCACGTGCGGTTTGCCCCCTCCCGTTATACACGTCCGCCTAACCCCATCGGACGCATAAAGTACGGACAGTTTGTGGACACTTTTTGCACCTGGCTATTACCCCCCTCCCTCCGTCCTTCGTTCTCTCCCTCCCTCCTTTCCTCCCTCCCTCACCTACAGCACCACCACAGTATTCCACCCCTTGCTCCTTCTTTCCACGTTACTCCATTCATTCTTTTTCCTCCATGCTCCCCCTTTCCTCCTTCCTTGTCTCCCACCCTCCTTCCTGCCCCTCTCTGCCATCCCCTATTCTGTCTCTTATCCTGATTTGCCCTTCTTATTATTTAAGAATAGCTCTCTTAACTTCTGACTCACGCTAAATATCAGAATGTGTTGCTGTTTGTTTTCCTCTGCGCCTCATCCATCCCTCTCCCACCTGCATAATGTCAGCACCACCACTACCACAACGCAACTACTATGTTCCTTATTTTTCCCCATTATTCTCTTGCTTCCTCCTTTCCTCCTCTCTCTTCTCCTTCTCTCCTTCCTTCTCTCCTTCCTTCCTTCCTCTTGCCTTGACTCATGCTTCTTTGCCTCATTCTCTTCGCTCTCCTTTCGTTCCTTTTCCTTCTTTCCTTCCTTTACCTGTGCCACCACCACTTTCACTTTTCCTTTCTCTGCTGCTGGTTTTCCACATATCACATTCTGCCTCCTGTCTCTGTCCACCCACACCTGTGCCACCTCCTCCAAATTCCACTTCTCCTTCTTGATCTCATTTTATCCTGTTTCTTCTTCTTCCTCCTCCTCCTCCTTCACAATACCTCTCCTCCATTCCCTCCTCATTTTTCCACATTACCTCCTCCCCACTCCACCTGCGCCCCCATTTCCCACATCTCAGCGTCCTTCCACTCTCATTCACACACTTCCACATTCATTCACATTCTTCATTCCTCCACTTCCTATATTCTGCTATACATTCCATTATTTATTTTTCATCTTTTAGCCTAACCTTTTCATTCTTTAATTTTTTGACCATTTTATTCTTTTCGCTTTCATTCGCTCAGGTAGAATCTTCCACATAATCCACATTCCATCACTCCTTCTGTTATTTCAGTCTGTCTATTCACTCATTCCACTTTTATTCACTCGATCATAGCCTACTCTTCCGCTCTCATCCACATTCTAATTCTTCCATTTGCTGTATTGTACTTATTCCACATTCCATCAGCCATTGTCTTCTCTTCCACCCCCTCACAGTTGTACTCCTTTCACTTTCATTCTCACACACATTCTTCCACTTTTAATTCTCTCTCTCTCTCTCTCTCTCTCTCTCTCTCTCATTTTACTTATCTTAATCCTTTCTTCCACCCCACCTCCCACCCCTCCTCTCCCCGTTTCCACCATCCATCACCCTCCACCCCCCCACCCTCCTTTCATTCCCCCACCCTCATTCATTTCTTCCACCTCGCCACCCTCCATCATCCTCTCATCCACCTTCAATCTTTCCATCTTTTCTTTCCATTCTCCCTTACTTTATAGATTTTTTTTTCTTTCACTTCCTTCTCAACTATTTCTTAGATTTTACTTCCCTGCTCTCCCTTTCTCTGTCTGTCTGTCTCTGTCTCTGTCTGTCTCTCTCTCTCTCTCTCTCTCTCTCTCTTAGGTGCCAGTTAGATCTTTTTGTTGTCTTAGCAAATAATCTTAGCAAATTTCTTCCTTTGTTCACCTATCTACCTTTAGGGGAGGAGAAGGAAGGAAGGATGAAAGGAAGGAAGAGAGGGAGGGAGGGAGGGAGGGGAAGGAGGAAGAAGAGAATAATTTAGGGAAAAGTTTGACAAGGGAGGAAGAGAGAGAGAGAGAGAGAGAGAGGGAGAGAGGAGGAGGAAGAGGGGAGGGAAGAAAAGAAGAGGGAGAGAGAGAGAGAGAGTAGGGAAGAAAAGAAGGGAGCGAGGGGAAAAAAGTAGGTGTAGAGTCGTGTGAGAGAGAGTGGGTGAAGGATTGGCAGTGAGGGGAGAGGGATTATGAGATTAGGAGTGGAATGGAGAGAGAGAGAGAGAGAGAGAGAGGGAGGGAGGAAGAAGAAAGAGGAAGGAGGAAGAATGGAAAAGAGATGAAGAGTGGGAGAGCTAGGAGGAAGATGAGAGAGAGCGGGAAGGACAGAAGGGAAAGAAAACGAAGGGGGGAGAGAGAGGGAAAAGAAGGGAGAGAGAAAAAAGAAGAGGGAAAGAAGAGTGAAAGGATAGGAAGAAGGGAGGAAAAGGTGGGAGAATGAATAAAAGACAAGAGTGAGTGAATGAGAGGGAGGGATAAGAGGAAGTGTAGTGGGGAGGAGAAATTGAGGTGGGGGAGGGGTGAGAGGGGTGATATTTTTGGGGGAGGGGGTAAATGTCCTATGTTTCTGTCTCCCTCTCCCCTCCCCTCCCCTCCCCTCCCCTCCCCTCCCCTCCCCTCCCCTCCCCTCTCCACCTGTTTTCCTCACTCTCACTTTCCTCCGCGCAGAGCACTGTCACTTTTCTGTTCATTGTTGTCATTCTCTCTCTCTCTCTCTCTCTCTCTCTCTCTCTCTCTCTCTCTCTCTCTCTCTCTCTCTCTCTCTCTCTCTCTCATTTTCCTCACTCCTCTTCCCCTTTCCCTTCCCCCTTCTTTCACCTTCTCCCCTCTCCAATCCTTCCCTCCTCTGTTGTCCCTTCCTTCCGTCCCTTGACCCCCATCTTTCACACCTATCCCCTCCTCCTCTTCCTTCCATTTTTTTTCCCCTCCTTCTCTCCATCTCTACTTCCTTCCTTATCTTGTTCCCTTTCCTCTCTCCATTCCTTCCCCTTTTTCTTCACCACCCTCTCCCACGAATCCTATCCTCCCTCCTTTCCTCCCCCTCTCCTCTTCTGTCCTTTCCCTTCCCCCTTCACTCCTGCCCATAGCTCTCTCACTTCCAGACTGTTTTTCTCTTCTACATGGTGATCCTCCTCACTTTTTCCTGCCAGTTTCGGTGGAGGGTTTGATGGGCCGGGGGAGCCTTCTTGCTCTTCTTTCCTGTTCTGTAGCTCATAGAAATAGATATCATAGTCATAGCAGGTGTCATAGTCATTGTTGCGTTCCTTTGTGCCTCCCTCCTTTTCCCTCCTCTCACTTCCCCCTTCCCCCCAACCCCACCCTTCCCCTTACTTTCCCCTCCACCCTCCCTTCCCCCAACTCCTCCCTTCCCCTTACTTCCCCCTCCTCCCTCCCTCTCACGCCTGGAGCTTCGCCTCGGGACACATTCTCACGCATTGCCCTCCCCCCCCTCCCCTCTGCTTCTCCCTTCCACTCCACTCCCTCCCCTTCCATTCCCTCCCAAGCCCCTTCCATTCACCTCTTTCTTCTCCCTCCAACGATGGCTCTTCACTTTTTTCTCCTCCCTTCCTTCCTCCTCTCCTTATGTCCTTCTCTTCCTGCGTCTTCATTACTTATTTCCTCCTCTACCCTCTTCCCCTTTAAACTTCAGCATATTTTTCCACTTCTGCACGTCTCCTTTTGTTCACTTTTACCTGCCTTCCACTTCTTTCTTCCTGTTTTTATATCAAACGGCCTCCAAAAGGTACAAAGGCCCATTGCTGTTTGCTTTCCTTTGTACTTCTTTGTAACTTTCATCGCTCCACCACCTACAACATGCGACTTGGGTTTTTCGATTACGCAGTGCCATCAGGGGCGTGGGCCCGTCACCTGCCCTTAAATGTTTAGGCTTACGGTAGCTTAGTCAAGGCTCCACATACCATACCTCGAAACAGACAATATGGGACCTTTAAAATCCTACCCTCGTCCTCTCACTTTCATCATAATACGTTTCCCCTGTCTCTCTTCTTCCCTCTCTCCAATTATCATTACTCTTTCACACACGTCATCTTCCTCCCCTCTTTCTTCCCTGCCTTTACCCTATTCTCTCTCTCCCTCTCTTTTTATTTAATTCCGTAATACCGTCCCTCATCCTTTCTTTTACCAATTCCCTCTCCTTTTCTCTCATTCCTCCCCCATCTGTTCTTCCTCCCATCATCATCCCTCCTCCTCTACTTACCCCTCCTCGTGCCCATAGCCATCATCTAGAGTAAATTACCCCCACCCCCACCCCAATTACCGGGTGCCATTAGACCCCTAGTATTCCCCCACCCCCGCCATCTCGTCCCTTGTTCTCTCCTTCACCCCCCTCTTCCCCCTTACCTGCTCACGCCATCATCTCTCCCTTCCTCCCTTTCTCTCCCCTTTTCTCCATCACCTCTCCCTCTCTCATTCCCTTTTATTTCGATTCCCCCCCAGCGTTACTTCTTCACCCCCCCCCCTCACACCTCATATCACCTTCGTTGTCTCTTATCCGTCCCCCTCTTCCTCCTCCATCCTCTCCCCCACTCTCTCCTCCTCTCCTTCCCACCTCCCCCTTCCCTTCCCCCTCCAGCCTCCCCCCTCCCCCAGTCCCCTGCAGTACGATCCCCACAGCGGGTCTGTCATTAACCTCATCAGTACGATTATCTCATTTGCTTTCTCCAGGTGATTTTATTCGGGCTGGGGGGGATTAGATACAGCCTTCATTAACCCCCTCACGCCATGGTTGTTTTCCAAAATTGAGTAAAATCGTCTGGTAGGAGAGGAGTAAGATACAAATAACCCCCTCGAGTTGAAGGTGATAGCGGCCTCTTCCCTTAAGATTTGGTCCACATCTAATGACTTGTTTTTGAAATCGTCTTGTGCTGTGTGGAATAGTGGAAGGCCAGTGTGAGGGCTGCGGGGAACTGGATTGAGGGGAAGTATAATATAGGCTGGGCTGTGGATGTTGAATTAATTTATCGTGGAAACTAAAAATAATAATAATAATAATAGTAATAATAATAATAGCGCCATTACGGTACTGTTTTCCGTTCCATAATGATCTACGACTCAGCTTCTCTCAGTCTACAACTACCACAACTACAATGTAGACTACCGCAACAGCCACACAAACCAATATAGACTTAACCCACCACAAGTACCACTTATACCTCTGCCACTATAATCTGCCACAAATACCAGACAAAGCACTACCCATATTTGACCTACCTTACACTGACTACCACACGACCACAACCACTTCACAGTCTACCACAGCATCAGCACAAACCACAACCCATCCATCTCCCACCCTCTCCCAATAGGGTTCACGTAACTTAGTCTTGATATCTCTGTAGTGCGAATTATCTAAGTGGAAGGAAGTATACCCACATATTTAAGTTGCGTTCATTGTGGCGATATAACAGTTTCAGCACGAGTTTAGGTGGGGCCGAAAATATTATAGCTTCACAGTAAACACAAAACCAGTTTATGAGTATAATTTTTCCTATGGCTTCATTTATATTTATATTTTATTTTATTTATCATTTAGTCTAAAGCCAGGCACACAGGTGAACACGTCGCTGAATTCCAAATAGTACGTGAAATATGGCAAGTAGACATAAATGGGGAAATACTGAGTGAATAAACATCTTTAACACAGCCTTCCATCCATCCAGTATCCTTAACACAGTATTGCAGAGACAAGGCAGCGCAACCCACGAAGCTCAGTGACTCCTTGCGGTGGTCCCGTCCTCCCATTTTCTTTAAATCATGCGGGTGCCATACTTAGCTAATTACACTGGACGCCATAATTGCGGTCATTATGTTATTAGGCGAGAGACGCTTGATTTAGATTGCATGCAAGATTTAACTGCCCCAGAACAGACGCCAAAGCCATCGTCATCATTTACCCGGCAAGGTCCCAAACACTTGCTGTCCCCCTGTTTAGTTATGAGGTTTTGTAACACGTCTTCCATAGCGATTTATTTTGCATATTGCACCAAAACTCTTTTGTGTTATTAATGCCAGTGTTATTTTCCCTCATCAGCAGTATACAGAAAAATTTGAGGATTATTTTGCTGAATTGATCGTTAAGAAAAACGTGTTACGAAGTCTCCAGTGCCAAGCAGAATACAGCCATTATACCCACATACGAATTTTGTGTGTATTATGCACATTCAGCAGTTTCGGTCCGACTTGGAGCCTCTTCAGGTAAGGATAGAGACGGAACATAGGAGTGTGGACAGTGTGTTCATACAGTTCCTACTTTCTTTACACACCGAACCATTACTTCATTAATAAAAATAAGGATTTTATGCACACTATATCATACCTAAAGAGGGTCCAAGACGGGCCTAAATTGTTGTGACCTCATAATTAAGACAGTATTAGCATATGGGTATAATTCTTCTACATGAACAGTTCTCAGCATTGTGAAATAGAAACACACTGGGCTGTATTCTCGTGGTGTTAGAAGACTCCTTAGCACCTCTTCAGTGGGTCATAGTCACATGGGCTTAGCAGGCTCCGTAGCACCTCATCAGTGGGTCATAGTCGTGGGTTTAGAAGGCTCTGTTATATCTTGTTTGTTTCCTTAAAAATCTCTTGTAAATAATCTGCCATCACATATAATTACTCCCATTATACACACATCCCCCTGTCACCACCACCGCTGTCACCACTAATCTCACTTTGACTCAGGGTCCCTTCCACAGTCGATCTCAGTGGATTTCAGGCCAAAGAAATCCCTAGCATGGAAAGCTTCATTGGGTAGGTCTGGCGCTCACTAAGGATTCATTGGTAACCTTTTTAAGTATAGTCCAACTTTGATTATTATTTTTTTAAATGAACGAACGACACATGTAATCTGGGATATGGATTTTTCTTTCCTGTTTTTCCCTCCTCTGTTCTTCTTCTGTTTAAAAAAATGGTTCGTCCTCTCCTCAGCATAACGGCCAAAGTTGACTATGGAAGAGGAAACACTAGTGAAGGTTTATTTCGGTAGTTAGCGTTATAATTAAAAGCAACGACTCAAAGCGGCACTACGATCATTGGTGCGCTTGTAATTACTGTATTTCTTCCTATTTATCTCTTGTAAACTATGATACACATGAAGCCGCAGTTAATAGACATCGTTACTAAATTTCGTATAGGGCCACAATAATAGTTTTCGTTGCTAAATTTCGCATAAAGCCACAGTAATAGCTATCGTTACTAAATTTCGAATAAATCACAGTAATAGCTCTCGTTACTTAATTTCGTATAAAGCCACAGTAATTGTTATCGTTACTAAATTTCATATAAAGCCATAGTAATAGCTATCGTTAGTAAATTTCGTATAAAGCCACATTAATAGCTATCGTTACTAAATCAACTACAATAAAGACCACCACTAACAGCTGCACTTTGTAACGCCTTCAGCCTGAGGACGTCATTTTTTATTACATGCCTGCTATTTCCTGATGATTTTATTCAATATTGAGAGTATTCGAACTAGGCGATTAGAAGGAGCCTCCATCGATCCCTTCACTTCGAGAGGGCTTTCCCAGAATCGTCAGGCACCAGAAAGAATTAACTACAAAAAAAAGTACATCGTCGTGGTGAAGGAAATAAAATCAGTGCAGAATCAGTAAATGTCTGTGTATCTAAATGTACCACAGTCACAAGTTCTTATGACTCAATCTCAGGTGAGTATAATTGTCTGGCGTTACCTGTGACGGAATGTTAAAGTTGTCCTGACCATGAGCAGCTTAATTAGTCAGCATCGCACCTATCATTACGTACTCTAACACCTCTGCCATTCATCTCACCTTGGTCGTTAATATCATCGATGCACCTGTAACCTCCCAGATCGTTGCCTTCTCTCTCTCTCTCTCTCTTTCTCAGCTGAGTAAAATCGTCTGTCAGTGAATGAGCTAATCAGTTCCAGTTATAAGTAGTCACCATTACATTAATCACTACAGCAGCTCCCATTATGTATCCTGTCACTACCATTAATGTCACTTTCATCAATAATATCATCGTTGTCTAGTAACCACCGCTACTCCTACTTTTTTTTTTTTATGCAAGGGAAAAAGAACCAGAGGATGAGGTAGGTTCCGGAAACAAGAATAAAATGCGGACGTGTGAGAGCTGGCAACAGCAGTCCAGGTAAAGTGGGCCACTGAGTCATCTACACATCTCTCAAGCTCCCTGATTCCTGGCATGATCACACCTGTTGTTAATTAAATCATCCCCCTGCCACCGCCATCATCATCATCATTAATCTCACTTCCGCTGTTAACCCTTCCGCTGCCATGGACGCACCTGGTTATCTTAATTAGACTCAGAGCAGGTATTTAAGTTTGGAGAATTTATATATCTGTTTATTTTAAGTCAGTTTTGTTCTGTTTAGGAGAGACTTTTAGAACTTGAAGGGTTAGATTTAGCCTTAATTTTTCCCTTTGCCATTAAAGGTTCTTCCCAACATGAGTCAAATCGTCAGGTGCTAGTTTACGTAAAATGAAATAGACGTCATGGTAGGGAAGGGGTTAATATAATCACTGTATCTACTGTATCTGTAATTGTTTTGATATCGTCTTGTTAACCTTTTCACCGCGGTTGATACACTTGCGTATATATGAAGGCTAATACTTGAAGATTTTTGTTGAACTGAAAGAAATCCAAGAGGTCAGCAATTTCAAAGACAGTCTCCAGTAACAAATTTCCTTGCTTCCGATGTACGTAGGAGTTTTGCTTTGGCTAACAATAGACAGTGGGGATTGATTATAGACGCTGACGAGGATATTTTAGCATTTAAGGGGTTAATGATAGTAAACTACAATTAGATATGGGTACGTACCCAATTACCATGATCATTAACCCTTTCTGTAACTACGGTGACGGGTATATATTGTGTTCTTGTTACCTTCAGGTGACGTATTCAGCTTAAGAAAAGGCCTCTCGTTCTGAAAGAGAGACAGTAACTACTCGACCCTCAGTATGATTTATTTTTGTAGTTTGTTCCATATTCCTTTGCACTCCGACTCTGCCTTCTCCTCCTCCTCCGTGTCTTCTTTTTTGGCTCTCTTCTCATCCCTCTATCCTTCCTCTCTTCCCTTTTCTTCACCCATAACCCCTCCTGCTCTCACCTATTTCCCCCCCCCCTTTCTCCCTTCTTTCGTCTCCTGTCCCATCCCTACCCATCTGTTTTCGTTTTGTTCCCACCCTTCCAACACCCTTTGCTCCCTGTAATTCCCCAACCATTTCTTCTCCCTCCCTTCATTCCTTCCTTCGTTTTCTCTTCTCCTCTCTTCTCCCCTCGTAACGTCTTTTGCTCGGTTTTATGTTTTATCTCACTTTCTCCTTTCTTTCATCTTCTCTTCCATTCCATACTCTTCTCGTCCTGTTTTCCCTGCCAGTCCTTCTGCACCTCTCCGCTCTCTTCCTTCCTTCCCTTGTCTACTGCACCTTTCCCTCCTTTGTTCTCATCCATCTTCCTAACCCCTCGTAACATCTCCCTTCATCCGTCTGAGATCCCTTTCCTCCTTTCATCAGCCTCTTCTTTTTTCGTACCCCATGTACTCCCCTCCCTTCCTTTGTTTCCCATCCTTTCCATCCTTCTCTGTTACCTTCTTTCTCTCACATAACCCCTCCTGCCTCCTCCATTCGTTTCATATCCCTCCCCTCCTTCTCTTCTCCTCCCTTCCTGACCTCTTCCAGCTTCATCATCATCTCCTCCTCCTCCTCCCTCCTAGCTCCCCCTACCGTCATAACCACCACATTCACCACAACTGTTGCCACTGTAAATCACGCTCACTCCACACCATACACGAGTTAATTGCTGACTCTCCATCACCACAGCACACCACACCACTGTACCCCACCCCAAGCCACACCACACCACACCACACTACTCGACGCCAAACCACACCACACCATTCTACCCCTCGCCAAGCCACATCACACCACACTACCCACCCCAAGCCACACCACACCACACGACCCCACCCAAAACCACAGCACACCACACTACCCGACCCCAAGCCACACCACACCATACTACCCCATTCCAAGCCACAGCACATCACACTACCCCACGCCAAGCCACACTACAGCACACTGCATAATACAACACAGTACTACAATCACACCTAAGCTCATCTGTCTAACCCTATTTACGCTTAAAGACTCCCCACAGCACTATATACTCACAGGCTTTTGGCAACACCACTGTATTGAACTGTGCCACATCACAACCCACGTCTTATTAACTTTACCAAAACACAGCACAACATCTAAAACTACCACCCTTTACCACCACCGTATATACACTGCCACATCACCTCTCATAGGGCACAGTTTAGTATCACCAGCATACGTCCTCACCTTCCTGCATCTTCGCATCGTAGTATGACACCTTGAAACCTTAATTAATGCCACCACCACATCACACCCAAGCATTTGTATCATTGACATCATAATTTATCATCATCATCATCATCACACCACATATCACCACCCCCTACCACCACTTCTTCGTGCGGCATCCTTCATAATACCACACCTCAATACTACACACAAAGCACCATACCATTACCACACCATGATTCCATACCATAATACCGCTTTCAGTAATGAGAAGTCAAAGAATTTTATCTCATATGCTCCCCTCCTATCGCTCTCCTTTCTCTCTCTCTCTCTCTCTCTCTCTCTCTCTCTCTCTCTCTCTCTCTCTCTTTGCCCCAATATTGCATCACTAGTACAATAGGAACTGCTCTTCTGAACTTTCTGCTTGCACGTCCTTTCCTTTTTAGGCGGGCACGCTGCGCCTGTTTGACTACATACTCTCACCCCTTTTCTGTCCAGCTCCCTATTTCAAGAATCAACCGGTATTCTTAGTCCTTTATACAGACAAATGGATGAACCTGGAACAGCTTTTTCGGTTTCTCTCTCCCTCTGTCTACGACCTCTTGTCTTTAATTAGCACGAAATGAACTCATGTTTGGTTTAGGCTCATTTGTTTAACTTTCCTTTTAATGTTTTTTTTTTTTCCCAGCCTGCATTTCCTTGTTTTTGCGTGATAAAAACACCACAATAGCGCATCATCATTCACACCACCAAACATCCCACACCATAGTTCCTTCACACCACACAGCGCCTCATTGCACCACTCTGCACCCACATACTCTCGTCTACCACACCACAGTACTCACACTCTACCACTCCACATCACATTCTCACCACCACACCACACCACACTACAACACACCACACCACACCAAACGATGCTCAACTCACCAGTCCTTCACGGATCTCGCCACCAGCAAACACACACACACACACACACACACACACACACACACACACACACACACACACACACACACACACACACACACACACACACACACACACACACACACACACACACACACACACACACACACACACACGCACACACACACACACACACACACACACACACACACACACACACACACACACACACACACACACACACACACACACACACACACACACACACACACACACACACACACACACACACACACACACACACACACACACACACACACACACACACACACACACACACACACACACACACACACACACACACACTATTCACCTGTCAGGTAATTATAGGTGTGAACCGTGACGATGAGGGTTGAGAAGGTGATTGTGAAGGTGGGGGAGGCCATTGTGGTAGTGGGGATGCATTTGGTAGTGGTGATAGTGGTGGTGATTTTAGTGGTGGTGAACCTTCAATGGTGGTGATTGAAGTGGTGGTGAGCCTTCTTGCTTTGCTATCCTTAATCTTCAGCTCATAGAATTAGATATCATAGTCCTTTGTGATTGGAGTGGTGAACATGATGGTTGTTGTGGTGTCAGTGGAGGAGTATATTGTAGTGATGAAGAGTGTAATTGTAGAAATGGCGATTGTGGTGGAGGGGATTCATGTAGTAGTGGTGGTGGTGGTGTGGTGGTGGTGATTAAAGTGGTGTTGACGGATCTAATTCTGGTACTGGTGAGGGTGGTGGAGGGGCTGGTAGTGTGGTAGTGGTGGTTGTAATGGTAGTGGTGGAGCATTAGCGAAGGAAGTAAAGAAATTGTGGTAAGGGCGATAGTGGTGGAGAGGACATGTGGTAGTGGTTAGTGGTAGTTGAGGTTGTAATGGTAGTGGTGGCGAATTAGAGTGATGGAAGTATAGAAAGTTATTGTGGTAGAGGCGATAATGGTGGTAGTGGTGGTGGATATTGGTAGTTGAGACGGGGGTCAATTGTGATGGTGTTGAGTACGGAGATGAGTGGTTGTAGCTATAGTGGTTGGAGTGATTTTTGTAGTAATGGTGAGAGTAGTAGAGGGGCGATTTTGGTAGGAGTGATAGTGGTAGAGGGGCGACTTTGGTAGGAGTGATAGTGGTTGAAGGGCAATTTTGGTAGTAGTGATAGTGGTAAACGTGGTGATTCTGGTAGTGGTGATGATATTGAAGGGGATGATATTGGTAGTGGTGATAGTGGTGGGAAAGGCGAGTATCTTGGTATTGGATGTGGTTGAGAGGGTGAGTGAGTGGTAAAGGGGTGACTGTGATAGTAGTGAGAGGGTGAGTGAGTGGTAAAGGGGTGACTGTGATAGTAGTGGTGATGTTAATGAAGTGGGTGACAGTCGTATAAGTAGTAGCGAGAGTGAGGGATGAGGGAAGGCAAGGGAAAATAATTTGTTGGTATGTTTTCGCCTCATTTGATTGTTGAAATGTAGGCAGATTAGAGGATGGCTTTGACTAATAACCAAGGAGATTCATTCCTACCCAGTACTTAAGGCTCATCTAATTTCATGCCATCACGACTTATTATTCAAGCTTTGAACGTGTTCCAGTTTTGTTAGATGAAAACAGACCGGCATTGGAAAACTGATAAATTCTCTCTCTCTCTCTCTCTCTCTCTCTCTCTCTCTCTCTCTCTCTCTCTCTCTCTCTCATAATAGTTTTTTTTAGAGACGTTTTGAAATGGAGGGGTCAGATATAACTAATAACTCCATCATTATAAGTGCGCCATCTGTGCTGAATAAAATCGTATGGGGGTGGTAGTAGTAGTAGTAGTAGTAGTATTGTTGTTGTTGTTGTTGTAGCCCCTCTGCAGTCCATCGTTCTCCTCTCAGGGTATAGGGAAGTAGCTGAGGGACGTTTTTATAGCCAGGCAGCGGAGTCGCCCAGTTATGTCGATGCCACCACATGAAGGCGACCCTCCAACACATCACACACCAGGAATTAAAACACAGAATGTCGTCATCTCAGTGGTGGACTGACCTTGTGTAGTCCTCCTCAGTCATGTCCTTGTCTGCTCTCCCTCTGTGTCTCCTGTCTTGCTTCGGGGACGGCCTTTTTGTTGGTGTGTGTGTGTGTGTGTGTGTGTGTGTGTGTGTGTGTGTGTGTGTGATGTAATTGTATGTTTTGTGGTCTATATATTTTTACTGGGGTGTTTATGTGTTGCGACGCTGTGTATTTGTTTATGTGTATGTGTGTGTATTTGGATAATATTTGTGTGTGTGTGTGTGTGTGTGTGTGTGTGTGTGTGTGTGTGTGTGTGTGTGTTTGTGTGTGAGCTGGAGGGATTATTATGTTTTTGCCATTAGCGAGTTGTGAGGTCGTGACTGCTAGCATAACTGAGAGAGAGAGAGAGAGAGAGCAGTATGTCCCACTATCACCATTCCTTCAACAAATAACACCACATCATCACCTACCACAACTACCACTATCATCATCAACACGTCACAGCCAGTCACATCCCTAACGTCACACCCTCACGTAACACTCCGGTTCCCCGTGACTCATTCTTAGATGCATATTATCATTTCCCGTCAGCCGGAACAGAATACTAGAGTTCATCCAAGCATGAGACGTACTACTATCACTACCACAATCACGTCCTTCACTACCACAATTAACTTACTGCAATCACCGCCACAATCACATCCGTCACTACCACAGTCTTACTACCATCACTACCACAGTCATCACCTTCATTACCACAGTTAACTTTCTACCATCACTACCACAAACACCCCCTTCACTACTTCAGACTTACTACCATCACTACCACGACCACTACCACAATCACACTACCACCATCACTACTGCAGCCCTTACCGCCATCAAACGTACTACCATTCCTACCACCGCCACAGTAACACCACCACTATCACCACCACCACCACCACCACTGCCTTCACTCCGTATCATTTTACCTCTCCACAATAGTCCTTAATGCTATTTTTCACCACACAACTCCACCCTGACCTGAAGCTCCACCTGTTACCTTATCTCTCTCTCTCTCTCTCTCTCTCTCTCTCTCTGTCTCTTTCTCTCAGTAATTCTCAACTCTGTTATCTTCATAGCTCCTCCTCCTCCTCCTCCTCCTCCTCCTCCTCCATCTCTTCCCCTAGTCCCTTTCTTCCCATCTGTCTTCCATCCATTTCTTCCCTTTCCTCACTTCTTTCATCCATCACCCATCACTTTCCTCCTCATTCTTCTCTCTTCCTAACCTCTATCCTCTTTCACCCATTAAATCCCTCCTCAGTTTTCGCTTACTCTTTCATTCTTGTATTTTTCCTCCTTCCTAACCACTTTTCTTCATTTACATCAGTAACTCCCACTTTATTTCTCTTTCCTCCCGTTCCTCCTCCCGCATTTATCAGTTCCTCCCAAGTTTCCCTTTCCTCCCTTTCCTCACTTCTCAAACTCCACAAATTTCCTCCCCACTTTATCTCCGTTTCCTCACTTCTCTCCTCCCATTTCGTCAGTTTCGTACCCTACCTCTCTCTCTCTCTCTTTCCCACACTCTCTCTTCTCACGCCCATCAATTTCTTCCTAGGTTTCTTCCCCAGTTTCTTTCCGTTTCCTCCCACACCTATCAGATTGTCCTTCACCTTCTTTCCCTTTCCAGATCTTTCCTCCCACACCCATGAATTTCAATGCCAGTTCTCTCCGTCTTCTCCATCTTCCCACTCCTCCACTCTCCTCTTCCCTCTTCTCCAATAGTCGACTCTTTTCTCTCGTCCATCCCTTTGCCTCTTCTCCTCCTCCTCCTCATCCTCCCTTCATTATCTCTTCCGTTTCTCGTCCTTCCCTCCCTCTTCCTCCCCATCTTCTCTCCTTCCATTTCCTCCTCCCCCCAATCTTTCGTCATCCACATCCCCCTTATTCTCCCCCTCTCTCACCCCCTTAAAATCTCTTCATTTTATCTATTCTACTTATTCTCCCCTTGTCTTATTCACTTTTTCTTACTCCCCTCTCCTCCATAGTCTCTCTCCCCGCTATTCGCTCCCTACCTCCCCCCCTCCCTCTCTTAGTCTCTCTTTTTCTCTCCCCATTACCTCCCCTCCCCATCTCTCTCCCCATTCTCCTCCCCAAGGGTAAAGTGGGGATGGTCCGGCTTTTGATACGGGGGAGATAAAACACAAAGAAGTGGGGGGTGGGGAGGAGGAAGGGGGAGGGGGTACGGGGGGAGAGAGAGAGAGAGAGAGAGAGAGAGAGAATGAAAACGGTGAACACACACACACACACACACACACACACACACACACACACACACACACACACACACACACACACACACACACACACACACACACACACACACACACACACACACACACACAGCCTCTGAATCTTTGTTTATAAACATTCCCAACGGCCACCAATGAGAACTGTGGTGGGGCCTTGTAGTGTCGTGAGAGAGAGAGAGAGAGAGAGAGAGAGAGAGAGAGAGAGAGAGAGAGAGGTCGACAGTAAATGAGCATGAATATGTTGGTAAATATAGCATTAAATGATTTCCTCAAAGAATTTCTCACCCAAGCTTAAGAAAAAAGAAAAAAAATAAAGCATCTGACGGTAGCCGTTACTGAAAGAATTATAGGATATTGTTTAACACTTTCAGTACGAGGACTATTTAATGCGAGAGACAATTTTCTGAAGAAGTAAGAGCACCATAATGTAGGTGTTTAAGCCCCACCTAACAATAAAACCAAATAAAAAATAAACAAAAATAAATAGGTAGATCAAACGAGGAACTACTGCGACGATAATGATGCGGAAGAAAATGTCAAGAGGTCAACACCAAAACAATACAAACAAGAAAGGAGTGATAAAAACAAGAAACAGTAGCAATAAGAAAGTAATAATTATGTCTGGGGAGGTATTTAAGTAATTAGTAACCCACTTAGGAGGAAGGAAATGGCAGAAGTGAAGGCAAAATTACAAAAATGAACACGAAAATTTAAAGGCGAACCCAGAATCACAAAGCAGCACAAATGATAACAAAACTGAGGACAATAATAATCAAATTAAACATGGAAAAATGAAAGTAAACACAAACATAACACAAAAATGTAAACCTAGGCTCATTGTTAAAACGTAACTCACACAATCAGATCTTAACACGATATTGCAACACTAGATACAAAACTAAGCACAAAAACACAACACTGAGAAGAGAAATACACACCTGAACACAGAAATTTCACAGTGAACCGAACACAAACAAAACTGAACATGAAATTCCAAAGTTCGACACAAAATTATATAACAACACGAAATTACAGAACAGAACACAGAAATATAAAGCAACACATTACACAACAGAACACGAGAACACAGAGCAAAAAATTATAAAGCTCAACACCGGTAACCAGAACACAGAATTATAAAGCACAAGCTTATAAAACAGAACACAAAATTATGAAGCTGAAGACAGACAATAGTGACAAATAACGTAGTCAGTAATTATGTTTGTGGAGGTATTTAAGTCGTGGGTAATCCCGGTAAGAAGGAAGTGTGTCGAAAGGTTAACACGTCACACTAACTTTCATTCCCAGTGGGGCGTGAACACCGTCTGATCAGTCTCCAGGCTCAAGGTGTGTTCAATCTGTGCTCAATGTCACGCCCAGGCTACACCCCACTGGCTCTCACGCTGTACTGGGCAGTTAGGGTGAAGGATTGGTGATGATTAGGTGGTGGAAGTATTGGTTGGGTAATTGAGGTGGTGTTAGTTGGTCGTGAGAGGGTGGTGGTAGTTGGGGTGGTGAAGTATTGGTTGCGTAAGGATGGTGGTAATTGTTGTGATTGTAGTTGGTAGTGATGTATTGGTGGTGGAGATCGTAGTAATTTGTGGTAATTGACTGGTGGTAATTGTGGTGATTCTGATTGGTGTTGATAGGGAAATGTGGGGGTGATTGCTGAAGTGATTGTAGTTTGAAGTTATTGGGTGGTAATGATTGTGGTGTTTGCTGCTGGTGGTGGTGGTAGAGGACTGTGAGAGTGGAGTGGTTGTGGTTATTGTTGTGGTAGTTGTGATGAAGGTTGTTGTAGCTGCAATGGAAGGGATAGTCGTGGTTGTGATTGTGATAAAAGTAGTGGTATTGAGTTACTAGAAATAACAAAGAAATGGTGATGAAAGTGGTGGTTAAGTGAGATAGGTGATTGAACAGTTAAATGAGAAGACTAATTGATCTGTGATGCAGTGAAATCTATAAAAATGAGAGTAATTACTAATGTTCTAATAGCTAATAATGAGTGATAATGTGATAATAAGTACTGTAAAAAATGTACCACTGAATAGAATTTAAAAAAATAAATAAATAAAGCTACCTATGTACAAGAGCAAACACCGGGAGGAAAGGGAAAACCAAAATTGTCGCACGAAATTTAATTCAAAAAGTTTCGGTCACAAATAGAGTTACAGACGGTGATCGAAGCCATGTGGGATGACTTTTCGTCTCTTAAATTAATTTCATATCAACGCCATTATCATTTGGAGGTGGCATAGTAAAATACCGGTAAATATATAGAAATCTTCATAACCAAGCAGTCGTCATATCGATAGCTTAAGTAGGAAACGGAATATGCTTTTAAAAATAGAAATAATAAAAGGGAGCTGAGAGAGAGAGAGAGAGAGAGAGAGAGAGAGAGATGTGATTGGTTGCGTGCTTGTGGGGATGGTGATGATGGGAAGACAACGGGCATGGGAAGCGGTACCGTCACAGCCACCACAGACTCAGAAGGGGCATGAGAGAGAGAGAGAGAGAGACAGACAGACAGACAGACAGAGTGAATAAAGCAGAATGAAAGTAAAAAAAGGGAGGACGATGAGAGGACTAAAACAGAGAGAGAGAGAGAGAGAGAGAGAGAGAGAAGGAGAGGGCAGGGCAAGGCAGACAGTGATACAAGAGAAGAGTCTGAGGTAGGGTTAGGGGGTAGTTGGATAGTCTGGCAGGGGAAGAGGAGAGGGATGGGGAAGAGAGGGGGTGGGGGAGGGGGGAGGTCAGTGCCCGGAGTCAGGGGGTATGGCAGGGTCACGGGGTCAACTCTCTGGGGTCACGGAAAGGGGTAGGGGCAGGAGGGGGTTGTAGGAGGAAGGAATTTGAGGGTAGAATAATGAGAGAGAGAGGCATAGCTAAAGGAAGGGTGGAGGAAATAATGAAAGAAAAAGTAAGAATATGATAAACAAGAAAAAGTGAGACTAGTGAAGATTAATAGGGGGAGAAGGAGGTGGAGGAGAAGGAGTGGGGGATGAAACAGATAGGAGAAGGAGAGGAGAGGATGAGGAGGGGGGTGGGAGAGCTCTGGGGGTTGTTGTGGTTGAGTGACAAGGGAAGAAGAGGGCGTGATGGAGGAGGGGAGAGCAGGAGGGAGGGAGAAAGAGGTGAATGTGTGGAGGGAGAGAGGAGGGGAGTAGAGTAGATGGAGGAGTGAGAGTGGGAAGGAGGGAGGGAAAAAGAGATGCACTGCATTAAGGATGAGGAAGAGCAAAGTAGAAATGTGGAAGGAAGGAAGGAGGAAGAGGATGAGAGGGAGAAGAAGAGAAGGACGTTGGAAGAGAGGAAGGAGAAAAGTGAAATGTCAGAAAGAGAGAAGGAATATGAAAGTGAAAAGAGAAGGAGAGAATGAATAAAAGGTTTGAAAGAGAGGGGAAAAAAGAATGAAAAAGACAGAAACGAGGTAGAAGAGAAAAAAGAGAATATGAAGAGAGGAACTGAAGGTATAAAAGGTCTGAAAGTGAATAAGAAATGGGAGTAGGAAAAGAGGAAGAGTGTGACTATGAAAATAGAAGGAGTGGAGGAACAGAAGTTTAGATGAATTAAAATACGTATGCGAAAAAGAAAGATTAATATTGTTCAAGGCTTGGAGAAGAATAGACACTGGGATGAAACAGATGCGCAGGAGGTGAATGGAAAAAAGCAGGAAAGGGTGTAAAGATCGGATGGGAAAAGCGGTAGATAGGAAATAAGTCAGGAATGTGAAAAAAGGGGGCAGTAAAAACAAAGGAAGACGTGGTAGGGAGGAAGGAAGGTAGGAATATGACCAGAGGCAGTAGTACTGATAGATATATTGGTAACGAAGGCAGGAATGGGAGGAGAGACAGTAAAGACAAGACGCAAAAAGTGATGAGGAGAGGCAAATGTAGGAATATGGGGAAGACAGACAATAAAGGTGGAAAGAAGTGGTAAGGAAGTAGGAAAGCAGGAATAGGCCTCTGTCATTTTGTTGCTCAAGAAGGTTAGGAAACTGTCTTCATCATGGCGGGGGCGGGGGCGGGGGAGGGAGATTATCAGTAGGATCAGCCTCTTCAATACGCTGACGTCAGTACCTCTTGATTCTTCCTACTTCCACGCAGTTTAATGTAATGTGTAGATACCTTTTCACTCAGGGGCTGAGAAACAATGTCCATTTTCACTCCACCACAATGAAAGGTCTCCACAAGGCTAAGATTAATGGTCAGTAGATAGCAAGATGAAAATTTTAATAAGTCGTGGAGGTGAACGGGTTAATGTGAAGCTAAAGTGAAGCATAAACAAGTAACATTTGATTAAACTCGTAAGAAATAATGTATATATAAAATCAAGTCGTGGAGTGTTATGTAATTAATTTCCTCATGGCCGCTTCAACTCCGGTATTACAGTATATTTTAGCTAACGGCAGACGAGTTCAGTCGAGGTTAAGTCATTGGATTCTGAGAATTTTAGTTTGTTTGTGTAAAGGTAGATAATATAAATGTTTGAAGGTGGTGGTGGTGTATGATTGTTGTAGTTGTGTGTGTTGGGTGGGTGAGTGGGTGGGATGGAGGGAGGAAGGGAGGGAGGGAGAGCTGGGAAGACCGTGGGAATCAGTGGAGGTGAGAGGGCTTGGGGTCGTATTTATAAAAGATCCCAGCCACTTAGTACACAGACAGATTACCATAATGGTTAAGTGTATTCATGGCTGATTTGCGTTTTGTAATTTTCAATCTAATCTGAAATGGAAGCGATTGATAACTGTATTAATAAATGCAAGCGTATATGCAAGCTTTTTTTTTTTTTTTTTTCTTATACACCTGAGCTAAGAATCCGTTTATAAATACAACCCAGGGACGCGTTTATCACCACCCTAAAGGCCTCTTCACACCGGAATGGCACATATTTTTATGCAAATTTGCGGAGCAGCGTAGGTCCGGGAAGAAATTGGAAGAAGAATATTCCGCTTCGTTAGGCAACTCTATACCAGCTGTTTCCCAAGGCCACGCGGTTCATAGGTGACGGAAGCTGAATGGCCGGAATGTAAGCCAGTGAAGTCAGGTGTTTTTCCAATTTTTAGCCCGCCTGACACGATTGGAAAATGTGGGTCGTAACGTCCGATTTCGGCTTTCGTGTTAAACCTTAAACTATTTCCCCTTTTTTTTTTTTTTTTTTTTACAGGTCGATTGCTTCTACTCTATCTGCCCGGTAACCTTAACCTAACTTAGAATAATCTATCTTGAACGTAGCCTACTCTAAACTATCCTAGCTGACTAACCTACCCCAGCGTAACCCCACCTAATAGACTGTCCTAGCCTAACATAACCTGAATCTAACACACTAACTTACCCATACCTAAGCCTGCGTACCCCATCAGACCAAGCTACCCTGATCTAGACCAACCTGGAAAAGACAAAGTGCCCTAATCTCTACTATTTGGAGGTTTTGAAGCTGAGATGGAGAAACCCTACGGACTTCACTAGCCCCTTTTGACGAGCTGGGTTTGGGTGAAGGTTGGTGTAGCCTGCTGTTGAGTTCATTAAAGAATTGAGAAATGGGTTAGAATGGAAAATCAGTGTTAATTCCTTCAGCACGAGGTGGTTCTTCTTAAGCTGAAACGAGAAAGATAATGAAAAAGATGTCATTATACTTAATAGAGTTAATGAAGTGCAGTACTAGTATATGGAGGAAGGGCAGATGGACTAAGTGACAGTTTGAGGTGGCAGTTATAGCCGGAAGGTATAATGTGTTATCTCCTTGAATCCGGTGACTTTTTATTTTTTTATTCCTGCCATACAGACGATTTTATTAGGTTCTGGCTAGGCATTTCAAATTGAGGGCTGCCTTCATTTACCCCTTTACTGGTAGATGCCCTTCCGAGGTTGAATGGAGCAGTCCGCTAAGAACACGAATAACTAAAATGCACTCAGAGAGCGCATACCTCCGCCAGTGCCATTGCCATTAAAAAAGATCCGAATCCGTGGAGATACTGTATGGATACAGTAGATCCGGATCCGCCCCCAAACTTAGTCAATTGTTCTTGCTCCAGGGCCCACTCTTCCACAAAATTTTATTAAAATTCATTGAGAACTTTTGGAGATATTCTGTGGGATACATAGGATCCGGATTCGGATCCGGATCCGTCCCAAAATTTAATCAGTTTTTTCTTGGCCAGTGGCCCCCCCTTCCACAAAATTTAATTGAAATTCACTGAGAACTTTTGGAGATACCGTGCGCACGAACAGACAGACATAGGTGCATTCATAACCACCTCTAACTTCATTGGCAGCGGTAAAAAAATGATAAAAGACGCCATCGTAGTGGAGGAAATAAAATAAGGAGCGTAAGATATTGTTCATGTGGGTTTAGGAGGAGGCGCAAAAGTCAGGTGTATAACAATTGATGTGCGAGTGAGAGTTTTGCAGCAGGTGTGTGAGACAGGTGTGATAGGAAGAAAGGTAATGTGTAAAGAGTAAATGGTTTGTAAGGCAGGTGTGTGTGACGGATGGTGCAGGTGTGTAAGGCTTCTGAGGATAACGGTATGCGAAGTAGGTGTGTGAGGCAAATGAAAGTCTATATGGTTTATAAGGCAGGTGTATGTGAGACGAAAGGTACAAGTGTGTTAAGTTTTTTAGGAATAAAGTAGGCGAGGTATGTAGTATTCTGTAAGGTGGCAGGTATATGAAGCAGGCATGTGTGTAGCAGGGTGTAGGAAGGCACGTATGTCAGGAAGTGTGTGTAAATGGGATGGACGAGGGAAAGAGTTGTGAGTGAGTGGTAGTGTGATGATTGTGAAGACAGGTGCGTTAATGAATGAGGCAGGTGTATGAGACAGTTTAGCGATGGGTAAGGCAGGTGTTTAAGAAGCCAAGTGTATAAGGAGGTAGGCATTAAAGGCATCAGGTGTGCAGGGAGGGTGCCAGGTGTGTGAGGCAGGTAGGCAGGGGTGGGAAACGCGCAGGTATTGCCTTATCTTCAACGAGTGAGGCAGGTGTGCGTGGTAGGTCGTGTGTACGGCAGGTGTGTGAGTTAAGTAAGCTATGCACTTGTATGAGACAGGTGACGTAGTGATGAGTGAGGCAGGTATGTGAGGTACGAGGTAAGCTAGGTGTGTAGGGAGGGAGTCAGGTGTGTAATGCGCCAGGTGTGAAGGGAAGCAGGTGTGTGAAGCAGACTGTTAACACATTGGGTGTCAACCAAAGAGAGCTATGGGTTAGAGGCAGACAGTATGTAAGGCAGGTATGTGGTGCAGTCGTATGAGAAAGGTAATGCAGTAACATGTGAGAAAGGTGTGTAAGTAGGGAGCCAGGTGTGTGTGTGTGTGTGTGTGTGTGTGTGTGTGTGTGTGTGTGTGTGTGTGTGTGTGTGTGTGTGTGTGTGTGTGTGTGTGTGTGTAATTGAGTGAATGAGGCAGGTGTGTAGTGAAAGAGGCAGGTGTGTGAATCAGGGAGGGAGGCAGGTATGGTAGGCACGCAGGTATCACTTTCGTCATCAGCTCGCTCCAGTTATCACAGAGACGCGCCGCCTAGCTCCCTCACTCGCTCCCTCTCGCTTCATTTGTTTCACCCCACCGTTATTAGATTCGCCAACCCCTGTTTCATGTCTCTCCCCTTGGTTGTTTTTCGTTTTTCGTGATATTTCGCGTCTGTTTGGTATTTCTCGGGACGCTTTTCGTATTATTCGTGTTTCCCATGTTTGTTGTTATTTTGATTTTGCCATGATATTTTTAAGTGTTTTTCGTATCGTATTTATGTACTTTTCGTATTTGCTGATATTTGTCCTGTTTCGCTTTTTGTACTAATTTTGTCGTGTATATTTGTTCCTTATTTCGTGTTGCTGCTTGTGTGTGTCAGTTTTAATATGGATTGTATAAATTTATGTAAGTTTTGACGTACATCATGCTTCTTCGTGCACCCACTTTGTAATGTACAGTTGGCAACGTATGAACTTGGGACAGCGTCAGTGTGTAGCAGAGATCTAGCATTTGGCCCTCCTGACATCCTTGACATAATCACATACTTGCTGGTGGCACTGACATGAATGAACGGAGGTGTCAAATAATAAATGAAATGAACAGGTAGCTGTGATGCATGAACGTTGGAAATTGTAGCTAGACCTCCACTTCACACACACACACACACACACACACACACACACACACAGTCCAAGGTTCATGTGCGGCCAGCTGTACATCCCTGTTTTTTCAAGCTGTTTGGTTTTAATCGTGGTGCATTCATTAATTAGGCTTTATTAACGAATTTATTAATATTTTCCATACTTCTAAATCTCCATGCCGTTACCTCTGCTTCATACTCCTTTTGTTTTCCGTCTCCATTACCAGTTTTATTATCCAGTTCCTTATTAGTTTCTTATTTTTCACACTTCTCTTACCTCTCTGATAGTACTTATTTTTTTCTCATTTCTGTTTCTGAGGATCCCTCTTGTGTCCCCCTATGTGATAAATTTTCCTTTTGCTCCCGTTGCTTTTATAATATTTTAGTGTCCTTGCGGTCTCTTCTCGTTTCTACTTTCATTTCTTTTCCCATGTTCACAGTTCTTTTGTTTTTACCGTTATTAATATCTTTTCTCGTTTTCTCCCTCGATGCATCTCCCCCTACCTCCACTTGTTAAAAATTAGGCGAATTTCGCATTTCTCTTGGTGTGATGGGGCAGGGCACTGAAAGGCATGACAGGGTAGCGCATGGAAGGCTGCGTCAGGGCATGGCAAGGCAGGGCGAGACGTGACTCGGAAGGGCAGGGAAGGGCAAAATAGGGCAGGGCAAGGCAGGGCAGGGAAGAGCAAAATAGAGCAGGGCAGGGCAGGACTGGGCGGACCAGGATAGAGTAGATTCTGGTGTGACATAGTAGTACTCACAGTTGGACTGGTGCCAGAGTGGACTGTTGGTGCTCACTCATTCTATCCCCCCTCTTCCTCCCTCGCCTCTCCTCTCTTCCACTTTTAGCACCCCCTCCCCCTCCAGGATCGGCGCTTCTCCCAGCAGGACGCCGCCCGGTAGACCTGCCCGGGTTTTTAAATGTTGGCATGCGTCCAGGTTCAACCCCCCCCCCCCCCCCTTCCTCAACTGTCCAACCTACCTGCCTCATGCCCCCAGCACACCGGCCTAACTGCCTGCCCCACCACTCTCCTGCCCCACCGCCACCCTAACCTGCTTCACCCTCACCCTGCCCCACACACCACCCGACAATACACCATCGTGTTGTACGTACAGTATATGCATGCGATATACAGTACACTAGAATGTGTGTGGTAGGTAGGGGCACATACCTTCCACTCGATCTAGACTTCGGCTGGAAGGTATGGTGGGCGGGGAGGAGCCTTCTTATTTTGTTGTCCTTAGCTTCTGCTCTTAGAATTATAGAGTTGTAATCTCTGTAACAAACAGCCTCGCAAGGATCATCAGATCTGTTGTTGTGTGTTTTCAATTCTACTCCTTTGTACTTCAGGCGACAACATTGTGTGATAAACCAAATTTTTCCTGTAATCCAGGAAACCACTGACTACATTGAGTGGTAACCATATAGCCTAATAGACTCCTTGTGTTCCAGCGGGTTAAGGCGCTCCAAGCAGATGACGACTTTAAAGGGTTTTCACCTGAGGGGGTGTTTGAGATACATTGTTCATATAATGCCATTCAGGGGTGATCGAGGCTAGTCACCTTTGCCTTAAATGTCGGGAGTGAATAGCCTAGCCCTGGACCTGGGGGCTTATGATGGGGTAAGAAAAAGGATTGGATGGAAGATAAACAGCGTATGTAGAATAGGAGTCCATGTAAATGGAGTAGGCCACATCCCTTCTTCCTCCTCTGTTATGGAGTACTAATGTGTTTTTGTGGAAGAAACTGTGATATGAAGATCGTATATAGTCCAGAAATATGGTAAGCGAGTACCCATAAGACTGTGCCCGGTGCCACAGCCATTAGTTTTTATGCGTGTCTGTTATTGCAACACAAAAGCTGGGCGGGTGGAGGCTTTTTTGTGGGTGGCGACGGAGGGAATGGCGGTGCTGCAGGTTTTTTCCCTGGGGAGGAGGGACGGGGAGGTTATGTAAGGGCACGCCGGATTCCCTTAATACCTGGGCCCATCGCCTGTACTTCTGACGGTTAAGGAGCCTCACTCACCTCTTCGTTACTAGTA
The DNA here is from genome assembly GCF_032717465.1 of Coenobita brevimanus. Classification (NCBI taxonomy): domain Eukaryota; kingdom Metazoa; phylum Arthropoda; class Malacostraca; order Decapoda; family Coenobitidae; genus Coenobita; species Coenobita brevimanus. The sequence goes on from NC_137000.1 coordinate 30,774,252, forward strand.
TACAGGTGTTTCTGGGGCGTTAGTATCTTCTTGTATGTTATTTACGTAGTCATTGCTGTTATAAGAAAGGAAGATGTTATTTGTTTAGTCCGTGTTGCTGTAAAAAAGAATAAAATAACAGACAAGGTGTAATAGGTAATATAAATCGTTGCGAAAGAGGTACAAGAAAGCCTCCCAGACTGACGCCTATACAGCCCCATGGCACCTGGATTGTTTTTCTTTTAATACTGTTCACTACTGTACCCTTCCATCCCATGTGAAGCCTCTTAGTACTTCCATGTGTACTCCCATGTAAACCTATTTGTTAATGTATCTTTGCCTAGGTGTGAAAAAAAAATTATTCCACCCTATGTTTACTTGCCGTATTTCGCTCATTTCTGTTCTGTCATCAGCGGCGTCATTCGTCTGAGCGTTAGAGCATGTACCAGTAAATAACAATAAATAAAGAATATAAATGAAAAGTAGTGTGTAGGGGCTCTTATGTTGTGAAGGTTCATAATATCCCATTCAGACTCGTCATATTTCCTACAGCTGAATAAAATCGTCTGGCGTGGAAATTAGATACAGTGGGTTTGAGTCAGAAGTACATATATTAACGGAACTAAAATTTCCCGTGTCGTAATGTAATTAAATTAAAATGGATGAGACCTGCTTTTCGATTCATATCAGGTAAGTTTTATGTATGTTTGGCGTTCGTGGCACAAGCTATTTTATCACGTACAACTTAACCCCCTGTGATACAAATACACATCATACCGTAACGTGTTTGTTAATTTTATTCCTGCTATATTGAGATTATTTTATGCAGATCACGTGACTTGAACTGGAAGGTGATGCATAGGCTTTATTAAGTTTAACCCCTTCAGTACGTAGGGGTTGTCTTAAGCTGAATAAAACAGCCCGGTAACAGCAGGGACATTGTAGATAGGAATAGCGTTTAATTGATAAATGACGGTACTACAGCATCAGGTACACATACGGTACATACGGTGATGGTCGTTTTTGTGAGTAGAGGACTCTCTTGGGAAGTGTTATGTTACTTGCTATTTCAGGTCGTTTAAGTTCTTGAATCTGATAACTTTTTTGTTTTTTTTTTTTTATTCTAGCTACGCACAGACGATTTTAGTCAGCTTTCGGTGAGATATTTCAAAACAGAGGAGTAAGATATGGTCCAAATGAACTCCTTTATTGAGAGCGGCGTTTCCTGTGGTCAATGCTGTCGTGTGGAAGTACCAAGACTATACCAATAAAGTATGTCATTATTCATGGGTTTCGTGGTGGGCGGGTGGACAAGAGATACACAGCTGCCTCGTCACGCACCCATTGCCCGCCACTGACTTGTTGTGTTCTGCCTCACCCCTGCCTCCCTTCACCCCAGCCCTCCCCCTCAGCCTGCCTCATCCCCAGCACTACCCTGTCTATAGTCTCCTGATTAGTCTTCACCCTGCCTGATTCACACCACTATGCAAACACTCACTTGCCTACTCGTTACATTACTCTGCCTCGTTTACTCGTACTTCTTTGTTACCCAGCATCTCCTCCCACCCTCTTCCTCCTCATCCTTTCCTCATGTATGTCATATCCTCACTGTTTCAAAATACCTCACTGTTCCTCTGAACTGTCTGCATGCATTCCTCCACTTCTACGACGGGCGCGTAGCACCCGTCTAGAAGCAAACTCTCACCCCTTTTCTGTCCAACTCTCTAATGCAAGAGTTAACCGTTACTCCCAGTCCTTCATTTATGCAACAGGTCAACTCTGGAACTGTCTCCCTCTGTCTACATTTCCTGCTTCCTATGATCTCCAGTCTTTCAAACGCAGTGTGTCCAGGCATCTCGAAATGAATGGATCTTGAATTTGGCTCTCTCTTGTATTTTGTTTTTCTCTTGGAAGGAACAGTTTTGCTGGCTCATGGCCTTTGGTTCCTTCTTCCTCACAAAAAAAAAAAAAGAATACCTACCTCAGTACACCACCCTACCGCCTTATTGTCTCTGTCCTCCGTCCCTAACCATCTCATCCTCACTACCCTCCTCACACCACTCTGTCTCCTCACCTTCACCACACCACCTGCCTCATCCAACTTACCACCTCTGCTCCCCACCTCCTGAATCTCCCTCTCCATTATGTCTCCCCTATCAACTCATCCCTCCTCTCTAACCTCGCTCTCCATACTCCTCACCACATTTTTCTCCCTCCCCTCCCCTCCCCCATTACCCTCACTACCACACCACCAGCCTCATGTAACTCATTGCCATTAATCCTCCCCCCCCTCCCCCCAGCAGCCTCGCTCGCCACACTACCTTCCTTATCAGTCCATCCTGTCTCCATCATCACACCATCCTTACTCCACCGCACCGCCACTCACCACCACTCTAACCCCCTCACCTGCCTTACCCACCCCTCCCGCCGCATCCAACCCATCGCCATTAATATTATCTCTTCCCCATCCTCCCTCTCTCCCCATTCTCCCTCACCACACTTCCCTGTTCCCCATATCTCACCACACACCTCCATCTCCGTCATCCTTTCCCTCATCTGCCTAGCCAGTACACCTCCCTGCATCACACCACTGCCTCGTCTTGCCTACCCTATACCCACAACATCTCTCCCTATCTCATCTCCCCGCCTACCACCCCAGCTCGTCGACCTCCCCACACATTCTCGTCCATACGCTGCCTCCCTCTCAACCAACACCACCCTTTCCCATCCTACCACTCTCACCACACCATCCTGTTGCCACCCCCACCACACCCTCCTGCTACCTACCACACCACACCGTATGCCTTATCTTGCTTACACAAAACCACCCTTTCCCATCCTACCACTCTCACCACACCATCCTGTTGCCACCCCCACCACACCCTCCTGCTACCTACCACACCATACCGTATGCCTTATCTTGCTCATACCAGAACATTACTCGCACTACACCCTTCTCACCCCACCTGTACCACTCCCAGCCACACCCCAACCACTGTCTGCAAACCCCATCCCTTCCTCACCAACCGCCACAACATACCACTCGTCTCATCCCTCTCACCCTCCACTACTTGTCCTGGCCCCAACACCCACCCCTACATCCCCAGTGCTGTCCCCACTACTGTACACATCTTCCCCACCACCACCATCACCCCTGCCTTCTGCTGTCTTATCCTGCCCACTGAATCATCGTCCCTCTACCTCTGATGCTGTCTCCACTACACGTCTACTACTTTGCCCCTCCCGTCGCCATCCCTCCCACCTTCCACGACCCACCATCCCCTACCTTATCCTGCCCACTCTTTTTACCTCCCCTATTCCTAGTTCCCCACCACCCCTGCTAACGCCCCTGCTATTACTCCCCAACTCCTCCTGCCCTGCTTCCCCCAACACCACTATCTTCTACCTTATCCTGATCGCTTCCCCAGCCTCCTCTACCCCTACCCTCTTGCTTACACCTCCCCCACTATTACTCTCCCTACCTCCACCCCACCCCCTCCTCTCCCCCTCCCCCTTCTCTCCCCCTCCCCCTTCTCTAACGGCTGTACCGGCCCGTCGTCTGAGCCCAGTCATGCCGGTTGCTCCTCATTCAAACTTTAAATGCCAAAAAAAAAGTAAAAAGATAAATAAAACTTGAAAATGAGTGTGATGGCGGACTTAACTGGCGCGCCTTCTTGCTTTTTAAACGAACTTACACGCGCGCGCGCATGCGCGCGCGCACACACACACACACACACACACACACACACACACACACACACACACACACACACACACACACACACACACACACACACACACACACACACACACACACACACACACACACACACACACACACACACACACACACACACACACACACACACACACACACACACACACACACACACACACACACACACACACACACACACACACACACACACACACACACACACACACACACACACACACACACACACACACACACACACACACACACACACACACACACACACACACACACACACACACACACACACACACACACACACACACACACACACACACACACACACACACACACACACACACACACACACACACACACACACACACACACACACACACACACACACTTACTTTTGCTTTTAAATGAACAGATTTAAAGTTTAAACGCACACGCTCGTACACTTGCTGCCTCGACTCGCCTTCTACTGTGGTGGGATAAGATTACGTGTTTTTCACTGCAAGCTCATGAATTACCCACCTCATTTACCAGTGGAAATAATGATACTGATGTTGAGCAACGTGACTGCGGTGCTGTTGTTACTCCCTCTCTGTTCTTAATGAATTAAAAAGGCATTCTATAAACGTAAGATTAATCCATCTGTGTGTGCCATTTATTCTAGTACAGCTCCATCAGGATCGAAGGGGCCTGAGTCTTGACAACTTAGTCTGGACAATTAAAGCGAAAGTGACCAGTTGCTCTTCTGTGAGTAGTGTTATTTGAGCAATAAAGCCCAACCATATATCAGTGGAATGTCGGGAGTTGCATTCCATATTCTCTGTTAATGTGAAGAAGATTAACAATTACCAGATGTGGCTGAGAAGGCTTCAAAATTGTGTGGTCATTTCTTTTCCTTACTTTTCTTTGATCTATTATTAAAACCTCGTGTCTGTCAGCAGGGGAATAAAAGTTACCCAGATGACGTGATTTAGATTAACAATTACCAGATGTAACTAGGATGGTGTGAGGTCCAGGGTGGGGGTGGGTAATAGAGGTTGTCGTGGTGGGTCGATAGCGTGATGGATGGCTGGTTGTTGTGATCGGTAGGGATTGCAGGTTACAGTAGCTGGTGTAATGAAAAAAATACAGAGATGTGTTGAGAATGTAAAGGATGTGACTGGAAGGATTGTACGGTGCAGATTTGTAGATGGGTGGAAATTTTCACTGAGGAGAATATACGTTAGCTGATATGTTGAAAAATTTCAGATGTTGTTTCGTTTTTAAAGGCGCCAACATGCTTGCATGCGTCGGCCTTGGTCACCCAATGGTGGCCTTCCATGTTGCTTGATCTCTGGCTGCTTCCCTATTCAGTCCCTTATCCCTGAGGTCACACTCAATGACCTCGTCCCAGGCCTTTTTCGGTGTGCCTCTCGCAGCCGTACCCCAAACTTTAACACTTCTCACTTTCTGCACCCAGTTATCATCCCCCCTTCTCTCCACATGCCCAGACCATCTCAATCTACCTCGTAACAACACCAAAGAAGAGAATGTTAAGGTGTTATATATAATAGAACGATAAGAAAAGGGTGCTGTGAAGTCACCTATGTCGCCCAGAGTACGGCCAAAAGACCAGCTTCATTTTCTTTTTCTTCCTTTCTTTCTCTCTTTATTTTGGGCGTTCCGTATCTCACATTCACCTACATAGTATCTGGCAGTGGGACACGGCATGCCAAGAATCTTACCAGTGATACGGGGTGTTCGTCCAGCTGATGTCCGATTCTGGCGTCATTGTGAACAGGCCCTCAGTCCCTTCCATTCCAGTACCTTTTTTTTTTTTTTTTTTTTTTTTTTTTTTTTTTTTTTTCTACATACATTTTAAGTCAGCTTGGGAATACTTTTCGATCTACTTAGATTATATTTAGTTGACATTAACCCCTTCACGCACAAGACGTCTCTCCAAAGCTTATTAGAATGGTCTGGTGGCAGCAAGATCAGGGCAGAGATGTACTATAGGGTTGAAGGTGATAAGCTGTACAGGATCTCGGGTAGATTTGTCATACCCCATTAGTGGACCTAATAAGCCATTCAGGTAGTGTAATTAATCTTCACTCCGCTGCTCTGTATGCCTGCTGCTGAACCACTGGAATTATATTTTGATACATATAGCCATGGAAACTGACAATCTCTTCATCACAGTGGCCTACTTTGATTTTATTCTAGCTAATACTAGAAGATTGAATTCAGCTTAAGAACGACTGTATATCTAGCTCCTCCAGTTCGAAAAATCTCTCTTAAGCTGAGTATACCATTATAGTCCCGTTGTAGCCAGAAGAAAATTACAAGGATATACGAGTACCCGTTGTTGTTGTTGTTGTAGAGTTACCGCGGTTTGTCTGGCCAAGCATCAACAACGGGCAAGCAACCGTCCCTGAATAACCGTCCCGTGCAGTGAACCGATGATCCCTCGCGGTAGACAGTTGAGTGTGGAGGTCTGGTTCCCCGAAGGACGCGTCTCCACCCAGTAAACAGCCGCACCCTAGTAGACTCCACATCACCCCATTGTTTGGTCATATGGTTACCACCCAGCGTTGAAAGTGGTGTCCTGGTGAAGGGGAGGGGACTACCTTGCAGATTGATGCAGACAAAGAAAATCCACAGAGTAAAAATTTGTGTGTTGAAATATGTCTGTAATTTCTTGTCTGTAAGTGAGTAGACTGACGAAGAGAGTGTATGTGAGTGAGGTGGAGGGGGGAAGAGGGAGGGGGAGGCCGAGGATGAGATGGAGGGATGGGGTGGAGAGGTATATGAGAGAGGGGGGTGTGAGTTGGGAGCAGCACAGTGAAATGGCGGGGGACAGGGCGACTTGGAGGCGATTTGTTTGTGGCCACCCCAAACGGGATTGAGGCGTCTGGCAATAGATAGATAGATAGAAGTGAGTAGTTTTGAGGTAATTGCTGAGGCAGTAACATCACAGGCTGAGGTCAAAGATTTTTTTTTTGTTACTAGTTAAGAAGCAAATTAGTGTGCAGTTCGAGGTTTTCCATAGGTTGTTGAACAGCAGCCTCTCTGTAAGGAAACGTTTTTCGTATTCATTCTCTTTTTATGTCCAGACGATTTTGTACAGGTTTAGTAGTGAAGGAGATAAGGAACCAACTATCTAACACATTCTAAACATTTCTAAATTTGAATAAAACTGGGGATGTGGTAAAAGTAAAAGACATATACCGCTGTGTGGCAGGCTGGGTCACCACTAGACCAAATTGCACTTGTGATTTAGGAGTATGACGCAGTGTGGCTGTGTATAACGCTCTCATGATAGCCAGCTCCTGACGCACTGCACATGACACCCTTCCCACTGCCCACACCCCACCACCACACCCCATTCCCACCACCCCAATACACCCCCTTCCAATACCCCACCTCACCTTACCCCACGACACCCCTCCCCACCTCACCTCACCCCACGACAACCCTCCTCATCTCACCCCACCCCATGACACCCCTCCCCACCTCACTTCACCCCACGACACCCCTCCCCACCTCGCTTCACCCCACGACACCCCTCCCCACCTCACCTCACCCTACGACACCCCTCCCCACCTCACCTCACCCCACGACACCCTTCCCCATCTCACCTCACTCCACAACACCCCTCTCCACCTCACTCTTCCCCACCTCCCCCCGCCCACCGCCACATCCCTTACCTCCAAATCCACGGCATCTCCCCACCTCACTCCACCCCCCACCACACCCCCTTCCTTCACCCCAAGACACGACACCCCCTTCCCCCAACTCCACCATACCGCTTCCCATCTCACCCCACCCCCACCCTCCCGAACCTCTCCCCCAGCCTATTA
>NC_137000.1:30784299-30946799 GCF_032717465.1 Coenobita brevimanus
CTGGGGAAAGAGAGAGAGAGAGAGAGAGAGGAGCTATAATTTCAAGAGGCAATATGAGTTCGTAGTATCTGAGAGTGTAAGCGTCTTCTTTTAATATTTTCCCTTTTACGTCACCTTTCAGTACAGGATCAAAGGATTGGCGGTAGATGATATTTTTATGACTCCTAAAATTATCATATTTATAGTAACAATTCTCTTACTGTTTTACGTGCAGTATAATTGTACCGTTATGAATTTCTTTAGGTATTTTTCCCCATTAACGCTCTTCAGTAGTATATATACCAGACGATTTTATATACCAGACGATTTTAGTTATTTGAGGAAAACCACAGCCGTCAGAGGGTTTAATGATTCCCTGATGACTCCTTTCGCTGCCGAGGACGCTTTCAGACTAATTCCGGACGATTTTGTTCGGCTGATGGCAGTTGTAATAGCCAAAGAGGTTAACAAAGATGCGACTCAAACTTTAGCTCTTTGTAAAATGAATTCCTTTATCTGTATCGTCCAGGCCCCAGTGAGACAAGCGATCTCTTGAGGCGGTTGAGAGAGAGAGAGAGAGAGAGAGAGAGAGAGAGAGAGAGAGAGAGAGAGAGAGAGAGAATTGTTAGCTTCGGAAGGAGGACTTAGATTTCATGAGTGGTCTGCAAGGAAGGAGGAGAAGCAGGAGCAGTATGAGTGGGCCAGAGAGGGCAGGGGGATGAGTGGGGAGTGTGTGAAAGAGGCGCAGGATTTGTGAGGATGGGGTGGTGGGGAGGGAGGAAGGAAATAGAACGAGTGGGGACTGTCTTGAGAGGGATTATTTTGAGAGGACTAAAGATTGTACGACAAGTAGGGTGAGAGGACAAGGAGGTGAGTGGGAGGCGCGTGAGAGGGGGTATACTTTGTGGGGATGGGTTGGTGGAGGGTATTCATTGGTGGAGTGGGGTTTTTGAGTGGGCATGGGCTAGATAAGGACTGCTCTATGGAGTCTGAGGCAGTAGTGGTAGTGGGGTAGAGATGGCAGAATGATGAGTGGGTTATATTAGAGAGGGATAGTTTCTCAGAGGATGGGGGAGGGGGAACACTGGGATTGTGAGAGAGTGAGGACTGTCTGGAAACATTATTATTGAGAACACGAGGAGGTCCGAAAGTGCTAAGTTTGATAGGGCTAAGGAAAGGATTGGTAGATCTGGGGGAGAGGAGTGGAGAGTACAAGGAGGGATATATATTTTTAAGGTCAGAAAAGGATATGTGAGTGGGGTAGATGTTTGAAAGTAGCCTCTATGTTTCTTTGCCGACGGGAGAATTAGTTCGAAATGAGAGGGTACTTGAGTGGGCAGTGTATGAAGGGGTTAGGTATGTGAGGAGGGTAGGTGCCGTGTGAGTGTGTTGAAGGAAGAGAGATGCAGTGTGAGTTGGTAAGAGGGAGAGATGCAGTGTGAGTTGGTAAGAGGGAGAGATGCAGTGTGAGTTGGTAAGAAGAAGAGATACAGTGTGGGTTAGTAAGAAGGACAGGTGTAGTGTGAGTGAGAGCGATGCATTGTGCATGAACAAGAGGTAGAGAAACGGTCCACAAGAGGGAGAAGGTATAATAAGCAAGAGACGGCGCAGCAGTGTAAAGGGGCAACATAGGAAGATGAATCGATGGGCAAGAGAAGTTAGAGCAATTGAGAGAATGGAGGAGGAGGTGTTGGTGGTATTTTCATGAGCAAGGAGAGGAAGAAATAATGATCATGATTATAATGAAATGTTTGAGTGGGCAAGAAAAAAGAAAAGGACAGAAATAATAATAGAATGGGCGAGGATTAGAGGAGGAGGAAAAGGAGGAGGAGGAGGAGGAAGAGTAAGAGGATAGAAAACACGTAGAGTACAAGTAGACAAGAGAATGGGGATGAGGGTGAGAATGAGTGGGCTCGAGGAAGAGGACAATTGTCAGGGGAGGAGTGGAGTGTCCTTGGGGAGAGGGGGAGGATGAGGTGGTCAAGGCGATGTGAGAAGGGAACAGAGGGGAAGATAGGGTAAAAAGGAGATGGAGGAGGAGATGATACGATGAGGAGAGGGGATGGAGGGAGAGGAGATGTGATGAAGGTACGGGGAAGGTAATGTGAGAAGAGATGGGGTGGAAAAAGGAAAATGGGAGAAAGGTGGAAGAGGGGAGGATGAGGAGAGGGAACGGGGAGGAGAGACGAAGATGAACAAGAGATGGGGAGAACGAAAATTAATAGAGGGGAAAGGGTGAGGAAGTGGGGAGAGGGTAGGGAAGAAGGGGAATTAAGAGAGAGAGAGAGAGAGAGAGAGAGAGAGAGAGAGAGCAGGAGAAAGTAATGAGGGAGAGTGAAAGAGGAGAAGCGGGAGAGAGAGGAATAAGAGAAAGGAGCAGGGGATGAAAGCGATATTGGGAGGCGGGAAGAGGAGAGGTGAGGGGAACGAGAAGTGGAGAAGATAGAGGGGAAGAGGTATGAAGAGGGGAAAGTGTGGGGAGGAGTGGTTTGGCTTTGTCCACATTATTTTTTTGCTCTGATGTGAAAATGTCAGCTCCTGCCTTCATACTTCCGGGTTCGTATTGGGTGTCCGGGTGGTCGTGTTTCCGGCTTGTGTAATGGAGAAACTAATGGAAGGTTTTTATTATTATTATTATTATTATTATTATTATTATTATTTATCATTATTATTATTATTAGCTCCTTTACTGCAATGAAAGGGCACCTTGTACTTTTTATTATTGATATTACCAGACGCTTATGTTCAACTTAGGAGCGATTTTCATATAAGATTAGCCACCCATATCCTTCCTTAACCCCAGAATTTAACTCTCGTCTCTCGTCACCTCAGTAAAATCGTCAAGAAGCAGGAAGAAGAAATGAAATCGTCTTAAAGGGAGTTAACGCCACATGCGAGGGTTCCAAGTCTGCTGTAGATCCTATGCTGGTCGGGTTAGGAGGATCATAAGTTTATTTTCCTGTCGTCTATATTCATATTTATGTTTGGGTTTATTGGGAAAGGTTTGTGCTGTCTGGATCGGCTTCAGAAATAAGTAAATAACGTTCAAGAGGCTACTGAGAGAGAGAGAGAGGGAGAGAGAGAGAGAGAGAGAGAGATTGATTTCTTTCCCCGGTTCTTTTTCAATTTATTTCTCTGTCATATTGTCTACCATTGCGTTTATTCTGTAGTCTTTTCTTTCTGTCTGTATGTCTGTCATTTTCTCTTGTTACTTCTCTCTCTCTCTCTCTCTCTCTCGTAGGGACCGTAAGATCTGCGTGGTTTGTGTATCTATGTAACAATATAACTCTCTCAACAAGACTCTCCACGTAACTAAGCTTTGTAGGATTTTAGAGGAAGGAGGAACATGGGGAAGATATGATGGGGATTAATCGGATGGGGAAGGGGTAATGGGGAAAGGTAGTTGAAGAAGAGGTGATGATGATGATGATGATGATGAGGGGGAGTTAGAAGTAGAGGAGGAGGAAGAAGAAAAGAGGAAAGAAAACGTGCCACGAACCAAGAGGAGAAAGAGAAGAATAACATCACAACGAAGAAACGAAAATAAAACGAAGGGAAATAAAAAGAAATGACGGATGACTGAAAGAGCGACAAGGTAGGAAGGAAAAAAGTGGAGGGAAGGGGGATAGGAAGGTGAGAGGGGGAGGGAGATGGAGGGAGGGAAGGTGGATGGGTGGGTGGTGGGGGGAAGGCTCATCTGAAAGTTTAAAAAGTCCCTCCCCCTCTCCCCCCAAAACTTGTTCTCTTTACGACTTTGTCTCAACTTTTCCCTTCAGCTTATCGGATAATACGAGACGGCATATAATAAAGTTCCTTTTTATGTGTGATGAGCAGTTTCAGGGGGGTCATTTTGTTTTATTGTCGTGTGTGTGTGTGTGTGTGTGTGTGTGTGTGTGTGTGTGTGTGTGTTTGTGATACTGTATTTATAAAAGGATGGATACAGATAGACAAATAGTAGGTAGACAGATAGATAAATGTACAAGCCCTTCATATCTGTTAGTCCAAACGAGATGATCCGGTCCTAATGCTCTTATAACTTTTGTCCTTAATCATGAAAGTAAAAGTAAACATCGTGTATTAGGCTACCTTCCTAACCCTGAGGCAGGAAGCCGTACAGGAAAATAGTGACAAGTAATACCTAGGCGTCTTGAAATAATAGTAAGTTTAATTAGTCAGGAGCCAACTGTTCTTCTGGATTTATTTTTATTATTTATTGATATGGGCTTAATTAACCTGTCCAGTTATTACCCCCTCAGTGTGTTGTGATTCGAGGTTTAGTTATCTTGATCCACTGCTAATAGGCACTTCCATCTGATAATTTTTTTTTTTTTTTTATCCTTGCTGCCTTCACACTATTTTATGTTATTTAGGTGAGAGTTTTTGAACGGGGTGAGTTAGCTGTTGCCTTCATTAATCCTTCAACACCAGAGATCTTTCAGAAGCAGAATGTAGTTGTTTGGGTGTTTCAAGAATAAACTGTAGTAATAGCGTCTTGATGGTGAAAGGATCAAGGGTGGCTTGTTTGTTTAATGATCTTGAGATGTACTATGATCGAGAAGCCTCCAGGTTACCTCTTGGGGTTCACGTGTATATGCATTGGCAGGGTCGTCACGTACCCACACATTCCTTCGTATAGACTTTCTTGTTTGTAATAATGAGTGAAGTTTTTATACCAGTTAATACTCCCATATAATTACGTATTCTCACAACCTCACGTCGTGAATATGTCTGGCATTCGATAAATTTGTAGTTCTGTCACACTTTCCAGCAGTTTATTCCAGTCTTCAGTCACAGCGTTGATACTGTAGGGGGAAAAAACAATAATTTCCTGATACTTGAGTCAATTTTGTGCCAGTTAATTTTAAAACTGTAAACAAGTATGGAGTAAAAATTTTCAGTATGGATTATTAACCATTACTCACTCGACTTTTGTCCGAGAAACCTGGTTCATATATTTTTATTTTTCATTACTTGGTATGTAGAAAGGTTTTTGTTTAGATGCTTTACAGTAGACTCAGAAATTTAGCTATATCCATGTAGAGACGAGGAGGCCAGAACTGCACTACATATCCTAAATGTGGTTGGACTAGCCTCTCATTCAGTGGGTTACGTTACACTCTTTGTAAAAAGGAAAATCTCTCTCTCGTTGAATTTTATCTTACTGTTAACATCTTAGCAACTCCATTACATTGCTGGGAGAATTTCTGGTCTTTCTGAAGCTGGTACTACGAGGTCTTTACGTTTTTACAACTCTTTTAAAGTCTCTCCTAATATGTGTATTCAATTTGTTATTAGTACTTTGTGTGTGTGTGTGTGTGTGTGTGTGTGTGTGTGTGTGTGTGTGTGTGTGTGTGTGTGTGTATATATATGAGAGAGAGAGAGAGAGAGAGAGAGGTTGCGTTTGTTGATGGGCACAAATGAAATGTGTGTGTGTGTGTGTGTGTGTGTGTGTGTGTGTGTACAGAAGGCGTGTATCATGTGTGTGTGTGTACAGAAGGCGTGTATCATGTGTGTGTGTGTACAGAAGGCGTGTATCATGTGTGTGTGGGGAATAAAACCACCCCATTATCCTCCCAGGCACGACCCACAAACACGACTATAAATTTTTTGACACGAAATTTGACACTGAGCGAGACCCCCCCCCATACCTCTTCCCCCTCCCTCCCTGCACACACACACACACACACACACACACACACACACACACACACACACACACACACACACACACACACACACACACACACACACACACCATTCATCTATCCTACTTTTCTGTCTGCCTGTTTGCCTGTATATCAGTTTATCTACTGTATCTGCCTATCTATATCTATCTGTCTATCTATCTAACTGTCTATCTATCTATCTATCTACAGCCACCGTTCAAAACACAGACCATTTCCTCACAAGAAACTCGCCATAAAAGCCAGACAAAAAATGGCTGGCTTGGCATTTAACAGGCGTGGATTTGCAAGCCATGAAAGAATAAGGAGGAGGAAAGATATATAAAAAAGTTAGTAATTGCTGCAAAAGATTTTCAGTCATCGTTTTATTATTATTATTATTATTATTATTATTATTGAAGGCTTACGTAAATGTAAAAGCAAATTTGATGGATGGAGATTAATAGATCTTGAAAAATTAAATCACAGTAAGGAAAAAAACAAAGGAAAAGCTATTATTATTCACAGTGTGAGATACATTTTGAAGTCTTTGGCGTGTGTGTGTGTGTGTGTGTGTGTGTGTGTGTGTGTGTGTGTGTGTGTGTGTGTGTGTGTGTGTGTGTGTGTGTGTGTGTGTGTGAGAGAGAGAGAGAGAGAGAGAGAGTTTAGTTTTCCTTGAATAATATATAAGATTAAGAGTAATGAATTGCAGATTATCATTATCAGTATGAAACATGTTTTGAAGTCTCTTTGCTTTGTGTGTGTGTGTGTGTGTGTGTGTGTGTGTGTGTGTGTGTGTGTGTGTGTGTGTTTAGCAATTTTGCGTGATTATTAAATGAAGTTTAATGAACACAAATTAGCAGGGCCTGAGAAAACAGACTTATAAGTAAGCTGTCACTATTCATTTTTTTATTTTTTGACGGGATTTTTTTTTTTTTAGTTGAGGGTGTGCGAGAATGCGAATGGAGTTATGCAGGAGTGGTAGGTACTGTCGGGAGCAAAAATCATGTCGCTTTTCCAGTGTTACCTCTGTGGACATCGAAAATGAATCTGATAAAGCCATTGCATCCGAACTGATGACGGTGATTCTTGGCCAGATAAAGGCGTCGTTGTCGGCTGTTGTGGATTTACGAGTCCGATTTACGGAGTTCGTGGATAGACAAGCAGGTGAGGCGACGGAACTTACGCTGGCGATAGTACAGATGTGGTTAGTAAGTCAGGTGCATTGAAGCAAGAAATGTGGGATGAGTAAGGCAAGTGCAAGAGGGAAAGGTGAGCGAAGTGAGGCAAGACAGGTGTAGTGAGGAAAGTCAAAAAAATGAAGGAAGGTGAGATATGTTAAATGAAGCAAGCCATGAACCGTAAATAGAAGGAGTAAGACATGTGCAGTGAAGAAAGTCAGGTGTGTGTAAGACGGCAAAGTGGAAGACGGTGTGAAAGGTGTAACAGGTAAGACAGGTGCAATGAAGGAAGTCAGTTACCTTGAATAGAAGGAAAAAGATGGGAGGTGGACAAGTAAGTAAAAGTGGGAGAGGTGCGTGCGTTGTTGGCCGTGCTCATTAGTGGGGTTGCGTGTGACAGCCTCTACTTGCAGTGACCACAACGGAGTCCTCACCAGAAAATGACCCTAAAATGACCTGTAATGACCCTGTAGTAATGTTAAGTACCCTCCGCCATGTTCTTGCTCCTCCTCACTCCTCCACATGTACCCTTCCCTCTCCCCGTCCTCGCACCCTCTTGTCCTCGCCCCTTCCCTTCGTTCCCTCCTTCCTGTCCTCGTCTCCCTTCTCTGATGTACCATTTCTCATGCTCCTCCTAAGAGTTCAGATGTCAGGTTTGGGGGTTCCATATGTTTTTGTTATTGTTTAGGTTTTTATAATTATTTTGCTCTAGTTGCGCAGGTACTCATCACTTCTTAGTTTAGAGGCATGATTGTTTATGGAACTGCGGTCGCCCAAGATTGTTTTTGATACTGTGGTTGCTCAAGATTGTTTTTGATACTGTGGTTGCTCAAGATTGTTTTTGATACTGTGGTTGCTCAAGATTGTGTCTGGTATTGTTGTTGCTCATGATTGTGTTTGGAATTGTGGTTGCCGAAGATTGTTTTTGGAACTGTGGTTGCTCATGTTTGTTTTTTTAATTGTGGTTGGTCAAGGATGATGTGCTAGGAAGTCTGCTTACCCCACGAGAGCACGGCCTCTGTGGTATCGCCTCCTGTGTCTCTCCCCAGCCAAGGCCTTCTCGTGGGAACAGATACTATCGCCAGGTGCCACTGTAAGACCCCCACTCACATGCCCACACTCTACATATTTTTCCCTGGAGGCGCAGATAGTGGGACCGCCTGACATAGCTCCAGTCTACGCATTTTTTCTACTCAGAGATAAGCATCGAGACCGCGTGACAGCTTCACTCCACATATATTTTTTAGATTCATAGATAGGCAGAGCCCTGTGCTTAAAACTTAAATCGCTAAGGGGAAGGCAAGCCCCAAATTTTGACGATTGTATATGAGGCAGATGATGAAAATAATGTGTCTTTTTTGCAGCCCTTAATGTAAGATGCAGACTGATCATATCCGATAACATTAAGCGTTCCTTAAGTAGAAAAAAATGGGGCTACTTTTCTCCATTAAAATGTTCAGCAAACGGCCGCAACTAACAAAGCTCCAGTCTTCATACTTTTTGTAGTGTCATAGATAGACAGTAAGCAGGGGAGGTGAGGGCCGGTATGACACGTACGAGGCAGGCAGATGGTGGGTCTAGTGTGTTAGCAATGACTGGGTTGTATTTTAGTGGACTGAAATTTTCCAGCTTCTCCTTCTTAATGATTTTTTTTTGTATGTTGCACTTCAGTGATCTCTGTTTTGTTATATATGTGTTTTTGACATGGCCATAAATTACATTTGCAGCCTAACCTGTTCAAGGCAGTAGTAACTTGGTGTCGAAAAATAAACTTCACTTCGCTCGCTTCGTTTAGAAAGGTTCCAGTATGCTTGCCTACGTCGGCCTTGGCCACCTAATGGCGGCTGTCCATGCTCGGTGCTCTATATCTAGCAGCCATTTTATTTACTACCTTAACCCTGAGGTCACATTCTATGATCTCTTCCCAAGTCTTTTTCGGTCTGCCTCACAACTCAACCCTCAGCGTTCACGGTTAAGAAATTATTCGCTTTCTTGTTATGTGCCTTTTTGAAATGGACATAATTTGTGTAAGTAAAATACCGTCGGTACAAGAGCGTAATATCATGCTGTGTATATTGACAGAATGGTGAAGAAGAGACGTTAAAGGAACCTCTCGGCCTACGAGAATACACATTGGCCTAGGAGATGGGGTAAGGCAGACAGGCAGCAGGGTCTTGATGGGAGGGCTGGTGAGGCCTACACACCTCGGCCATCTCGCCATTATATATTATATATATCTCTTATACATTTATTCATCACGGGATGGGCTGGACCAGGTCAGGGAAGATTGATGGTCAGGCGAGGCGGCCATTGTTACCGCACATTAGGAACATTCTTTATATATATATTAGCCTTAAACGCCACATCACCGCTCCATTCTGGCGCTAGATTGTATCGACAAGTGGTGGTGGGGTGGGGCGAGGCAAGACAGGGGAGGATAGGGAGCTTTGAGGCAAGAGAGGAAGGCAGAAGGTTAGGCAAGATGGAAGGCAAGACAGAACACGGGACCATGATAGAAGCGAGGCTGGGCAAGGAGCTTTGAGGCTGAACAGGGAGGTAGGAGGTTACGTAGGGCAGGTAGGGGAGGACACGATGTTACGGGACAGACAGGGAGCTTTGAGGCAAGACATGAAGGTAAGAAGTTTGGCAGGGCACGGCAGGACGCGATTGGACATGGGAACATAGTATAGGAGAGGGAAAGTGCCTTGAAGTTGGACAAAGGGGAAAAAGGTTATAGTGGAGAGATGGACAGCGTGAGGCAGGACAGAGAAGTACAACAAACTGGGCAGGGCAGCATATTGCATGGCACGGATGGGTAGGACATGACAGGACAGGACAAGACAAGGTAGGGCAGGGAAGGGCAGGGCAGGACATTGTAAGACAGGGCCAAGACGAAAGTTAGTTACGAAGCAGTCCAAGACAAAGACTGACGAAGAGGTGAGGCAGGGAGAACTCGGCTAGATACAAGGCAGGCCATAACAGGGATTGGGCATTTATAGTAACAGGGAGTGGGGTGCGAGATAAGGAAGGCAGAAAGTCAGAGCAGGGCAAAGCAGGGTTGAGTAAGGTAGAGTTGGGTTGAATACAGACATGGGGAGGGAGATTTTAAGTCTACGGTTTTCACTCACCTACTTTGAATTATCGCGGAAATGGGAGTTGCCTGAAGAGGGAGTTAAGGTGATGTGAGAGCATCGATAGGGAAAAAATAAAACAGAGAGAGAGAGAGAGAGAGAGAGAGAGAGAGAGAGGCGAGGGAAGAAAGGGAAGGTCACAATGTATCCAGTCATGAATTAAGAGCGAGAAAGTTTTGATGTACGAGGAGGGGATGGAACGAGGGTGAGGGAAGGAGGATGAGGAGGGTGGAGTGGGGTGGAGGAGAGTGGAGCATATGGAGAGAGAGGGAAGGGAATGAAAATAAGGAGAGACATATGTGCTTAGTGAAGGGGAGGGGAGGGAAGGGGAGGTTAGAAGAAGAAGGGAGGGGAGGGGAGGGGAGGTTAGAAGAAGAAGGGAGGGGAGGTAGCTTGGGAGGATGGAGTGGAGTGGAGAGGGTGGAAGGGATTGAAAGTCAGGGGAGGTGAATGAGTGAGGTGGAAAGGAGGACATGAAGAAAGGATGGAAATGAAAAATTGGAGGAAGATAAATGTGAGAGTGGAGTGGAGTGGATACAGAGGAGTGGACGAGAGTAATAATGATGGGTGGTGGAGACGACGGGTGGAGTGAAGAGGGGTGGAAGGAAGCTAAAATGAGAAAACAGTAAATTACGAGAATGTGAGGCACGAGGAGGAAGAGGGAAGTTGGAAATGAGGGGATGGATAAGGAACGAAGATTTAGAGTGATAAGAAGCTGAAATGACGTGTGTGTGTGTGTGTGTGTGTGTGTGTGTGTGTGTGTGAGAGAGAGAGAGAGAGAGAGAGAAGAGGGGGATGCTTATTACACACAGCACTTCTAAACTGGTTGGAGTCGAAAGCTTTTCGTTTCGTCATATCTCCTCCTCTCACTGACTTTTAACCTTTCTTTCTTCGTCACAGTGATGCATCCCTGTCTATCTTCTTTCACAATTATTCTCGTCACAGCTCATCTGAACTGTCTACTGATATTCTCTCCCGTAACGGCGGGCACGTAGCATCACTCAACCAAACATTGCCACCCCTTTTCTGTCTAGCTCTGTAATGGAAAAGTTAGCCGCTACTCAGTCTGTCATGTATGCCACTAGTCAACACTGAAACTCACCTCCTTATTCTGTCTGACTTTTTTTCACCTCTTCCTTTGAGCGGGATGTGTTTGGGCATCTCGAAATGAAGTGATCCTGAATCTGACCATCTCTTTCTTCACTTTTCTTCGGATGGGACAAATTTTGCAGGCTCTCAGGTGTGTTCTTACTTTTTCATTACGTAGCTACGGCAGGAGGCTTGATGCAAATGTAGATTGCGATGTGGATGTGGATGGAACGGAATGTCTGTGGTTGTGGAGGGTGTTGAGTGTATAGGGAAGGTGGATGGATGGATGGACTGTGTCTGTGGAGGGAGTGGAGTACTGGTGTATAGAGAAATTAGAAGGGATGTGAAGGAATTGGTTGAGTATGGAAGTTAAAGTGGAGTTATAATGCAAAAACGGAAGGGATGGAAAGAGTACAAGAAGCGGAAAGAAAGTGAGGTGTAGAGACAGTACAAGAAAGGAAAAGAATATACTGTAAGTGGTGAAGGGTACAAGATGTGGAGAGACTTTAGTGGTGGAAGGAGCACAGGAAGTGGAAGTAAAACAAGAAGTGGAAGAATACAAGAATGGAAGGTTGTATGGATGAAATTAATGCAAAGCTGAGAATTAGAGGGATGGAGAGAATATAAGAAGTAATGAGAGTGTTAGCGGAAGGAAGGATGTTGGAAGCCTGAAAGAACCAGTTTGGGTGAAGGGGGCAAGAAGTGGAGAGAATACAAGTTTGAAGGGTGTAGGGGCAAGAAGTGGAGGGAATACAAGAGTAGGGAGTGTAAGGGGCGGGAAGTGAAGACAATAAGAGACTGGAGGGATGTAGGGGCAAAAAGTGGAGAGAAGACAAAACTGGAGGGGGTGTATGGGCAAGAAGTGGGTAAAATACAAGTTTCAAGAGGTGTTGAGGGGAAAAAGTGGAGAGAATATAGGACTGGGATGGAGTAGAAGTGTAAGGTGTAGGGGTGAGGGGGGTTTAGAGTTCAGGTCTTGTGACGGATGGCAGGAACGTGAGGTGACTACGTAGAACCTGTTTTGATGTTGCGTCCTTTCAAACCCCATGTGAGATACTTCTGTAGGCCTACGTGTGTGTGTGTGTGTGTGTGTGTGTGTGTGTGTGTGTGTGTGTGTGTGACCTAGCTTATGTAGGACTATGTACGAGTGTGTGGACGTTACTCCTGTAGGCTTTTGTATATGTGAGTTGGCTTATGTAGCCCTGTTTATTTACGTGTGAGGTGCTCTTGTAGGCTTATGTACTTGTATGTGACCTAGCTTATGTATGCCTATGTATGTGTCAGATACCCCTGTATGCCTGTGTATGTGTGGGATACCTAGCTTATGTAGGCCACTGTATGTGTGAGTTACTCATGTAGGCCTGTGTATGTGTATGTGACGTAGCTTGTGTGTACCTGTGTACATGTCAGTTACTCTTGTAGGCCTGTGTGTTTGTATGTGACCTAGCTTATGTAGGTTTATATACAGTACGTGTAAATTACTTCTGTAGGCTTATACATATGAGTTACTTGCAGGCATATACCGTTTTTATATATATATATATATATATATTAATGATAATGCATACATAACTGTGTGTGTGTGTGTGTGTGTGTGTGTGTGTGTGTGAGCTAGCTTATGTAGCCATGTGTACGTGTAGGCATATGAATTGTGCAGGTGAGCTAACTAGTGTAGGTGTGTGTACGTGTGAATAACTTGTGTAGGCTTGTGTATGTGTAACTTGTAGGCCTACGTACGTGAGATAAGATCGTGGAGGCTCATAATTTGCCTGCCCTACCTGTTTTACGCCGCTAGTTGAATATTATACAAATTTACTGTGGTGATTGGGGTTGGCATTTATGGGCGTCCTGGAAAAGAGATGAATTTTACGAACACATGTTAAACTTTATTCCAAACTCTTTGTGCGGTTTTTTAATACTAGATTTATTCTTAACTGTGTAACGGTTCCAGACTATGTACGAGTATATATATATATATATATATATATATATATATATATATATATATATATATATATATATATATATATATATTTATATATTTATATATTTATATATTTATATTTATATATATATATATATATATATATATTTATATATATATATATATATATATATATATATATATATATATATATATATATATATATCTAAGCTATTATTCCTGATTGTATCTGTGCAATTATTCATAACCATGTATAAATTTTCCGTTCTGTAGCTATTTCTTCTACTGATAAAGCAGATCTCTTCGCACAGACTTTCTCCTCCAATTCCACCTTAGACGATTCCGGTGCTGTTCCTCCATCACTTCCCCCCTCTGACTTCCTCATGGCTGACATTAAAATTTCTTCAGTTGATGTATTTTCTGCCATTACTGGCCTCAGTACTAACAAGGCATATGGGCCTGATGGGGTCCCTCCTGTTGTTCTCAAAAACTGTGCTTCTGTGCTTACACCCTGCCTAGGCAAACTATTTCGCCTTTGTCTGTCAACTTGTACCTTTCCTTCTTGCTGGAAGTTTGCTCTCATTCAGCCAGTCCCAAAGAAGGGTGACCACTCCCAACCCTCCAACTATCGTCCAATTGCTTTAACGTCCTGTATTTCAAAAGTTTTCGAGTCAATTCTTAATAGAAAAATTTTAAGGCATCTTTCCTATCACAACCTTCTTTCCGATCGTCAATATGGGTTCCGTCAGGGACGCTCCACTGGCGATCTTCTCACCTACCTTTCAGACTCCTGGTCATCCTCCTTTCGGGACTTTGGCGAAAGCTTTGCCATTGCACTTGA
Organism: Coenobita brevimanus; assembly: GCF_032717465.1. Taxonomy (NCBI): domain Eukaryota; kingdom Metazoa; phylum Arthropoda; class Malacostraca; order Decapoda; family Coenobitidae; genus Coenobita; species Coenobita brevimanus. Next base: position 30,798,129 of record NC_137000.1, read on the forward strand.
CATCTCAAAGGCTTTCGATCGAGTCTGGCATAAATCTTTAATTTCCAAACTACCCTCCTACGGTTTCTATCCTTCTATCTGTGCCTTCATCGCTAGCTTCCTTTCTGGTCGTTCTATAGCTGCTGTCGTAGACGGCCATCGTTCTTCTCCTAGATCTATTAACAGTGGTGTTCCTCAGGGCTCTGTCCTATCACCAACTCTCTTCCTTTTATTCATCAATGATCTTCTAAGCTGTACATCTAACCCTATCCACTCATACGCTGATGACTTCACCCTTCACCTTTCCATTCGGTTCCCGCAACGCCCATCTCAACAGTTACTTCAAGAAACAAGGGATGAGGCTATGGCACACCTAATGTCTGACTTGGCTCATATCTCTGACTGGGGTAAAAATAATATGGTTGTCTTTAATGCATCTAAGACTCAGTTCTTACACCTATCAACCCGACAAAATCTTCCACAGGTATACCCACTAATGTTTAATAATATTCAGATTAATCCTGCATCATCCTTGAACATGCTTGGGGTTTCATTTACTCGGGACTTATCTTGGAAAGATCATATTACATCTCTTGTAAAATCTGCTTCCAAGAGATTGGGTGTGCTAAGCCGACTCCGCTCTTTCTTTACCCCTGCACAATTGTTGACTCTATACAGGGGTTTTATCCGCCCCTGTGTGGAGTACAACTCTCATGTGTGGGGAGGCTCCCCACATACAGCTCTTCTCAATAGGGTGGAGTCAAAGGCTTTTCGTCTCATTAACTCTCCTCCTCTTACTGACTCCCTTCAACCTCTGTCTCTTCGCCGCACTGTTGCATCTTTATCTCTTTTCTATCGCTACTTTAATGGTCACTGCTCCTCTGAACTGTCTGCTTGCATTCCTCCACCTCTACGACGGGCGCGTAGCACCCGTCTGGCAGCAAACTCTCATCCCTTTTCTGTCCAACTCTCTAATGCAGGAGTTAACCGTTACTCCCAGTCTTTCATTTATGCAACAGGTCAGCTCTGGAACTGTCTCCCTCTGTCTGTATTTCCTTCTGCCTATGATCTCCAGTCTTTCAAACGTAGTGTGTCCAGGCATCTCAAAATGATCGGATCTTGAATTTGGCTCTCTATTGTATTTTGTTTTTCTCTTGGAGGGAACTGTTACTGCGGGCTCATGCCTTTGGTTCCTTCTTCCTTGCATAAAAAAAAATAAATATATATATATATACAGTTACTCCTTACATTGCCTATATTTGATTCTTCGTACTTTGGTATCTATTTAGTTATTCCTATTATTAATTTTCAGTCATTTCTAAGCATCTAACTGTAATATACTGGATGATTTTTCCTACGTCTAACTTGCCACTCTCTTTTCCTCAGGTACGGAATCGGCCACACCTGCCACCTATCCTGGTTGACAAAGGTACGTCCAGGTACCTAGTCTCTTTATACAGTTGGCCTCATTAACCCCTTCAGTCCTCGGAGGTATCAGGAAATGATAATAATAATAATAATACGTGACAGACTTGAGTTCAAGGGGTTAAGATATTAACGGTGTAATGGCGGATCCAATGGGGGGTTTTAGGGAACCTCCCCCCCCTTTTTTTTTTTATCGCTGCCATTAATTTTATTTCAGTTTCCATATTTTCAAGAGAAGAAGAAACCTGTGGCTTTTGTTAGTATACACATAGAATAACCCACAGTAAGACGGCAAAGATACTGAAAGGAAAAGCTCGCGTGTGTTTAAATTCCTTCTTATATGAATTTCACCATTGCGATGAGGCAGTATTTCAGGTAAGAAAAGTTGCTAGGTCCTCCCTGCAAGGTTCTTGTGGGTTGCAGGATCCGGAGAACACATCTTTGAATAGAAAATAATATCTGCTCTATCCCAGAACACGTCTTTAAATAGGTAAAGGTCTTTGGAATAGGAAAAAAAAAAGTGCTTTATCCCACAACACGTCTTTAGATAGATAAAGGTCTTTGGTTTGTCTCAGGGTATGTCACAATTGTCACAGGAGCTTTGAGGCTGCTTGCAATGCCTGTCTGTGCAGTAAGGCGGTCATACACACACACCAGTATAGAGATGGCGTTTCCAGCATATACCTGCCCCTCTTCCATTCGCCGTATATAAGCCTGACATACGTGGGAAGTATTCTTTGTTTCCCCAGTGTATATAACATTGGTGGTGTTGATTGTATACGTAGTAAATTGAGCAGTGATAGCTAAATGATCGACCATACAATTTGAAATTATATTTGAAAAAGTATTGAAATGTAGTGTATTACCCAGAAACGGCGTATGGTAGTGCCACGCTCAAATTATGTACCGTATGCGTGTTTATTTCCGGAATATTTTATAGCAATGTTGTGTTAAAAACGGTAATTAACTGGACATGATGTATTAGCTAGAAATGGCATATGGCGGTGCGTGGCTGAAAATTATGTATTATATGTATGTATGTATATAAGTATGTATGTATGTATGTGTGTGTATTACGGGCTTTGTGTAGAAGTGTTGTATTAAAAAAAGAAGTTATTGGAATGGACTTCATTTGAATTATGAGAGATGGCGTATGTTTGTGTGCGACTTTAACATCTGTATGCATGTATGTATGTATGTATTTATGTATGCATGTATCATGGGGGATGTGTGCCTGAGCGAGTGTAACCCCCTCCATCCAATAACGTATTATTTTATTTGCATATACTCTCTCTCTCTCTCTCTCTCTCTCTCTCTCTCTCTCTCTCTCTCTCTCTCTCTCTCTCTCTCTCTCTCTTTCTCTCTCTCTCTCTCTCTCTCTCTCTCAGGTCCTCGGTCTGAAGGGGTTAATATAGCCAGGGGAGAGAGAGAAATAAAGGAGTTGTTGTTGTGCTTCCCCTCCTGAGTAAAGCAGTTTTCATAATATAGGATGTGTGTGTGTGTGTGTGTGTGTTTCATACTGTGCGGCATATGGTGTTTGTGTAGTGTGTATGTGTTGTTTGTTTTTGGTGTGTGTGTGTGTGTGTGTGTGTGTGTGTGTGTGTGTGTGTGTGTGTGTGTGTGTGTGTGTGTGTGTGTGTGTGTGTGTGTGTGTTGCATACTGTGCGGCATATGGTGTTTGTGTAGTGTATGTGTGTTGTTTGTTTTTGTTGTGTGTGTGTGTGTGTGTGTGTGTGTGTGTGTGTTTCATACTGTGCGGCACATGATGTTTGTGTAGTGTGTACGTATTGCTTTTTGTTGCGTGTGTGTGTGTGTGTGTGTGTGTGTGTGTGTGTGTGTGCGCGTGCAGTACCAGAAAGCCAAATATCAGCACCAGAGCACCAGCTGCAGAACACACCATCTTGGACAAAATACAAGTCAGCAGTAATACCAGAACAGCAGAACACGATATCCCCAACAGCACACAAGAGCAGCACAAGGTTAAACTAAGTCCTTTTAAGTTGCCTTCCTTACGTACTTCATTGCCTTTAAGTCCCAGGCCTTTATTCTGGTCTGCCAAGGAAGCTCTCTAGCACCTTTTCCTTAGCGATTTATTTTTGGATGCGGCAAGTGAATATCGTTTTGTATTTTGTGCAGAGAATGGCGATATTAGAATGATTTTAATAACACAAGGGTATAGTAACGTATAATAAGCATGATAAATCGCTTCGGAAAAAGTGTTAGGGAGCTTCCTTACCCGGCGAGAATACGAACCCAGTTAAAGGAAAACTGTCAGTTATTTTTTCGTTACTACCTGGACAGTTGATTTCTTTTTATCCTCTTGTTTTTATTTTTATATGTATGAAAAAATAAGCTGTAATATTTCTAAATGGATCCTTGGCTTGTAATGAGGACTGCTGTAATAGATAGAAAAATACATCATATCTATAGCAACATAGCTGTAGAACATAAAGGGAAGGCTACATCACAGCACCAACACAGCACAACACCCTAACAGCACAAAACACCCGCAGCCAAGGGACATTGCTTTAGTTTAGTCTCGATTCTACCTGATGATTTTATTCAGTATAGGTCTTCGAATTGGAGGGGTTAGATAATTATAGTCTTTGTTTACCTCCCCTCCACCAGACTTCTCTAAACTCAAAATACGTTCCGGGGCCGATGGGGTTAAGTACTAAAACTGCCTCAACATCAGGAGAATATCACACGTGGCAGAACTTTATTAACAGAACATAGTGACCGGCAGAACACATGGCCAGCAAAACATTATGGCGGACAGAAAATCGTGAAATGAATGTAATCACGAACAGGCAAAGAAGCTAAGGATTAGAAAAGGAGGTCAGGGGCAGTACAGACAGGCAGAATAACAAGACAGGCAAGTAGGCAGCACTTGTAGGTAGGCAGACAACAGGGAAAAGCAGATAGCACAGGTAGGCAGGCAGGTATCACAGACATGCAGGCAGGTATCACAGACATGCAGGCAACATAGGCAGACAGGAAGACAGCACAGGCAGGCAGACAGGCAACACAGGCAGACAGGCAACACAGGCAGACAGGAAGGCAGCACAAGTAGGCAGTCAGACAGGGCAGGCAAGCAGGAAGACAGCCTAGGCGTATTGACAGGCAGACAGTCAGACAGCACATGCAGACAGTCAGGCAAGCAGATAGCACAGGCAGGCAGGCAGGCAGGCAGGGCGGGCTACTGCACCGCCGTGGTTTGGGGTGTGGGGCGGCTGGATCAATAGGCTTCCTCACTCACCCCCACTATCCACACCCCACCCCTCGTCCCCCCTCCTAAACCACCTCCCCACCTCACTCTCCCCAACCACCTCCATCCACACCGCTTCCCCACCTTTTTCTCCCCAACCACCACGTCACCTGTCTCCCCTGTCTTCTCCCCACTTCTCACGCCAACCATCTTCCTGGCTGTCTCCCCAACCACCCGCCATCCTTTCTCTCCATTTACCTCCCCATCTTTCTCACCTATTCGCCTCCCCATCACTTTTTCTTCCACCGTCCCCAGCTCTCCATTTTCCTCCCTCCACCCCGTCTTCCGCCACCACCCCAGCACTCTCTCCCATACCATCATCACTCTTCTCTCCCCTGTAACGCACCATACTTCTCACCAGCCGTGTCCCTCTTCATGACTCGTCTGTTCTTTCCGCACAGTTCTCACCCTCCTTTCACCTCTCTCTCTTTATCATTTCACTATCTAGACCCCACAGTCCTCACCCTTACTGTCCCCTCTCCCCATTACCAACTCTCTTCCCAACCCCCCCACATCTCTCTCGCGACCTCCTTTCCTCCTACCACCTCCCCACTTCCACTTCTCCCCACCCTCCCTAACCTCCCCTCTTCCACGTCTCCCCACCCTCCCTCACCTCCCCACATCCACCCTTCTATTTCAACACCTCCTCACCCTCCCCACCCCTCCCCTCCACTGTCCATTCCCTCTAGCACCCTTCCATCCTCTTCCATCCTCCCCACCTTCCCCGTCTCTTCTAACACTTCCACACTCCCCCACCTTCTCCACCCCCAAGAATAATCCTCTGAAAACTTCCAATCTCATTGTCCTCCCCCACCAACTCCTCCCCACCACTACTTCCCACTCCTCTCTTCTATTCACCCCACACTTACCCGTACATCCACACCTCCTTTCACCCCAACACCCACACCTTCCCCAGCCCTACACCCACATCTCCTCTCACCCATACACCCACATCTCCCTCCACCCATACACCCACACCTCCCGTAACCCATACACTCACGCCTCCCCTCACCCCTACACCCACATCTCCCTCCACCCATACACCCACACCTCCCGTAACCCATACACTCACGCCTCCCCTCACCCCTACACCCACATTACCCCTCACCCATACACATACATCTCCCAACATAGCCTACACCTCCCCACAGTCCTACACCCACAGCTCCCCAAACCTATACACTCTTCCCATCATTACACCCATACTTTCACCAGCTCCCTTTTACCCGCAAATTTCATTCCCTCTCACTCTCACCCACATATCACTTACGCGAACATTTTTACCCACTCTCACCCACGCCCTTAACTCCCACTCCCACCCCCACCTTTCAGCCCCCAGACGCACCCCTCCCCCCTAGTCTCACTCTGTCATCCACTCACGCGCCAACTCACCATTCAACCTCGCGTTCATCCGCTCCCCTCCACCCATCCTGTGTTGTATTATGACGGGCGGGGAAAAGCAGAGTGAAGTAGGTCAGGTTATATTAGGGCAGATTGAAGTAAGCAGTGTTTGGGCTGGAAAAATGAGGTGGGCTGGGATTAAAATAGGCGTTATATTCTTTGGGTTGATAAGCTGGGTAAAGGAAGAGTAAAGAATGGAAGGAATATAATTTAGACTGGGATTAAATTAGGATATGCAGCTGTCGGCAAAGTGAGTGTCTTCTAAGTTAAGATAAAATAAGTTCTGGTATTAAATGGATCATTAGACAAGGGTAAAGTGGGTCTTGTTCAGGTAAGTTAGTTCTCAGGTCGTACAAGTTCTGAGGTGGGTAATTTCTGAGTCGGGTAAGGCAGTTCTGAGTCGGGTAAGTTAGTTCTAAATTAGCGTGGATAAAATGAGGCCGAATCAGGTCACATTTAGTCAGGTTAGCCAAGATAAGTCAGGGCACGTAATGTCAGGGTAGCTCATCATTCATACTGTAGTTCTTTCATCTTAAGTTGGCCCAGATTTTCGCTTTGCAGCTCCTTTCACGTAGCTCAGTGCAGAGAAAGTATTGTTGCTGTAAATTCTTTCCGTATCACTTCTTTGTCACTAGCATCATAGCCTCGTGTTAATCTGCTGTTACAGCTCAGCATTCAAGATATTGAGACAATAATTTAAAAGTCAAGTAACAGTTGTTGTTTTTCTTGATAAGTAACCCCGATCTGTCTTGCTGAACGGACTTGTCAACGGCAGGCAAGCAGTGGCCACTTCAAGGCTGACTTAGGCAGGGAACCAATGTTTTCTTGCGGCCGACAACGCCTCGCCATAGCGAGGCGCGGGGAGGAGTGTGGGGGTATGGTTACTGGATGGACGCTGCACTTGCGTCTTCACCTAATTAACAGGGACATCATAATAGGTTCCACATCATCCTTTTATATGGCTATATAGTTGCCATCCAGCATTGTAAATGGTTTCCTGGGGTACAGGAAACCATTTGGCTTGTCAGTGTAAAGTCACCTTATGTGGAAGGAAGAATGTTAAAGATGACAGGAAGGTTGGGAGGAATTAGAATGGGAGGAGAGCAGACACAGGAAAAAAAAATATGCATGTGGAAGAAGAAGTAGGCAGGACTACATCATGTAAGTGGCTGATGAGCTCCCCCACCCACCGCCACGTAACAGTAAAAGGAGTAAAGTCTCACCTCCTGAAACATACACAGTAACTTATAACTTTCATCGTAACTAAGATTCGGAGGAAGAACAAGAGACATGGAAAGATTCTGCACTCTCTTTTCCTTGTCTTACCTGCTAAAAGAAATATACTGACGACAGGGAACTGGACGTAAGTTGGTTCTGCGAATCAGCGTCCAGGAGAGACACACGCCTGTGGTACAAAGAGCAGGATGAAAGTGGGGATTCTACGTCTTTTATCCCTATCTTTCCTGGTTAAAGAAATGTAATTTTTATACGGTTCTGTGGACAGGGGCTTGATGGTAAGTTTATTCGGTGAATCAGAGTCCAACAGTGTCTTATGTTCAGGGTAGAAAGAGCTAGGCCTGCATTCTAGTTAGTTTAGGCTCCCCAGCACTCCTTTCTTAACGATTTATTTTCCAAACTACCCATTGGTATCCCTTTTTATGCTTTTAATTGCATGAATAACACACAGGATTATAGTAACCGAGCAGAATCAGAAATAAACTGGTACAGAAAGGTGTTACCAAGCTTTCCCAAACGCACGAGAATATCGCCCTGAAACAGAAGATTCTACACTCATTTTTTGTTCTTGATGCATAAAGAAGTGTTATGTACTGAGGACAGGGAATTAATATTTTATTTCGAGATTCTGCACTTGCATCATGTTCTGTTTCCCGCTAAATAAATATGTAAATACGTGAATAGATGCATAAATATTATCCTTATCTAGTGAGAACAGGGAATTTACAAGTTTATTTCGTGATTCTCCACCCTCGCCTTGTCCTGTCTGCTAAAATATTATATACTGAGGACAGGGAATTGACCGTAAGTTTGTTTTGTGAATCAACGTCCAGCAGTCTGGCCACGATTGGGGTACAAAAGCATAAAACCTCCCTCTCCCGGTCCGGCATGGGGCTCCAGCTTTATACCAGCCAGAATTTCAGACATTTCAGGCAACAAATCACGGGAAATGATGGTCGTATCGCCTTACACGCACCCATTTTAACTTTCAAAGGTTTCTGACTCAGTCATTGAATATAATCATGTACAGTTAGCTGGAATAGCATACTAGAGTTGTTCGACTGTAAGAGCGTGAACAGAAAGATACGGGATGTACGGCATGTAATCCTTTATTAAGAAAATCTGTCCCAAACTGAAGAAATCACGTCTTTTGCTAAAGTAAATTGAGCAAGATGCCGTTGAACTCGGGGTTTTAATGTAGATTACTCCAATCCTCAGTCGTGACTAATAATATCAGCAGGAGGTAAAAAGAATTTCGTTCATGAAATGCCTTCGTACGGGAGTTTTAATTTTAATCCCATCAGTACTGGAAGCATTTTCTTTAGTTAGTCAAATCGCTGTTAAGTGGCTAAAATATTATAAGATGTAATCTTTCTGAAGTTGCTGAGAAGAGATGAAGTAACGACGTGATTAAAATGTGTGTGTATATAAGGTGCCTTAATATTACCAGGCAGTAAATTTGTGGTGGTCGTTAATGTGGAAGTAGATGACAAAAACTGTAAAATTCTGGCCTGACGTCCACGAGCACGATCCCGACGCCTCCGAGCCGCAACCCGCCGTCAGCGAGCGCAAATGCGACGTCCACAAACCCGACGTCCACGACCCCGAACGCAACGTCCACAAACCCGACGTCCACTAGCCCGACTTCGGTGTCGTAACTTCCTTCGACGAATCCGGCGTCGTCGCTCGACACCGGAATCATCATTCCATCGACGAGCCCTGCGTCGCACCCATTAACGAGTCCAGCGTCCTGTCTACCACCCAGCCCAGCGTCACACACATACCATCCAACCCAGGGTCCCAGTGGACCTTGAGGTCATCTCTCTTAATGAGAGGACCCAGGCCGTGCTGCGAATGAGCGCCGACACTCTAAAACAGAGATTAAGCGCACCCACCACCCACCCTGACGTAGTGGGCGGGTCCACGTACGCTTCTGCAGAATCCACCGCAGCTGGCACAAAATCCAGTGTTAGTAACAAACCTAACTACCATTAGTCTGTTCTGACAGTCAATACGGAGAGCCTCCCCTTTAACGACAGGACCCGTGCCTTGCTGGGAAGGGCCGGTGATATACTGATACTGAGGCTGGAGGGAAGCCGGGGTGATTCGTACACAGTTACCTTTTCCGCTGCACCCCAGCCCATCTCCACCCTCTTCCATCCACCCCCCCACGCACCCACCATCTCCAGTCCCCACCCATCCCCCTTCGACTCAGCTATCCTCACCGTAGATGCGGAGGACCTGCTCCTGGATGCTCTGACGGCTTTTGAATCTAGGGTGTCAGAGATTTTACAGACCCACCTCTCCCTGCCCTGCACCCCACCGACAGTCAACCGAACCCAGGGCCAGACAGGTTCCACAGACTGAAGGACGCCTGTATGAACCTTTCCTTGAAGAGGCTCCGTTCTCCTGTTACTGGTTTAGTTTTTTTTTTCTTTATAAGTGTTTTATCATCATGTAAGTCTTTTATCATTTTGCTGTACTGACTCTCTCTCTCTCTCTCTCTCTCTCTTTCAACGGGTACCTCAGCTTTAGCCAGCCCTCTGTACCTTATTGCCGGCTCAGTGTACCGTCACCAAATGAATGCTGCACCACACACAGTTCCTCTCAAACTTCACAGACGGGATGTACCATAGTGGGGGTGCGTTGTGACCATGCTGTACCCTACTCTGATCTCCCGTACCGTGTGATTATACCTTGTGATTAGCTATACTGTTTGACCTGTCGCGTACCGTAATATGTGATTGTGCTGTGTGATCTAGTGTACCGTTTTTCCGGCCATTGTACCGTACTGTGATCTCTCGTTAGGTACCATATGATTGTACCTTGTGATAAGCTGGCGAACCGTTTGACCCATTGCTGTACCGTGCTGTGACCTCCCGCACCGCGTGATTTTGTGTTGTGATAGACTGCTGTACCGTTTGACCTATCCATGTACCGTGTTTTGATCTCTCATGCCGTTGTGTACCGTTATAACTTCATGGTGGTGTACTGAACTGTCACTTCTCGTACCGTTTGGCATGCTACCGTACCACTATCACTTAATGATGATGATGTACCGTGCTGTGATCTCCCATACTGTTTAATTGTACCAATGTAACTTCCTGGGCTGTACCGTGCTGTCATCCTCCGTACCATTGATCTGCCTCTGCCGCACCGTTTGATCCGCTGCTGCCGTACCGTTTTCAGGCTACTCTCAAACATTCCAGACAGGTACCGAGAGACTGTCCCTTAGTATTGGCGGTACGCTGTGATTTCCTGCGGTACCGTTTCTGACCTGCTGCTGTAACATGCTACCTTGCTCTTGCTGTACCGCTTAGCCTGAAAAGTGTTGTACCCTGCCGTGCTGTAATCTGCTGTACCCTGCTGTGCTTTTGTACCATATGTGAATGGAGCTGGCGAGAGAGAGAGAGAGAGAAAGGTTAGCTTTGTGTAGGTGTAGAGGGGGGTTAAGGGAGGGGAGTATGTGTAGGCGGAGGGGGAGTGGAGAGACAAGGGGTTAGCTGTGTGTGTGTGTGGGTGTAGGAGGGGGTAAGGGAAGGGGGGTAGGTGTATGGAGGTGTAGGAGGGGGGTAAGGGGTGGCGGCATTCAAGTTTAATTAATGTATTGGGGTGCCTGCAGGTGCCACGGCGTCATTGTGCCGCGAGGGAGTGACGCTCTTTACGGCACCGGGGCAGGGGTGGGGTGTGGGTGGCGGGTGTGGGGTGTGGGTGGCAGGGGTAGGGTGTGGATGGCAGGGGTGGGATGTGGGTGACAGGGGTGGGGTGTGGGTGGCAGGGATGGGGTCTGGGTGCCAGGAGTGAAATGTGGGTGGCAGGGCAGGAGTGTGGATGACGGGGCAGGGGCGGTGTGGGTGCGTGGCAGGGATGTAGACGGTAAAGAAAGGAGGTTGTGGATGGGTGACAGGGGATGTGGATGGTAGAGAAAAGGTGGATGGGGTGGGTAGCAAATCAATGTGGGCAGCGGAGCAGAGGTGAGCTGTGGGTGTGTGGCAGGGACGTAGACGGTAGAGAAAGGGAGTGTGGATGGGTGACAGGGGATGTGGATGATAGGGGTAGGGAGTGTGGGTGGATGGAAGGGATGTGGATGGTAGAGAAGGGGAGGTGTAGGTGGCAGGGGATGTGTATGCTAGAGGACAGAGGTGTGGGTGGATGGAGGGGATGTGGATGATAAAGAAAGGGGGTGTGGGTGAGTGGAAGGGAGGTAGATAGTAAAGAAGGAGCGTTTAAGTGAGTGGCAGGAAAAAATAAATGTAAATATTTCAGAAACAGGGAGGGGGTGTGGATGGAAAAGTTCGGTGTTTCTGTGTGTGTGTGTGTGTTAGAGAGAGAGAGAGAGAGAGAATGAATGAATGAATGAATGAATGAATGTATGAGTGCGTGTGGGCAATGAACCGGCATGGCATGAACGTGTGCGTGTGGTTAATGAATGTGAGCTGCGTGTGACGTGTGTGTGTGTGTGTGTGTGTGTGTGTGTGTGTGTGTGTGTGTGTGTGTGTGTGTGTGTGTGTGTGTGCGCGCGCATTACTAATCTATCTCTGCCTGGGTTGAAAAGTAAAATTTGAGGAAGCATTTTTGAACGATGAAATCCTTCACTACGAGAGGTCTCTCAGAAAAATCGTCTGATGGTATTTAGTATAAAATGAAATAGTCATTGCACTGCATGAGTCATAGGCGATTATTTCAGCCCACTTTACGGTTTATCTTCCTTAAAATCGTTTGAAGATACGGTACCTATACACTTTTTACTCCAACTTGGCCCAGATTTTCGTCCTTTTGCACCTAATTTCACGTCTCTCAGTAGCAGAAAAAGACCACTCCGAATATACAGTCTTTCTGTAGCATTTCTTCGTGAGAAGCAGCATGTTCTAGATTTCTTTCACCTTAACCTTACCCACATTTTCGTCCTTTGGGTGCTTATTTCATGCAACTCATGGGCAGAAAGACAATGTTACAGCTCTTTATCCCTTCCATAGCACTCCTTCCTGACAAGCATCATAATCTGGTGTTCTATTGTCACAACTTAGCAGTCAAAACGTAGAGGCGGCAAGTTTAGATCAAGTTAAGATACAAAACAGTATAGCACTAATGCATTCCCATAACTCAGTGTTCATGATGGAAAGATGGCAGTTTTAGACTAAGTTAGTGTAAAAAGTGTATAGAATGTAATACGGAGAACTTTCCCATGTTGATTATTAAGAGATTGCGTCTGTCCCATCCTCTGTACCACAAATTGTCTTCCTTAAGCTGGATAACAGTGTCTTGGGCAGGAAAATGAATTAGAATAGTCGCCCTCTTTCCGTCAGCGTTATTCAAGATTATCCCTTCACTGCGATGTCTCCCTAAGCTTAATAAAGTCATGCGAGTTTGTTAACCACATACAGAAAGGATTATGGGAATTATACTGAAGGGATTAGCCGCTTTAGTCCAGGTAGGATTTATTGTTGACACGACCCCCAGACGATTTTATTCAACATTTGGAGACCTTTCACACTGAAGAAGTTAGGTGCTCCCTCCATTTACTCCTTGGCTTATATTCGCGGCGAGTAAGGAAGCTCCCTAACATCTCTTCCTTACCGATTTATTTTTGGATACTGGCGGGTAATATCGTTTTGTACGCCTTTTATGTAGAGTATGGTGATATTAGTATGGTTTACATAACGCAGAAGAGGACGGCAAGGTGCAGTAAGCTAAATAAATCTCTTACGAAGAAGTGTTAGGGACTTCTTAACCGACGAGAATACGGGCCTTTGACTACTCACACGGTTTTCGTAAGCTAAATAAAACCGTCTGGAGAGAACGAGAGAGAGAGAGAGAGAGAGAGAGAGAGCGTCATCGTAGTGAAAAGGCTAAGGGTCACATTGAACGCTCATGTTTACCTGTGACCATCACCTTTTTCGTTATCATTTTTTTTTTCTTTTTTCACCTGACGATTTTATATAGGTGAGACAGTATGCTTTATAGTGAAAAAAATAAATAAATAAATAAAAACTATACTGTCTCCCTCCAATTGGAATAGTCTCTCCCTAGCTGCATAAAATGGTCTGGCGGTAGCATGAGCAGTAAATAAAGAGCGGCCTCGTAGTAAAGGGGTTGATGAGGGAGATGGGAGTAATAGGCTTGTGTGAAGAGGTGATTAGAAGGTCACTTTTTTTCTTTCGTTTTTTTCGTCACTGCTTCCCTCTTTCTTCCTTTTTTCTTTCTTTCTCTCTTTCTTTTACCGTGCTGTACTCTTGCCTTTCTTTCTTTCTTTCTTATCGTTCTTTCTTTCATTCTCTCGTTTTCTTTCTCTCTTTCGGTCGTTCGTTCGTTGTTTTTTCTTTCTTTCTTTTGTTGTGTTGTACTCTTGCATGTGCGTCGTTGCATCCATAAACTTCCATTTTTTGTGTGAGGTCCTTTTGTGTGTAAATGAATAATTGCGTGCGTGCCTTTGCTTTGTGATTTAATGAGTCTTGATAAATATTGCGTGCGATTAATTTGTCAGTGATTGGAGGCGTGCGTTATTCATACGTGGGATTGCGTTGTGCAGACCTAAGTGAACCCCGATTATTTACTTATTTATTTATTTTGCGTTCCCCTGCGTTGTGCATACATAAGTCAGCGGTGATTATCTCATTTTTGCGTGCGTTATTTCTTGCGTGTGGCTGGGTTATGCGTAGCGAAATGAACAGTGATTGTCCTCCCTTTTGTATTTTTTTTGCGTGCTGGGTTTCATTAGTCTTTGCGTGCGTTTGCGTGTGACGTGAGTGAGGGTCGCGTGATGGGGGCTGTGAGAGTAATTGTTTGTCTGGTCCTTCCTTTCTTGCTTCCTTTTTTCCTTCATTCATTCCTCCATATCTGATTTCCTTCTTCTCTCCCTCCCTCCATGTTTAAGTTCTTTCCTCCTTTTCTTCCATCCTTATCTGTTTCCTAATTTCTTACTCGCCTTCATGATTTTTTATCCTTGCCCTTCCCGGTACCAAGCAGCCACAAAAGGACAAGCTGGTCTGTTGCTGTTTGCTTTCCTTTGTACTTTTCCATCTTTCCGTCCTTCCTTCCTTCCTTTCCTCCCTTCCTTCCTTCTTCCATTCCTCCCTTCCTTTCTGATTTCTATCCCTGCCTTTCCTTCCTCTCTTGTTTCCCTCTCTCCCTACCTAATTTCCTTTCTTTCTCCCCTCCATACCTTTCTTCATTTCCTTCTTCCCCTTCTCCCTCCCTCCCCTCCCCTTCATCCTTTTTTTACGTCCTCTTTCCTTCTTCCCTCTTTTCGTCCTCTCTCCTTATTCCCTCTTGTTTTCATTCCTACCGTCTGTACCAGATTTTATATCTCTTTCTCTCGTCTTTCCTGTCTCCCATTCCTCCTTACCTTTTCTCCCACCCTTCCTTCCTTCCAACCTTCCGCACGTCCTTCCTTCTTTACGTGACGTCTCCCATGTTCCCCCCTCTCTTCTGCTATTACGCGCCAAAGTAGGGGCTCGGGGGAAGGAGGGGGAGAAGGGATAGGGATGGGAGGAGAACGGTGGAGATATAGAGAAAATAGAGATAAAAAAGGGGATGGTGGAAAGGTAGGGATATAGAGAGGGGAAGTAGGTAGAGTGAGGGAGGGGGAAGAGGGGGACAGAGAAGGGGAAGAGGGGGACTCTAGATGGGGAAGGTGAAGAGGGATGTGTAGAGTGGGAGGAGAGGCGAGAAAAGGTAGGGATATAGGAAGGGGAAGTAGGGGTCGAGAGAGAGAGTGGGAAAGAGGTAGGACTAGAGTGAAGGTAAGGGGAAGGAAGCGACAGAGAGTAGTGGGAGAGGAAGAAAGGGCAGACAGGGTAGGGAAGAGGAACAGGAAGAAGAGGAAAGATGAAAAGAAAAGAGAGTAAAGAATGGAAGAGAATGGAGGGCAAAAAAGAAAGAGGAAAAAGAGTTAGAAGTGAGGGAAAGAGAAGAGGAGGGATAGGAAGGAAAAGGAAGAAGAAGTAGAGGAGAGGAAGGGAAACAGAAAGAAATGGAAGGGAGAGGAATGGAAATGAGAGAAAGGAAGAACACGTGAAGAGAGAGATGATGGAGGAAGCGAAGAGCTGGGAAGGGAACGTAGAGAAAGAGAAGGGTGAGGAGCGAAGAGAAAGAGATGGGAGAGAAGATGAGGGATGAGAGAGAGGAAAGGATGAGAAGGGATGGAGAAAGAGGAAAAGAATGAAAAGATAGAATTAGGGATGAAGGAATTGAATTAGAGAGGTAGATATATGAAGGAGAAGAAGAAGTAGAAAGGAGGAAGAGAGTGGAAGAGAAGGGAGGAGGGAAGAGGGAGAGAAGGAAGAGAAGTGTGGCAGAAGTAAGGGAGGGAGGGAGGTAGGAGAGAGGTGAAGGAGGGAGGGAAGAAGAGGGGGAGGAAAGAAGTAAGGGAGGGAGGAGAGAAGCGAGGGAGGGAGGGCTGGAGGAGAGTAATTACCTATCACCCTGGGGCGTCCTCCTCCTCCCCGCCCAATTAAAACTAAAGAATATTTGATCCTCACCCGTCGCTCTCCTCACCTCCATCCTCACACCTCATCCGTCGCTATCCTCACCCCTCCTCACACCCCACGTCAATATCCTTATACCTCTGTCCTTACACCTCATATCTGTATCCTTACATCCTACACTTGTATCCTCACACCCCGCACCTGCATCGTCACACAACACAAATATCTTCACACCTCACAACTCTATCCTCACACCTCGCAACTCTATCCTCACACTTCACAAGTCTCTCCTTATACCTCACACCTCTATCCTCACACCGCACGTCTCAGTTTTTACCTTTCTGTCCCCCACACCTCACACCTCATACTATTCTCTCTTTTCTTCCCTTACTACTCACATCGCTGTCCTCATTCCTCCCCCATCACTCCTCACAGCTCCCTTCTCATACCTTTCAATATCTCTATCCTCACCTTGCAACCTTGTCCTCACACTTCCTCTCCACATATCACACTTCCTCCTCTTGCCTCATATTTCCTCCCTTGCTTCACCTTCTCGCCTTCCTCATTGCTCTCCTCCTCCTCCTCCTCCTCCTCCTCCTCCTCAACCTCTTGCCGGTGAAAGAGGAGTAGATGATGACACGACAGTGGGACAGGAGAGATAGAGAGAGAGAGAGAGAGAGAGAGAGAGAGTGAGGAAAAAAGGTAGAGGAAGGAAAGTGCATTAAGAGACAGAGGGAAAGAAATCGACATAGGCCTCGTGTCAGAGTTTCTTGTAAAGTTTACATTTATACTCTAGGTTAAGTCAACGGTAACATTATAATAATAATAATAATAATTAAAAATAATAATAATAATAATAATAATAATGAGTTGGAGATGCATTTTGCTTTGGACGTTTTGGTAAATAAAAATCTTAAAAAGTCATAAAAATTACCGTGATTAAAATAGTGTGAAGGGCAAGATTTAAGGTACTGAAAAACTAGATATAAAAAGGAAAAGGAAGAACAAAATAAGAACGACTCCGGCACCAACTTTGCATAAAATAGAGGCAAGTTGCGTGTGAATTAGGCAAATTGGTTAGGCACGGGAGTTGGGGTGGAGGGTAGGCAAGGGGAGAGGGAGGGAGATGCAAGGATGAAGGGAGGAGGACAGTAGGGAGGAACGGGCTGTGACAGGCGTAATAGTAGGCAAGGAGGAAGATTGTAATTTAGGTGGAAAGTAGGTAGGTAGGTAGGAAAGTAAGTAGGTAAGCAGGAAAGTAATTAAGTAGGCAGGAGAGTAAGTAGGTGGGCAGGAAAGTAATTAAGTAGGCAGGGAAATAAGTAGGTAGGCAGGAAAGTAATTAAGTAGGCAGGGAAATAAGTAGGTAGGCAGGAAAGTAATTAAGTAGGCAGGAAAGTAAGTAGGTGGGCAGGAAATTAGGTAG
Source organism: Coenobita brevimanus (assembly GCF_032717465.1). Lineage (NCBI taxonomy): Eukaryota > Metazoa > Arthropoda > Malacostraca > Decapoda > Coenobitidae > Coenobita > Coenobita brevimanus. The sequence goes on from NC_137000.1 coordinate 30,815,290, forward strand.
GCAGGAATGTAAGCAGAGAAGTAAGGAGGTAGGCAGGAATGTAGGCCAGAAACTAAGTAGGTAGGCAGGAAAGTATGACGGTAGGTAGGAAGGCAGGAAAGTAAGTAGGTAGGCGGGAAACTAAGTAGGTAGGCAAGAATGTAGACTGGAAAGTAAGTAGGTAGGCGGGAAACTAAGTAGGGAGGCAGGTACAGGGGGTGAGAATGCAAGAAAGTAGGTGAGATGGTAGGAAAATTGTTAGGTTGGAAAAAAAAAAAAAAAAGAGATTCAAGAGTACGCAAGGGAGAAGATGGTGATATAGGCAGGAAGGTAAGTAGGTAGGCAAGAATGTAGGCAAGCAGGCAGGAGGGTAGGGAGGTACTGAGGTATGTGAGCAAAAAAGGAGCACCTACTTACAGGAGATAGTAGGTATGTAGGCAGGTACTGTAGGTAAGGAACAGGAATGTAGGCAGACAGGAAGGTAGGACAGGTAGGAGGGTAAGCAGATAGGGAAGAAAATAGTAAGGCAACACCCACTAATACGAACAAACGATTAGGGTATGCATGTTGGCAGAGAGGAAGGTAAGGGAGGTGGGTAAGGCAGAAAGGTAAACTAGAAAGGCAACAACATCATATCCCCAAATGTTCGACCACTTCACTAACGACGCAGGCAGGCAGGTAGATAGAAATTGGTAGGTAGGTAGGTAAGTAGATAAGCTGAGAAGTTTATTAAGAGAGCAAGGCAAAAGTACTGACGCTCATTAGCAGGAAGCAGGAAGCAGGGTAGGTAAGCAGAAAGGTATATTAGATAACAAGAGTACAGAACACTCCGATAAGAGACCTTTTCAGTCAGGAAGATAGATATACAGGTAGATGAGGAAGCAAACAGGTAGGCAGGTAGGTAGGTAAACGGAAAATTAGATAGCAAGGCAACAAGACTGGACCCCACCCCCCAAACGAGACCACTTCAGCATCCACTCGGCCATCCCACATAAAAGATCTATGAAAACCAGGTTACTCAGCGTTGCCATGGAGACTCCTCACTCGCCTCGCCCCCCTCGAAATACCTGGAAACGTGTACCCAGACTCATCCATAAAGGAAAAACATCATATTGGACACGTGAATCGAATGGCGTGTTTTATGGGATCATTTTAGTGCTTCCAGACGATTTTATGCGATTTAAGAAAGGCTTCTCACTTCGAAGGGTCTTTGAAGGCTTTATTTAACCCCTTCAGCTTAAATAAAAAATCCAGAGCTGCAAAAGAAAGAAAAAATGGTTTGGAGATAACAAGCATAAAATAGAATATATGTTTTCGTAATGCAGTGGTTAACTCGACACAGAATCGCCATTGAAATAAAAGTGTAATATTAAACTACTCAGACTAACCACCGAAAAAAAATAAAACGTAATATTCAAGTCCCATCACACTGGACTACATATTTTGAAGAATTGGCCCTACCTTTTTCAGCCTGAGTACGTCATTTCCATTTCAATTTTTATTCAATCACACGACTTTATTCAGTTTGGGAAAGGCCTCCCGTATTGAAGGGATTAATTAAGGCTCTGTGTAACCCATCTGAATCGAAAACATCACTCCATAAGATGTATTTAATCTTCCGGCAGAAAGAACAAGAAGAGACGTCATTGGGTTGTTAAAAAAATGAATGTCCAGAGTTTTATAAGTTATTTTAGTTGTCTTCATAGCAACTCATTAACTAGACTGTTTTTATTTTTTACTTATTTGTTATTTATTTATTATATTGATTTATTTATTTTGATCAGTTAATGCCACTTCGAGCTCCGGCCTGTCGCTTTCCCGCATTTGTTCTACAGTAGCCTAACCTTCGTCCCCTACACCAAACAGGATTAGAAGTGAATGCTACAGCTGTTTTGGATTTTTTTTTTTTTTTTAACCAGTTTTACCCGAGGGTGGCCCATATATAACACACGTCTTCCTTTCCCCTGGGTGATTTTTCGTGTGTTGCGGGTACGGCTCAGTCAACGTTATCAAAGTCTTCCCTGCACCATTTCCTACACCCACTGCCACACCCACACCCAGACCGGCAGACTGAGCCGTTCCCGCAACACACAAGGTACTGCCAGGTGAGTTTCTTGAGCGCTATTTACGACCCTGTGTATTAATTTTCGTACATTTTTTTTTTTTAAGTGCTTAGTGGATGTGTTTGCGATAATGGGAGGGGGTTCGATTTCCGATGAAGCCTTGCCGGGATAAGCATCACTATATTTCACTTAGGACTGTTTGGTAGTAAAATCGTGGGCGTATATTTTGTTGAGGTAAAGGAGAATGTGTTGAGAATATAGATGAGAATGATGGGGGAAGGTAGGAGGGAGGGAGTTAGGGTTAGAGAGAGAGAGAGAGAGAGAAGGGGGGGAGGAGTTGGATGATGGGGATAAGTGTTTTTCATTATATTTCCATTATTCTTCCCTTACACCCCTCTTCCCCCTCCCCCCCACCCCTCCATTACTTCCAGTCTCTGCCCTCCTCTTCCTCCCATCCTCTGGTATCCCCTCCTTCCCTCCCTTTCACCCTCCCTCTCCGAATCTCTCCCCTCGTCCCCCTCCATCTCCCTTCCCTCCCCACTCCCCCTCCGTCTTCCCTCTCTCCCTCCCCTCTCCTTTCATTTTCTCATAAAGGCCTGATAGGTGGGTTGCGTGGTAGGTGGTAACAATGGTGGACGGCTGGTTGTATGGTAGGTGGTTGGATGGTTGGTAGGTGATGTGGCAGGTTGGTGTGGTAGGTAGTGTAGTAGGTGAATAGGACGGTAGATGTTGTGGTAGGTGGTGTGGTTGGTGGTTACGAGGATAGGTGTTGTGGTAGGTGGTTAGGATGGCTAATGGTGTGGTAGGTGGTTAGGATGGTAGGCAAGGTGGTGTGTGGTTAGGGTGATAGGTTGTGTAGTAGGTGTTTAGTGTGGATGGTAGTGTTGTAGATTAGTTAAATGGTAGCTAAGTAGTGTGGTATTTAGCATGGTATTTGGATAGAGGTTAGGAAGTTAGGTGGATGGTTAGAGTTGGTAGGTATGGCAGTAGGTTAGGATGGTACGTTGGTAGGTGGTTAGGATGGTAGGTAGGTGTGATAGTAGGTTAGAATGGTGGGTTGGTAGGTGGTTAGGATGGTAGGTACGCGTGACAGTAGGTTAGGATGGTAGGTAGGTAGATATTGAAGATGGTAAGTAGGTGGAAGGGCCGGGTAAGGAATAGGTTGGGAGGTAGGGGAGGTGAGGCCTAGTGGTTGCAGTATATCAAAGGCAGATATTGATTTTTTTTATTTTTTTTTAAGAATATACTCACACATTCATATTGTGTTTACCGAGAAGATGCACCAAACTCTGCCCAACTTGGACCCTCTGCAGTTTTTATACGTGAAACTATTAGCTTCGGCCGTCTCATAACACCCTCTCTTTATCTAGCCAATACATCTTACTGCAGAAAATTGCTCAGTGTTAAGAAAAGCGATGGGCAGACTAATTTAATCATTTGTTGGTGTGAGTGTTAGGGGTGACCTTAGGTAGCGGACTATCTGCCTTGCTAAATTTCGTGTGAAGCGTGTTTGTATGCATGATGAAGTAGCTAAATGAAATGCTAAATAGAATGTATATTTCTGTGCATTAAAAAATTGCTAAAAATTCATGTAAAGTATATCTGGGTTTTTGGTCGTTCACGTGATCCATTTATCTTGATCTGTAGCCCAGTGTCGGATGGAAAAAAGTGTGTGTGTGTGTGTGTGAGAGAGAGGGGGAGAGAGAGAGAGAGGGCGGGAGAGAGGGAGTGTGTGTGTGTGTGTGTGTGTGTGTTTGATGTGCTAATAGGTAGGTAGATAGGTAGCAAGTAGGAAAAAAAGCTGGTTTGCATGCCGACAGACAAGCCCATTAATACTATCGGTGGGGCAGTTGATGGGAGTGGTTATCGGGTGGGTCGTTAGTAAGGTTGATGGACGGGGCAGTAGGGAGGAAAGTACCGTAGGATGGAAAGGAAGGTGGGTAGGGGGGCTAATGGACAACTTATTACGGAGGAAGCTGGTGGGAAAGAGACGGTCGTTAGGCAGGCAGGGTCGTGGAGGTAGGCAAGAAATAGGCTCGAAGGTTGGGTGGGACAGGGACGTAGGGTGGAGGGTAGACTGAAATCAGGGACGTAGGGTGGAGGGTAGACTGAAATCAGGGACGTAGGGTAGAGGGTAAACTGAAATCAGGGACGTAGGGTAGAGGGTAAACTGAAGTCAGGGACGTAGGGTAGAGGGTAAACTGAAGTCAGGGACGTAGGGTAGAGGGTAAACTGAAATCAGGGACGTAGGGTAGAGGGTGACTAAAATCAGGGACGTAGACTAGAGGATAGACTGAAATCAGGGACGTACAGTAGAAGGTGACTGAAATCAGGGACGTAGGGTAGAGGGTAGACTGAAATCAGGGACGTAAACTAGAGGGTAGACTGAAATCAGGGACGTAGGGTAGAGGGTGACTGAAATCAGGGACGTAGACTGGAGGGTAGACTGAAATCATGGACGTACAGTAGAAGGTGACTGAAATAAGGGACGTAGGGTAGAGGGTAGACTGAAATCAGGGACGTACAGTAGAGGGTAGACTGAAATCAGGGACGTAGACTAGAGGGTAGACTGAAATCAGGGACGTAGACTGGAGGGTGACTGAAATCAGGGACGTAGACTGGAGGGTAGACTGAAATCATGGACGTACAGTAGAAGGTGACTGAAATAAGGGACGTAGGGTAGAGGGTAGACTGAAATCATGGACGTACAGTAGAGGGTAGACTGAAATCAGGGACGTACAGTAGAAGGTGACTGAAATCAGGGACGTGGAGTAGAGGGTGGACTGAAATCAGGGACGTTGAGGGTAGATTGATATCAGGGACGTAGGGTAAAGGGTAGACTGAAATCAGGGACGTAGGGTAAAGGGTAGACTGAAATCAGGGACGTAGGGTAGAGGGTAGACTGAGATCAGGGACATAGAGTAGAGGATAGACCGAAATCAAAATACATTTCGTCCCCATAAACTTAACTGAGGTGTTTGTCCTTGTGCTGTATATTTCCCGTATCTCAGTGACGTTACAAAATCACTGCTTTAGTACAGTACTTTTTCGTGACTAGCGCTGCTTTCTAATATTAATCTCTTCCTTCAGCGTAACATTCAGGATGGGGAGATGGCAGTTTTGGGTCAAGTTAAAGTTCACATTACCGGAAATAAGTGAAGGGGGAGGTTAAGAGGGTGAGGTTACCATATGAACTAGGATCCAGAGATGATGCATAAACATTCTTGAGGCCAGCTGCTTAAGTCGCATTTTTACGCCTTTGTTTAACTCATACCGCTCCTTAGCCTTTTAGAACGACACCATAGTGAATAATAACGAGAAAAACAAAAAACAAAATGATTTGAGACAATAACTGATGCCTGTGGAGACTTGTGATGATAAAAATTGGTTGGAATTCTTTTTGACTACCGTGGATCTAGGCCAGGAGTTAGGAAGGAGAGAGATACCAGTGGCTATTAGAAGCCTAGTTTGAAAGTTCCTGTGCGGGGGCCACTGACCTAAATTTTCCCTCAGATGGGCTGGATAATCAGATAACTTATAAATCCTGAAGAACAGTGAACTTAAATGAATAGGATAATTAGATGTTACTTTATCCTGCCAGCGTATCAAGAGCGAAGAAGATATGGCTACAAAGTCAGTAGATTTTATCCCCTCACGAATTTATTAATAATTGAATCATTACGTGCCCTAGGACTCTCGCTCACACCTCGTATTTTCCCACTGAAATATCGTCCCCTCGAATCCTTTGCTGAGGCCTGGTGGGGAAAGGAGAGTTGGGGAGAAGAGGGAGGGAGTGGGGAGAGGAGTTGAGGAAGTGGAAGGGGTGGAGGAGAAGGATTGGAGAGGGGGTAGAGGTGGTGGCGAGGTAAGTGGGAGAGTAAGGGGTAGAGGGGGTGGAGGGAATGTGGGAGTTATTTGGGAGGGTAGGGGATAGAGGGAGTGGGAGGGGGATAGAGACGGTGGCGGGGTGCGGCGATCCCTCCCTGCCCCTCCTTCCCTTCCCTTATGATCACCTACCCAGCCCCAGCCTCTTCCTGCCCACTAAAAGCTTGATAAAAGGGGGCAGGTCGGACCATTACCACTGCCTACCCTTATAATGTGTGATGGTAGGCCCCCCCACGCCATTGGTCAACACACAACGCCTCCCTCTCTTATTGCCCGCTTTACACATGATTTCCACCCTTCCAGCTTCTCCTGTTGGTTGGTTTCCACTCTTGCTGCTTCTCCTGTTGGTTGGTTTCCACTCCTGCAACTTCCTCTAATGGTTGGTTTCCACTCCTACAGCTTTTCCTTTTGGTTTCCATTCCTGCAGCTTCTCCTATTGGTTGCTCTCCACTCCTGCAGCGTCCGTTGCCTGCTTTCCAGACCGGTGACACCACTGGAGGGCGTCCCTAACCAGCACCGGATGATAAAATTACTTTCTAAATATGGACTGCTGCTGTAGAAGAAATGTCTCCAAAAGTAGCCCCAGCCGTTACCCCTGAGTCCTGAGAGAGAGAGAGAGAGAGAGAGAGAGAGAGAGAGAGACTTAATTACATTCCTTATAAGTAACTGAGGGACTTTTTGAAACTAATTTCTTCCAGAGTAGCTCCATTCGTTGCCCTGAAGTTTCTTTGTGTGTGTGTGTGTGTGTGTGTGTTTGGAGAGAGAGAGAGAGAGAGAGAGAGAGAGTCCGTATTGGTCAACAAGACCCAAGTTTGATAACTATCGGTTTTCTGAGATGGCGTTGGAGGCTGTGAGAAGAAGCGGTGGGAGGGAGGGAGGGAGGGGAGGGGGAGCAAGAGAGGGGAGAGGGACTAGAAGAAGGGAGAGGGGACGAGAGGAAGAAGGGATGGTGGAGAGAGGAGCTGGATAGGTAGAATGAAAGGGGGAAAAGAGGAAGAGGGAGACGAGGGACTCTGGAGGAAGGAGGCAGAGAGAAAGGGGAGTGGAAGTGAGAGAAGTGGAACTGGTGGCAGGGAAGGGGAAGTGAGGGAGACTGTAGGGAGAGGAAATATGGGAGTGGGAAGGGGAGAAGGGGTATCGGTGTGGGGAGTGGGATTTGTGGTGGAAAAGAAAGCGAGATGGAAGGAGGAAACCGTGAGAGGGAAGGGAGACTGGATAGAGGTAGGTTGGAGGAAATGGGAAACGAAGACTTTAGGAAAGGGGAGTGGAGGGAGAGAGTGAGGGGGTGGTTGGGAGAGAAACTGGTGTGGAAGGGAAGCGGGGGGGGGAGGGAGACGGTGGGAGAGGAAGAGAATGTAAGAGAGAGGAGGGAGAAGCCGTGGAAGGAGCGAGATTCTCATGCATAGCAAGGAGATGAGAAGTGGGAAGAGAATGGAGGAAAGAGAAGAAAATGGAGGAAGAGGAAGGAGGTGGAGGAGGAGGATTAGAGGAAGGAAAATGGAGGAGAGGATGAAGGAGGATCATGGAACAAGAGGGAAAAATGAGGCAGAAAAAGAAAATGAAATGGGCGATGAGGAAGCGAAAAATACACATAAACTGTGGTAGCAATCGAGTTAATAGTTAGCGGTACAGCTTTCGAGTTATTTAATAAGATTGGTAATGGATGGAAATTGGTGAGGGAGGTAAATATTAAATGGTCCAATACGGGATGGTACTCGAAAGTGTTATGCTTTGTGAGAAATTAGTGCCATGCTCCTAATCACCAATACGTTACACTATTCCTTATTATTATTATTATTATTATTATTATTATTATTACTATTATTACCCGATGGAACAGGAACTAACGGACATACAGCACTCGTTCAGCTACTCTGTCTCAATAGTTTTCTCTCCAAGTCTTTAATGCGAGGGTTAAATTCCTACTCCCAGTCTTTTATGTATGCGAATGGCCAACCTGAAACTTTCTCCTTCAGGATCTCCCACTGCTTAGGACCTCCAGTGTATTAAATGCAGTATATCCAAGCATCTAGAAATGAACGAATTTTGAATATGGCTCCTTATTTGCCCGCTTTTATTTAGTCGGGACAAATTTGCAGCCTCTCAAGCTTGGATTTTCTCTTCTTGCATAAAAATAAGGATCCTTCCCTCCTTCAAGCAGCAGCCGTTTTTGTTGAACTTTATAAACATCTCATTGGCCGAGTTTTACATTGGATAGTAACCACATCAGTACGAAGGTGTTATTTCTACTTTATTAATGTTATCTCTTGAAGTTTTTTTTTATGTGAAAGGTTTAAGAATTTTCGGTTTCGTACTATGTTTCGGTAGCCTTTCGTCTCCTTCACTGATCTGCTTAACCTCAAATTTATATTCCAGCAGCACGATGACGCCATATTTGTGGTGTTCATGCTAGCACCATACGATTCAGCTTATTGGGCACCTCTTGTATTTGTGGATTGAAGAATATTCCTGTCTTCATTTATCCATCCATTCATTACAGTACGGAACCGTGGCTTGTTATTAATTTTATTTCCACTATCTGCAGAAGATGTTTCTTCAGCTTCGGAATGACCTCTGTAATTAAGGGATGCAAGATACAAAAAGAATCAGTACCGTAGTCAGTATTTTTGCCGGTAGAATTCACCTCAACCTATCAAAATCGCGCGGACTTAGCACAAATAAAATACCCAGCTGTGTCCATAGCAGCGAGAGGATTAAATGTATGGATGGTGATAATATGGCCGTGGGATTTAATTAGATATACACCAGAATCTTTGTTTAACTGGATGGATCAAAATATAAAATGGAAGTTGCAAAAATATATTGAAGTTGGGCAGCCATTTAGTTAAGTGGATAGTAAAGTCGAAGTGGCGGAACTGCCCAGTGGCAGAGAGAGAGAGAGAGAGAGAGAGAGAGAGAGAGAGAGAGAGAGACGGGGGGGGGGGATCTCACGTCAGCATCGGAGGGGAGGGCCACTTTCCACAAACTTGGCTGCCTCGCCCACATTAAGGCGTCGTCTTAACTACTCCGCTGTACACGCCAACTCCCCAAATTGCTGTGCCGTCCAGGGCCAATTTCCCTAACTACTGGAACTGCCCCTCGTCCTAACAAGCCCTCACTGGTCAGGTTAATAATAGGGATGTTCATTGCCCTCTCACTCGCAACGGGACACCTAACCTAACCTAACCTAACGTAACCCAGCCTAATCAAACAACTGGAATTCCCCCTCGTCATAATAGGCCACACTGCTAGGTATATATATATAATGGGGGTGTTCCGATGTTCTCTTCCCTCTCACTCACCTCATGGCCCTTACTGGTATCGGGCCTAAACTAATAGTGGGATCTCCTTCATGTATCGCTCCCCTTACTGGAACTTCCCCCGGCTCCTCATCATAACAAACCCACACTCCTAACTTGCCGCGGGTTAATTTAGATGTAAGCCAGGTTAGATTATCAGTAGAGAACTAACTGTTTTGCTTATTTTTATTGGGTATATTGAAAATTATGATGTGGATTTCTTTTTTTTTTTTTTAAACTGGGATTGTTGCTAACCCGTATTTCTACGAGAGGTTTTTCTCTGCATAACACTGTTTGGTAGCAGCAGCATCAACAACAACAACAACAACAACAGCAGCAGCTGCAACAACAATCACAACAACAGCAATAATAATTAGTTACCTATTTTACATATTGTGTAGCCGCAATAAGGAAGCTTCGCTATTACTATTTATGGTATTGATTGTCTTTGTAAGCATGGATACAATTTACATTTGTTTCAATAACTGGCTAACTGTATGCTTAACTGCAACAATATTTCTTTCAAATGATGAGAGGGACCACAGCTAGAATTCTGTAAAGTTACAGCTGTACAGCTTTTGTGGTTTTCTCTAAAACGTGTTACAAAGAAAACACCGAGCAGATTTGAATTCATTACTTTCCACGAGGCTAAATGACAAACTATTCAGCCAAAATTCTTGGCAAACTTTTTCTTCACAGGATTTTCAACCAGATAGCTGTATCTCAATTAGTTACTGAGATATTTCAGTTATAAATATGCAGTTTTTGCACCAAAATGTGTATATGACCTTCAGAAATAGGTCAAGGTCAATTATATCTGGCACAAGTGCTTGGGTTACCCTAGGGTACCTTCCTGTTTAATGTCACCAATATCTAAGAAAAAAAAATGTAAAGAAAAATAATTAAAATACATGCCAAACAATGAGCTTCGACTTATATATGGCGAAGCTTAATAATAATGATAATAATAACAATAATAATAGCAGCAGTAGTAGTAGCTGTAGCAGCAGTAGCAGTAGTAGTAATAATAATAATAATAATAATAATAATAATAATAATATTAAAAATAAAAACAATAACTTGATGTAAGTGAAAGCCTGAAGAGTATGATGGGAAGACAAGGGCCACAAGTTACCAGGAGAGAGCCGCCACAAACTTCCTAGTGGCAGACAAGTTAGCACAGAATGACGCCGGGAGTGGGTCAGGGTGAAAGTGAGAGAGTGAGTGTGTGAAAATGGGAAGGTGAGAGTGAGGGAGTGTGTGTGTATTAAAATGGGAAGATGAGAGTGAATGTGCGTGAGACTGCGAAAGGGAGTGTGAGAAGATGAGAGAGAGAGAGAGAGTGAGAGAGAGAGAGAATCAGTGGGAGAGAAAATGTGAAGATGAGAGGGAGTGTGTAAGGAAAATATGTGAGAAAAAATGGGAAAACGAGCGAGAAAGCGAGAATGAGAGGGTTGAGACTGAATAGGAGGGTGGAAATGGGTAGTGAAAAGACAAAATAGCGTGATGGTGGCAAGAATAATAGAAAGGGGGGATTTTAATACGAGGAGGAGGGGAGGAGAAGACAACAAGGTATGAAGAAAAGAGTCAGCACAAACTTAGCGACAGACAAGTTAGCACAGAATGATGTCTTGAGTGAGAGGGTGAGTGGGGGTGTATGAGAGTATGGGAGTGTATGAGTGGGAGTGAATGGGTGTACGAGTGAGAGTGTGTATAATTGTGGGAGTGCATGCGTGAGGGAGTGGGTGAGAGTGTGTAAGAGCATGGGAGTTTAAGAATGGGTGATTAAATGGGCGTTCGTAAAATCACCGTATGGTAGTGAGTGAGTGGGAGTGGGTGTATGTTAATGGGAGGGTGAATGGGAGTGTATAAGAGTATGTGAGTGTATGAGTGGGAGAGCGGGTGGTGAAATTGTGAAGGAGTGTGTGAGAACAGTGTGTGTGTGTGTGTGAAATGAGTGAGTGAGTGAGCGTGAAGATGATAGGGAGTGTATGGGAATGTGTAAGAATGTGAATGGAAGAGTTTGTGGTGATGAGTGTGAGAGTGTATAGAAGTGAGTGTGTGTGAGAATGTAAATGAGAGAATGAGTGTTTGGGAATGTGAATGGGAGAGCGAGAGAGTGAAGGTGGTGGAGGATGTGAGTAACATGTTAGAGAATAAGATAAAATGAATAATGAGTGAATGGCAAGTATGATTGTTAGAAAAGAAAGTTAGGGGAGGGTATAGAGAGACGTCAGGAAGGTATAGCAACGCCTACAATTTCTGAGCCATTTACGTAAGCGACAGTGAGAATAAAGCGTGTTTGGTTTATGTACCGTGTTGCTGAATACTCTTTGTGACGTGGCATACAGACTTCCCATACCTAGTCATTCCAACCCTTCTATAAATAGTCGTCAAAAACTGGGACCTTTGATAAGAGATATTGCTATATTTTTGGCGCGCGGAACAGAGCAAAGTGGAGGAGTGCCATCAGGTGAACCCGTCTGACCTGTGCCACGTGGAGAACAGACGTACAATTGAAAATGAAAATTATATGCACGTCATCCATATTAGTTTTAAAAATAGACGAGTCGAGCCTTTGATTACCAGTTCGAGCGTGTAAGAGTGAGTGCCTTGGTGGAGAGTGAGTGGGTTGGTGTTTAGGAGTGAATTCGAGCTTGAATTATCGGACGCGGCTGTGAGTTTCTGAAGGAGTTTAGGGGTTGGAGAGTGAGTGTAAGGGTATGGTGGAAATGCTAGTATGAGTGAGTAATAGGGGTTTTTAAAGAGCGAGAGAGTACATGGAGGTTAATTTGTGACTGTGAAAATCAGTGCACAAGATTATAGGTTCTTAGAGAAAGTGTGTAAATAGTGAAAGTCTGTAAATGTGAGCGGGTACGAAAGTGAGAGTGGTTAATGAATATACTTTTAGGGGTGAGTAATAGATTTTGAGAAGGGGCAGGAGAGTGTGAGGGGCGAGAGTGTGTTGGTGGAGAGTATGGAAATGAATGATAAGTAAGAATGAAGGTAGGTGAGAGTTGGTTTGAAAATGAATGAAGGCAAGTGTGAGTGAATGACAACGAGGGAGTTGGAGAGTGGAAGGCTGGTAATTCGGTGCTTCTGGTGGATATGACAATGAAAGTGAGGGTACAAAAGTGAATGTGTGTTAGTGAGAGTGAGTGAGTGCTAGTTTGTCGTGTTTGGAGCCGTAAAATCCAGGTCATTGGATTGGGTACGGTTTAAAAATTCACTCAGATTAGTTTAGCTGGGTTTAATAACAGTAGCGAGTTTGGTCTGTGTTTTTTTGTGTGTGTTTTGTTGATGCTCATGTTTGTGCTGTTGTTTTTGTTGTATGTTATCGTTCGTTTTTGTAGGATATGTGTTGTTTTATATTGCGATTATTGTTATTGAGAGATGTTGAATATTGTTGTTGCATATATATTTTTTTTTTGTAGCTGTTATCTATCTGTACTGTTTTTGCATATATATTGATGTACGGTATACTGTTTTAGCTGTTGAAAATGTACATACCGTTGTTGTAATAAAGTGTAATGGAGCGTGACGTGGTATAGTAATGAAGGCTGAGTGTAGCATAGTGTAGTGTGTTGTGTAGTGTGGCAGTGGGTGAGGGCTGTGGTGGTGGGGGGTACGGTAAGTAATGATTTCTCCCCACCCCACGCTGCCGGACCCCACCCACCAGGCTGTGTGTGTGTGAATGTGTGTCCTTGAATGTTCTGCCACCACCCATAAGCTCTGTGTTATATATGTACACTCGCTGCAGAAAGTATCGGTGCTGAATATCTGTTCAGTATTATGACACACGGAACAAAGGAAACTGGAAATTGCGGTTCTGTCCTCCCACACGCAGGCACCCCAGACGATAGATGGCTGCTATATTGGATACCTCTTGTCTTTCATAATGTGTAGGGAATGGCTGTAAATGTTATAATATATACAGGTATTAACGGGCTGTCACTGCCACATAGTCGAATCATTCCGGATGACATCGGACCCACAGTGCACCGATCCATTCTGCAACGAGTGTACTTGGCGAGGAAGGGGGTGTTGAACAGCGTATTGAGCCCCTGACAAGAGCATAGGTATTTGTGTGAGTCCATAGTAGGTTCGCATCAGGACGACGGATCTTTTCCTCGGAGTTACAGTGATCCCATAATGAACTCTTTCCCCTGATGGCGATTTACGAATGTGGAAGGTGTGTTGGTAGGAAGAATGGTGCATGAAAGAAATTGAAGTGGTGTACTGTAATGGCTGTGTTTGTGTATCAGACCCTGTAAATGTCATCAATGTAACAGGGTGTAAACATAAATATAAGAGAGAGAGAGAGAGAGAGGGAGAGAGATAGCATTTTCTCAAGCACCTAGTTAAAATCAGTGCCTTATCACCATCAGGCGCTTGAAATAATTAGAAAAAGCTGAGAGAGAGAGAGAGAGAGAGAGAGAGAGAGAGAGCTCAGGTAAACGAAGGGAGAGGAAGGTGGGCAGGAAAAAACCGTGGAAGGGAGGGAAATTGGACTCAAGCTTTGCCTCACTTTTTCTGTAGGAGGTTTTTTGGAGCGGGGAGAAAGGAGAGGAGGGGAAGAGATGGGGAGAGGAGGGAGGGAGAAAGGGGAGAATGTGGGGAGACAGAGGGGAAGGGAAGAAGCGGGGAGAGGAAAGAGAGGAAAAAGGAAAATGTTGGATAGAGGAGAGAAATGAGGAAGAATGTGGGGGAGAGAAAAGATAGAGGGAAAGAATAATTCAAGAAGGAGAGAGGGGGAGGGGAAAAGGTGGCTATAGGAGAGAGAGAGGGGGGGGGGCTCAGGAAAATGAGGAAAAAGAGTAGGATAGGACAACCGAGAAAAGAGGAGATAGGAACGAGATTGAGCTGGAGAGGAACATAAAACGAAAGAAGGAAGAGTTGGAAGAAGAGAAACGAGACATAAGGAAAAAAAGAGGAGGACACAAAGCAAGGAGTGGAATGGGGGAAGGAGTTGGGTGAGAATGGAAGGTTGTATGGAGATTGGAGTTTTGAGAAAGATGGCGATCTGAAGTGTGATGGGAATTGGACAAGGAAAAATGGAATGTGAGGGTGAGGGGGAATAGGAATGGGGCTGTGGTGGTGGTTGGTTGTGGGATGGGAGTGAGGGGAAAGGATGAAATAAATTAGGAGGGAGAGGAGAGGTGAGAAGAGAGAGAGGGAGAGAGGGAAAGGGAGAGAGGGAAAGGGAGAGGAGAGATGAGAAGAGAAGGGGGGCAGGATAGGAGAGGAAGGGTGTGGTGATGAAACACTGGTTGAGGTTCGGAGAAGGGAGAAAAGAAGAGGGTAGAGGAGCAGAGAGAAGAAAAGAGTAGAAGAGTTGGAGGAAAGGAAAGGGGTGAGGAAAAATGTGTGTCAGATGGAGAAGGGAAGAAGGAAGAGGAGAGTAGAGGATCAGAGAAATGGAGAGAGGAGAAAAGGTAGAGGGAAGAAAAGAGAACAATGAAGGCTAAGGAAGGAGGGAGATAAAGGGAAAGACGGAGAGAGAGAGAGAGAGAGAGAGAGGTGGGGTTTATGCGAGGAAGTTTACAGGAGTTCTGTGGAAAAGACTGGTAGACCTCGAAGTTGTAACAAGTTTACAGAGATCGGTCGTAGTTGTGGCACACGCATCTCTTTCGGCGGGGGTGAGAAAGAGGGAGAGAGAGAGAGAGAGAGAATCTGTACTCTCTCTTTGCACTTGCCTACTCTTTCGAATTGCTCTTCCCCTCGTCCAACCCTTCCTTTTTCTTTCTTTCACTTCTTCCGTCTTTCCTTCAAATCTTTCCACCTCCTTCATTCCTTCCTACCCTTTGCTTCTCCCCACTTTCTTACCCTCCTCTTCTCTCTATTTTCATTTCTTTCGTATGGCCTTCAAGTCTTTCTCTTCTCTCTCTCTCTCTCCCAGTTCCTCTCCTGCTGCCTCCCTTCTCTCCTTTTCCTTTTTCATTCCTTTCTCCTTCCCTTTCCTTCCTCCTTCCCATTCCTTCCGTCTATCCTTGCCCTCCTAATACCGTTAAAACTCACTCTCATTCTCTGTCTGTCTTTGTCCCTGCCCCCACTCTTGCCCTTCTCCTTCACCACCCTTTTCCTCTCTTTCATTGCCTCCCCATACCACAACTCTTAACCCCTTCCATCGCCTCCCCTTTATCATTCCTATTCCTCATTTCTTCGTCCGCTTTTCACATCTCACTTTTCTCCTTTCCTACCATTTCGCCTCCCTCTTCCTCTCCTTCCTCTCCCTTTTCCTTTCATCATGTTCTTTCTCTCCTCCAGCCCTCTTTTCCCCTTCCCATCTTTCCCTTCCTTTCCATTTCCTCACGTTTCCATTCCATCCTTATCCTTTATTTCGACTGTCCGTCAGATTTTTGCCTTCCCTTACGCTTTCATACCTACTGTCTCTCTCTCTCTCTCTCTCTCTCTCTCTCTCTCTCTCTCTCTCTCTCCGCCATAACACAACCCTGGTATATTGAACGGTGTCGCGGGTTATCTTGAATGCCGTATGTGGGTCGCGGCTCGTGAGTTACATGAAGCAGTAAATATCCCCGTTACTGCTTAGAGAGAGAGAGAGTCTGTGTGTGTGTGTGTGTGTGTGTGTGTGTGTGTGTGTGTGTGTGTGTGTGTGTGTGTGTGTTACTATGTTGATAGGGTGAGGATGATTGTTGTTATGGGAGTGGTGGTGATGTGCTTGCAGGAGTATGTAGTAAGGTTATTGACCAAGATGTAAATTATTCCAGTTAAATTGTGTGTGTGTGTGTGTGTGTGTGTGTGTGTGTGTGTGTGTGTGTGTGTTGTTACAAACGTGAAAACATTTTATCTTTATACAATAAGCAAGTAGTGTCCACCATAATCTCACAAGCAGATGACCGACTCGATCCAAAAATATGCACAGACAGAAACAGAAAATGGTAACTGAAACTGGCATGAGCTCAGAAGCCAAAAATACCAATTACCGATCAGCTCCTCCTCGAAATCTTGCAAATCTGCCATGAATTTAGCCAGGGAGACAATTTTGCAAGAGTGTTTTTTTTTTTTGGTGATGACGTTGGTTAAGAGAATTTTGTGCTGCGAGTGTCCATTAAGTGGCGTCCAATTTTTTACGGGTTTTCCTCATTCCCTGGCTCTATTTTTTTTTTTTTTTTTTTTTTTTTTTTAAGAGATTTTTATTAACTTTGGTCGACGCGGTTTGATTAGGTTTTGAGAGGGAGATTTTGCGATACGTTTTCTCGTTTCTCTCTCTCTCTCTCTCTCTCTCTCTTAATGATTGTCATTATTATTATTATCATTATTATTATTATCATTATTATTATTATTATTATTATTATTATTATTATTATTATTATTATTACGATTACTACCATCATCATCATCATCATCATCATCATCATCATCATCACATCATCATCATCATCATCCTCTCTCATGTACTCATCAAATGTAATATTTGGAAATCCTGTATCTCTCTGGGACACAAATCAGAGGAGAACGGAAGGATTAGATTCAGGTTTCTCGTGACATTGGAGTTACCAGGCCGCGTGCAACACAAGACTTAATCGATGAGAGAGAGAGAGAGAGAGAGAGAGAGAGAGAGAGAGACTGCTTTGTTATGCCCTCCAGAACTTCTCCTTTGCACAGTACTCTATTACCTGGTTGTGAAGTATCGCGCGCGCGCGCACACACACACACACACACACACACACACACACACACACACACACACACACACACACACACACACACACACACACACACACACACACGCGCACACACACACACACGCGCACACACACACACACAGGCAAAAACTCAGCAATAGGTACTAAGAAAAACTAATTCCTATAATCATTTAGTGGAAACCTTACCGCAGTCCATAAAAGAAGCAGTGTATGGGGAAGAATCGGAGGCCAGTAAAAACAGTCATTGTGCAACACTTTTATCTCAGCTGTTGTTCTCTGTCTTTGTCTGTCTGTCTGTCTGTCTGTCTCTCTCTCTCTCTCTCTCTCTCTCTCTCTCTCTCTCTCTCTCTCTCTCTCTCTCTCTCTCTCTCTCTCTCTCTCTCTCGCTCGCTCGCTCGCTCGCTCGGGGGGTCATCCAGCCTTTCATTCTTTTTTTTTTTTTTGTACGGATGAAAAAACTCGGTATAAACCATCTAGAGGTAACAGTGAGTGTCCCCGGTCTGAAGGGGGTAATAAATAATAGGTAGAGTTGTGCTGACTTGAGACTCAGCTTTTGTCATTAGTTCCGGTAGCGAGGGAAGTGGGGTGCTGTGGTCAGGAGTAGAAAGGTTGGGGTAGGTGAGGTAGGTGAGCTGGTGGGGGGAAGCCGTAGGGGGAAAGGGGGGTTGTGGGTAAGGTAGTTGAAAAGTGGGGATTTTTTTTCTTAGATTTGTTTATATTTTTGAGGGTGGAGGTGCGATGTGGGAGAAATGATTGAAGGAGGAGGGATGTCAACGAAGAAAAGTGATTAGGTTGTTATGGAGTCGGAGAGAGAGAGAGAGAGAGAGATGTAGGCGTGGGGTTAAGGTCAAAGGGAGGGAGTAAGAGGAAGTGCATTAAGGGAAATGTCAGGAAAGGGGGGGAGTACACCTAAGAGAGAGAGAGAGAGAGAGAGAGAGAGAGAGAGAGAGAGAGAAACAAAATAAACAAGAAAATGTGAAGATTAGAGAAAAAAGTGAAGATAAAAGGAAGGTTTGGTAGTATGATTAAGTGAGAGCGATAACGATGATGAGGAGGGGAAGAGTTGGAAATTGAGTTAGGGGGAAGGGGGAGCCAGAACAGCAATATAGAGAGAAGGGGAGTTGGGGGTGGGGGGGGGAAGAGCAACAAAATATTAACGAAGAGGGAAGAGAGGGGGGTGGAGATTAAACAGAGACAGGGAAGGGTAGGGGGTGGATAGGTGGGTAGGATGGGAGGATGGAGGAAGGGATTATAACATATGTGGTTGGGGGTTGGGAGAAAGGGATGGTAAAAGTGAGTATGGTGAGAGGGGAGGAGCAAGGCAGAGACACGGAAGAGTGGAGGAGGGGGAGAGGGGGACGACGGAGACCTGGTAGGGAGGAGAGGTGAGGGGAGGGGGAAGCAGTAGCAGTATTGTAGCAGGGAAGATTGAGGGAGAGGGGAAAGGGTTAAAGAAGGAAATGGCAAAGTGGGTTAGGGGAAAGGGGTAGAGAAGTAGTAACGCGAAAGGAGGAAGGAAAAGGGCTGAGGGGAGAGAGAGAGAGATAGTAGGTAGAGAAGATGATAGGAAAGTTATATTGGGGGAAATGGGGAGGGGATAGTGGATATGGCCTGTGGAGCACTAAAGCAGAGGCGTGATAGGGAGAGAGAGGAGGGGAGAGAGGGGGTAGCAGAGTTGCAACATGGAGGGCATGAGACCGGGGGGTTGTCTGAGCGAGGATTGGGGGTGGAGAGAAAGGGGGTTATTACGGAGGGGGGTTAAACAGAGACATTGTTGGTGGGGGAGGGAGGGGAGGGTAGCAAACTAGTAACAGAGAGGAAGGGGGTAGCGGGGTGGGGCTGGGAGGACGGAGGGGGGGGGTAAAACAGAAACATGGTAGGGGGGATGGCAGGGGGAGAGGCGACCGTTCCTTTGTGTGCCCTGATGAGCAAATGGCCTGGGTAGCATCAAAGGCACAGGCACGAGCGGGGGAAAGATGAGGCAGGGGGAGGCAGAAAGCGAAAGAAACAGTAGCAGGGGACAGGGTGAGGGAGAGAGAGTGGGAGATGCGTTACAAGGGGCAGGGGGAAGTAGAAAGAGGGTGAGTGAAGCAGGGAGAGTGAGAGGAGTGATGGCAGGGGACAGGGTGAGGCAGAGTGGGCGAAAGAAGTGCTAGCAGGGGCAGGGGAGATAGAAAAGACTAGAAAAGTGATGGCAGGGGCGGGAATAAGGATGGTAGAAGGGGTGGCAGGGACGGGAATAAGGATGGTAGAAGGGGTGGCAGGGGCAGGGTTAGAGACAGGAAGGGTGAAAGAATTACTGGCAGGAGAGAGTACTGACAGGGGGAGGCAGGGAGGGTGAGAAAAGCATTGTCGGGGGAAGTGAGGCAGGGAGGGTTGATAGAAAAGACGGCAGGGGGAGAGGGAAGATGGTGGTAGGAGGGGCAGTGGATGTATAGGAGGTAAGGAAACATTAGCTGTGTTGGAAGGGGAAAGGAACTCTTAAGGGTGAGTTGTGGAGGGAGAGGTATGGTGGAAGGGAGGGCAGTGAAAGGAATCTGGGTGAGGTGTGGAGAGAGAGAGAGAGAGAGAGAGAGAGAGAGAGAGAGAGAGAGAGAGAGGTTATGCAAACTAAGTAGGCAGGTAGAAGAAGAGGCGTAGGTGAAGTGTGAAGAGGGAGAGGTATTATGTAGAGTAAGTAGGTAGGTAGTTGGGTAAATACGACTGCACTGATATAATGGGGTAAAGGAAGGGAGTGAATGGAGTGTAAAAGAGAGAGAGAGAGAGAGAGAGAGATTTGGTATTTTTGTAGGATAGATGGGGAAAGAAAGGGAATGCATAAAAGAAAATATATTACTTAGTACTTATGATGTATTTGTTGTACACGTTTAATAGTGAAATGAGAGGAAGAGGATGAGGCTAGGAGGCTTAACGGCAGGTGTGAGGCAGGAGAATTAGTCGTGGAGGCATAAGAGGGAGGAGGAATAGAGCGGCCAGAGGAAGTAGATAAGAGGCAGAAGATATGAAAGAAGTATATGGAAACCGGAGAAGAATGAGGCAAGGAGGAAGGTGGCGTAAGAGTGAGGTGGCGGAAAAGGAGGTTTGAGGGAACCATAGGAGAAGCAGAATGAAGCTAAGGACCAGGAAAGAGGAATAAATGAGTCAGTGAGAAAAGATGTACGAGTAGTTAAGAGACAGGGAGGAAGGGGGTAAGATGGAGTCAGGGAAAGAGAATGAAAGTGAGAGGAAGGAAGGATGGAAGTTTGAAGTAGCAAGAGAACGAGACGAGAAAACAGGAAGGAAGGCGGAAAGATTGAGTTAGGGAAAGAGAATGAAAGTGTGAGGCAGGGAAGAAGGAAGGAAGGAAGTAAGGAAGGAAGGGGTCTGAAGTAACAAGAGAACGAGACGAGAATACAGGAAGGAAGGAAGGAGGTGTGAGTGTGCCAGAAGAAGTGGAATAAAGGAGGCAGAAGAGAGGAAGGGTGCAGGTGTGAGTGAAGCAGAGGAGCGAGGGAAAGGAGGGCAATGTGGAAGTTATGTCAGGCTGAAGAGACGGGAGGTGCTGAGGTGTGAGGAAGGGAGCGTTGGGGAGTGACCCGGATGAGAGAGGCGAGAGATAAAAGGCGAGAGGTGAGAGGAGTGTGGGCGCGAGGTGAGAGGGAGAGGCGAATGGGGATGTGTTGTGGATGTGAGATAAGAGAGTGTTAGGTGATTATTTGAGGTGAGGATGATAGTTTGTGGGTGTTAGTAGATAAGCGGGTGCTGTCTAGTGAGTCTTAGATGGGGATGTAAGATAAAAGAGTATTTTGAGATTTAGGTGATGGTGATATTTTGTGGGTATAAGAGGGTGTGAGGTGAGGGTTATATCTAGTGTTAGATGAAGGTGTGAGATAAATGTGTGCTAGGTGTGTGAAGTGAGGATGACATTTTCTGGATCTTAAATGAGGCTGTGAGATAAGAGGGTGATGGTTAAGGGTGACGTTGCGACCTATTATTAGGTGGATAGAAAAGGTGCTGCGTAGGTGTTAAGTGAGAGTGTGAGGTAAGACTGAAAGACAGAGTGATAGGTGATAGCGGGAAGTGGTGATCCTGTTCAGTGGTGTAGCAGCTGGTGCTACATGAAGGTGTTAGGTGGGGGTAGGTGTATAGGTAGATGCGGTGTACTGCGTGTTATGGATGGGTGTAAGATAACAGTTTTAGATGATAGTGTTATGTAAGATTTGCGTGTGATGTATGAGTGTTATGTGCTAGTTGAGGTGTTGGTGTTATATAAGAAGGCTGATGAGTGCGAAGCGACATGAAGATATGGAATAGGAGGATGTGATAATATAAAGGATAATGGAAATCGACAGTGAGATATGAGAAGGAGAACTGAGGAGTGAGGGAGGAAGCTAGAAGACTGTGGAGTAAGTACGGATATTTGGAGACTGTGAGGAATGAGTCGAGAAGAAGGACTTAAGTGATGATGCAAAGAGATCGAGTGGTTACGGTGGGGATAGGAATGGGGAAGTAGGGCAGTGGGGAGTTGGGGTGAAGCGTGAAGAATGAGTGTGAGGCAGGGAGATATTCTGTCGGGGGTAGGAATGAAGACGAACGACTGTGACGAGGTAGGATGAAGGTAAGGGAATGAGGGTGAAAAGGGAGCTAGGACGAGGATGTGACAGAAATGAGGGTCTTATGGACTGTGAGGAGTGAGAATGAAGCATAAGGAATGAGGGTGGAACAGGGAGCGAGGACGAGGATGTGACGAGATGAGGACCCTGTGGACTGTGAGGAGTGAGGGTGAAGCGTGTGGACTCTGCCTGGTGGAGATAAACACAGTAAGAGGAGGACAGGAGCAGCTCTGAATACCCGGCTGAGGGGTGGAGTAGGGTGAAGTGGATTGGAGTGGCGAGGAGAGGAGACGAGACGAGAGGAGGAGAATAAGAGGAGAGGAGTGGGCGAAGGGAGAGAGGAATGGAGAGAAGAGAGGAAAGAAAGGAAATGAAAGGAGATGAGCGAGGTGAAGGGAAGATGAATGCAGAAAAGAAAGGGGAAGGAAAGGGAAACGAGAGAATGACGAAAGGAGGAGAATAAGAGAAGAGAGGTGTTGTTGAGGGAAGAGAAGAGATGAAAGAAAGGAAATGAAACGAGAGGAGCGGAGTGAAGGGGAGATAAATGCATAAGAAAGGAAAGTAAAGGAAAGGAGACTAGATGAGAACGGAACACTAGAGAAGGAGAGAAGAGAAAACTGAACGGAGCATTGAGGTAAAGGGAGAAGAGTGGAAGTAAGATGGGAGGAAAGAAAAAACAAAAGAGGAAGAAAAATGTGTTTTTTTGAGGAGCAAATAAATGGAAGAGAGAGAGAGAGAGAGAGAGAGAGAGAGAGAGAGAGGATTAGTAATAGGTGAGGGTAAATCGATGGAGGGACGGAGAGAGGTGATAGGGAAGTATTTGTATTACGAGTTCCGAGTGTGTGTGTGTGTGTGTGTGTGTGTCAGAGAGAGAGAGAGAGAGAGCTTTATTACGGTACGTCTCCCAGAACTTCCTTCTCGCACAATACTCTGTTAACTGGTTGTGAAGTTCCTGTGTGTGTGTGTGTGTGTGCACACGATACACACATTTGTGTGTATCGTTCTGAAGTGTAAAGAAAATAGATATAAATTGTAATGTAAATAACAGTGTTTGTATGCCTCTTCACTATCTGGTCCGTGAACTGTGGAAAGCATATTGTTAGGAGCACAAAGGCGCCTGGAGGTCCTTTTGTCGAAGTCACCCGTCTTGGTATGCAGTGTGAGGTGATAGATTGATAGACAGGTAGGTAGGTAGGTAGATAGATAGATAGATAGATAGGTAGGGATAAATAGATAAAGATACATACGTAGATACATACATACATACATACATACTCCAAATAGATTATTGTACTTCGTTGCCCTTGCTGCTGGCGAAGATTTGGTAGATGGCAGTTGGCTTTTGTTTCTATGCATGCAAAATTACGTCCTTGACCTTTGACCTGTTGTTCTCGAAAACGATAACCAGCTTCTTCGCAGACCCTCATCCTTTTCACCAACTTTGGTCAAAATCGGATCAGAATTGTTTGAGAACTGTACATAGCAGCTTGGCTCCTTTCGTCGTACATACAACTCGGTTATTTACAGAGAGAGAGAGAGAGAGAGAGAGAGAGAGAGAGAGAGAGAGATTTGATGCATGTCTGTATCTTAAAATTAAAGGTACTGAATTACTCCTTAGGGTAAATTAAATGCAGCGTCTCATCACTACATCCTCTGTGACCTCTGACAAGATTTTTTTTTCTTCTGATAAATCGCTAATGTGCTCATGTTTCTGCGCCATTAGGAAAAAGGAAGAAAAATGTAGAATTAATACGTAAAGTATATAAATGATGATAAGGAACGCGTCTTCATTACGTCCTCTGTTTACTTCTGACAGTGATGACTATTTTTGTGGTAGATGTATACTTTGCTGATTTCTATTTCTCATGTTTCCTATCACAAAGAAATATGAAATGCGAAAAATATGGAAGGTACGGAAGATGATCATAAACAGCGCCTAATCACAACATCCACCCTGACCTTTGACGAGAATATTAATTTTTCGTGGGGTTAATACTTTACATTTTACCTCATGTTTCTGTGTCAGTATAATACAGTGAAAACTGTTGAATTAATACATAAGTTAAATGACAGAAACCAGCGCCTCTTCTGTAGCTTATCCTTAACCTTTAGAGTCAATGCGTAGCAGGTTTTTATAAATATCAAGTCATCGCTAATTTTTTCAGGTTTTTACAGCATGAACCCCTTCAGTACGGTGACGTCTTTTTCCAGTTTATTCTTGCTGCCATCAAAATTATATTCAGCCCAGATTTTTTTTTTTTTTTCGAATTGGAAGGATTAGATCTACCATCCCTTCAATACGGGAGGTGTTTCCAAAGTTAGGTAAGATCGTCTCATGTTAGCAAGCAGTTTACAAGTACGTCATTGGACTGGAGAGGTTAAAAATTAAGAATGTTGAACGTACGGTGGATAATGAAAGCACTAACCTGTAGAAAGGATGTTTGTGTGTGTGTGTGTGTGTGTGTGTGTACGTAGGTAATTTTCTCATGTTCCTT
Source organism: Coenobita brevimanus (assembly GCF_032717465.1). NCBI lineage: Eukaryota > Metazoa > Arthropoda > Malacostraca > Decapoda > Coenobitidae > Coenobita > Coenobita brevimanus. Next base: position 30,839,270 of record NC_137000.1, read on the forward strand.
CATCATATAACTATTGAATTAACCCCTTTAACCAGAGGATGTGTTTCTTTACTTTATTCTTGCTATGTCCAGAGAATAAGATTTAGCAGATGAGACTACGAACTCTGAAGATGAAAATGTGAAAATGCTGAATTAATATAAACGGTGTATGATAAGCCGTGCGTCCTCCACGACCTTTGACCCAATACCTTTGACTGTATGATTTCCCTCTCTCTCTCTCTCTCTCTCTCTCTCTCTCTCTCTCTCTCTCTCTCCAGCCTGCCTTTGCTTTGCCGCCTCATCTACGCTTACACTTTGATCCCTCCTTTGACTTCTCGCCTCTCAGCCTTAGCTTTTAGCATTTAATTTACCCCTTTGGACTCGTTCTTTAGCTTTTACCTTTCTGACCCTCCATTTGGCCTTTTGATCCCTCCATCTTTTTAACTTTTGCTCTGCCGTCATATCTAGCTCATTTGTTTGTATATTACGCCTCGTCTTTCAATATCAGTTTTTGTCTTTGAATTTGCTGGTTGGGTTTTAAGTTCTCTAGGCTTTTATTTCTGATCTGTTAAGGCCGTTTTATCTCACGTTTTAACTCCTGGTCTTTCTCTTCGCATTCGGATTATTTTTTTCTTTTAGCTTCTCATCCGTATATTTTTTCAGTCAATTTTCCGTTTGTGCTATATATATATTTTTTTTTTGTCTCAGTTTTTATTTCTGATGTTTCTTTTGCCGTTTTCGTCCCTCCACCTGTTAACATTTTTCAGTCCTTAAACGTCAGGTGTATTTTATCCTTGCTGCTAGGAGGCGACTTTTTTCATTTGTGGAAGGCACCTAGGTAGTGAGAAGGTTAATGTAGGCTTTATATAAACATCCTCAGTTCGAAAAGTCATCCCTGAGTTGATTAAAAGCGGCAGGTAATAGAGTGTAACATTATGGTATCGTATTGAAGGGGTTAACGCATGGTTAGCTTTATCTTATTAGTACTCTTTATTATTTATTTATTTTAGCCATTTACCTACATTTATTTACACTTAATTTTTTGTCTCTCCTGTCGGCTTATGGTCAGGACTTTATATTTAAGGCTTTTATATCTGAGCTTCCATTGCTGACCTTTATATCTCTTCATCTTTAAGTTCTGTATCGTCTTAATTTCGATTTTTTTTTCTTTTAAAATGTTCTACCCTTTGGCTTCCAGACATTTTACTTTTTACCTGGAATTCTGTTTTCATATCCAGTCCTATTTAATTCTGACCTACCCTTTGACCTTACCTATTTTTTGTATCATTTATATCGCCCTTTGACTTCACGTACAGTTCTTATCTTTTATGTGGCCTTTTAACCTCACCTCTACTTTTGGCCCCATTCAGACTTCAAAATTTCCTATCTACCCTTTGATCTTACGATATCTTACACGTTTTTCAAGTTGTTTGTTATCTTATCGGACCCTTTTCCTCATCTCCTCCCCTTTTTTCGTAGTTCGACCCTTTGATATCCTTTTCTTCCGCTTCTTCTGTTGTTTTCCCTTTGTCCCATACCCTTTTCTGCCCTCACCTCTCCATTAATTTTTGTAGTGCTCATCCCTTTACCTTTTGCTCTTTTCAACCCTTTGTTTCTTACCCATTTCTCCTATTTGTCCTTCCTCTTATCTTCCCTTTGCTGCTGTCCATTTCTGTCTTTTATTCCATGCCCTTTTCTTCCTTTTGCCCTGGACCTTCTCTTTCTTATCCCTTTATCCCTTGTCCTTTTCTTCCCATTGACTCTTCTCACCCTTCCACTTTCACCCTTTGCTTCTAACTCTTTGTCTTTGTACCTTTCCCTTTTCCATCCTCTCGCTTCCCGGTGGCCCTTGCTATTCTCTTCCCCATGACCCTTGCCCTTATCTGCCCTCATCTCACTACCCGTTGCCCTTCTGACCTTTGACCTCTGCCCTCACCTCATCCCTCATCCCCCCTCCCCTTCATGGTGTGGCGGTTCTTGCACCAAACTTGTGGTGTATAAAGTTAGTGTTGGATGCAGTGTTGCCTAGGTGGATGTCTGTCTCCCCTCTCCCCCCTTGAATCATCACACCATGCACAAACACTTGTATTATCGTAGTCGTTGTCTTCGTTGTCGTTATCGTAGTCGTAGTAATCACTGTCGTCGTCGTCTTTGTTGCTGTCGTCTGAGTCGTTGTTAATATCATCGTTATCTATGTCGTTTTCGTCGCTATAATCATCCTTCACTGTGGTCATCGTCTTCGTCGTTGTCTTCGTAGTCGTCGTCGTCATCATCGCCAATGTCATTAATATTGTCATCATCCTTATCATCATTATCGCGATCCTCATCATCGTCATCATCTGTATCATTCGCCATCCAGCCTCCTTCATCTCCTAATTATCATATCATCAGCACCACTACCCACAGCATACCATCAAATTTGCCATCAGCATCAGTATTGTGTCTATTTTCTGCTTTCTCCATCCACGAACTTCTTTCTTTTAATCGTACACTATGTGTTTTCTCAGTGGATTCTTCCTTTTGGTATTTTTATCTTTCTTATTCCCTCTTTCAGCTGATGCATAAGTCAGAACTCTCTCTCTCTCTCTCTCTCTCTCTCTCTCTCTCTCTCTCTCTCACACACACACACACACACACACACACACACACACACACACACAGACTCCCCATAGGAGCAAAAGCGGAGTATGGTTGGATAAAGTCTTAGGATATCTGTCGCCACATTTCACTTACACCTGGTCACTGGCCCTGAAACTCTCCCCCCTGAAAGCTTTTACGATTGTTCTTTGTCATTCTCTCTCTCTCTCTCTCTCTCTCTCTCTCTCTCTCTCTCTCTCTCTCTCTCTCTCTCTCTCTCTCCTTTCTACGTTCCTTTTCTTTCTGTTTTCTTTGCTTCCCCTCCTTCTCTAATTCTTGTCTTAGTTCTTCCATTATTATTTTTCCCTCCTTCCTGTCTTCCTCATATGCCTTCTTTCTTCTCTCCCCATTTTCCTCCTTCCTTTGTACATCTTACATTCTTTCTTTCCTTCTTCTCTCCTTGCCTTTCTTCCTTTCAACCTCCATCTCTTTGTTTCTTCCTTTCCTTCCTTCCTTCCTTCTTTCTTCTTTTCATTCTTTTTCATTCTTTCTTTCCCACCTTCCTTCCTTCGTTCATTCGTTCATTCATTCATTTTTCTCTCATTCTTTCTTCTTTCCTTCCTTCCTTTTCTTTCCATCCTTCCTTCTTTTGCTTTCCTTTCCTTCCTTCCTTCGTTCTTTCTTTCCTTCTTTCCTACCACCTTTTTTCTTTGCCTTTCCTAACCCATATTTTCATTTCCCTTCCCTTCTTCTCCCATTTCTATAGTTTTTCCCTTTTTAATTTATTTTTTCCCTTCTTTTCTACCTTCCTATCCTTCTAATGGTTGTGTCCATTCTCGTATATTCCTTCAAGTTTCCTTCCTGCGGCACACTACTCTCTCTCTCTCTCTCTCTCTCTCTCTCTCTCTCTCTCTCTCTCTCCGTGTCATCATCATACTTTTTGCCTCTCATCACCTTCTTTCATATCCCCCACCCTTCTTCCTCTCCTCCTTCCCTCCTTCATCCCGTCTTATTTCTCTCCTCTTTTCTTTTCCTCCACGACTCTGTACTTCCTCCTCTCTCTTTTTCCCGTCATTATCTTGTTTTTGGCTCTTTTCTCCGTTCTTTCATACTCCCCTCACTCCTTCCTGTCCTCCTTCGCTCCCTTCCTCCCTCTTTCCCCACTTTCTCTTCATCCCTTCCCCACTCCCTACTTTCTTCCTTCTCGTCCTTTATCCTTACCTTCCTCCTTACCTGTCTCTCTCCTTCTCCTTCCCCTCCGTCCCTCTTTCTCTGCCTCCTTCCATTCTTACCTCCCTTTCTCCCTGCTTCTCTCCTTCTTCCTTCTCTCCCTCTCTTCCTTCTTGCCTCCTTCCCTCTCTCCCTGCTTCCCTTCCTCCTTCTCCGTCTCAACTCTTGTCCTTCAATCTCTCCTGTCTTCGCTCTCTCCCTCCTTCCCTCGCTCCCCTCCGAACCTGCAGCCTACCTCTTCCTTATCACTTATTTTCGCCGTCTTTACAACTTCCTTCCTCTTTCTCCTCCCTAGCAACCTCCCCTCTTCCTTTTCTTATATTTTTTTCCTGACTCCCCTTAATTTTCCTATATTTCCTGTTCTCCTAATGACATCCTTCTTTTTCCCCTGTACCTACAGTATATCTCATTTTTAGTATTATATTTTAACTCTTTTCCTTTTTTTACCCCGTGTCTCTAACGTTACTCGCCCCGTTTTTTTTTTTTTTATTATTAATTTTCCACACCCAGTCCTTCCAATCTTGTTATCCTTGCATTTCCCTCTTCCACGACCGTTGAGTTTTTTTTCCTTTCGTTTCCCTTTCATTTTGTTTCGTTTTTCTTCCCTTTCTTTTCTATCCATTCTCCATTTTCCATTCCCTTGTTTTCTTTTCCATGTCTTCGTTTCTCTTTCCGTTCCCTTCCTTTCTTGTCCGTTCCTTCTCATCCATTCGTACCATTGCTCTTCCTTTCCCTTCTCTTCCCTTCCCTTTCTTTGTATTCATTTTCCCTTCCCTTGCTTCGTGTCCCTGTCAGACACTGCCTACCCTTCCATTGTGTCCCCTGTTCCCTTCCTTCGCCTCATGTTCCTTTCTCCACGTAATTCCCTTCATTACGCTCACCTCCTCTCCCACCCCCTCTCATTTCACCCGCAGTCCCAAGCCCCACATAATAACGCTATAGTGCCAAGGAACAATAGCCTGCATCTTTATTTTTCGCTCTCCCACCCACTCACCCCCTCCAGCGCGTGTTCTCTGAGGCGTTCGAGCAGAGGGCGTGGGTGGGAGGTGGGTAGTGGGAGAGGATGGAGGGGGGTTGGAAGTGGTAGCAGTGGTAGTGGTTGTGTTAGTGGTATTAGTAGAAGGATGAGAGGTGGTGGTAGTGTTGGTGGTAGTATTAGGTATTGTGATGGTGGTTCAAGGATGTAAGTGTTGGTGAGGGTATTGGGAGAGTGAGAAGACGTTGTAGTGGTGGTGGGGATAGTTGTGGTAGGAGATTAGCTGTAATATGTTGAGTTAAAGATGGAAGTGGTGAGTAGTGGAGACGGGAGTGTTGGAAATGCGTAGTAGCAATGGTAGTGGTGATTCTAGTGGTATTGACATCGAAGGTAGGATGCAAGTTGTGGTCTGATTGTGTGTGTAGCATTGTCCTGGTGTTGTTGCAAGGATGGGGAGATGGGAAATGGAGGTGGGGAGGTGGGAGGGCTTAGAAGTTAGTTGTCGTGGGTAGTGTAATTGATGGAATGGTGGGGATGATGATAGTAGTGTTCAGTAGCGTTGATTTTTAATAAGTGGTGGATAGTGGAGGTGATTGGAGAGTTGAAAATAGCATAGTAGTAGTTGTTGTAGCAGTAATAGTAGTCGTTGTAATGGTAGTAGTATTAGTAGTAGTAGAAGTGGTGATGCTAGTGTTATAGATGGAGTGATTATAGAGGTGTAGTGGTGATAATTTACCGATATATTGTTACTGGAATGATGAAACTTGTGTTGAAGTGCTGCTTGTGGCAGAATTGAGATGGTAGTAGTGGTGGTGATGGTTGGGGGTGCTGGGTTCAGATGATGTGGGTGGTAGGCTCGCAGTGGTAGTGGTGGTGGTGGTGGTACTGGTGTATTGTGGTGGTGGATGTTGGTAGTGTTAATGGTGTTGGGTTCTTGAGATAGTGGTAGTGTGTGTTGAGGTATGGGTGACAGGGTTGTGATGATTGTGATGATGGTGTTAATGGTGATGATGTTGCTGATATAGTGGTTATGGTGATGGTGGTTGCTTTGATATTGATGATGATAGTGAGAATGTCAAAGTGGAAAAATGAGTGTTGGATAATGGTTATTCAAATGGTGCAGGTGAATTTTTGAAGTGTTAGTGTTAATGGTGATCGGGGTGGTGGGTAGGTAAGGTCCTGTTGGTGAAAAAGTTATGGTAATATTGGTAGTGATGGTGGTCAAAGTATTGGTGATATATTGGTAATAGAGTGTGGAACTGATGGTGGCAGTCGAAGTTAGTGTAAGTGCGCTAGTTGGGTAGAAAGTAGGTAATGATACTGATTGATAAGGTAGCACAGAGGGCTTTAGAACCGAGCTTACAATTCTGGTGACTTTGGTTAGAATCACAGTGTAACCATGGGAGTTATTATTGGGATTCCGTTTGTTGTTATCGGTATTATTATTACTAGTACTGTTGCATAGACCCACCTACACTGCTATAACTACTCTCTCTCGCTGTTGCCAGTACACAGCCCACCGTACTGCATGGGATTTCTGTGTGAAGGAGTACGGTGGCCATGGGAGTAGTTATAGGGATTCAGTTTTTTTGTTAATTTCACTAAGCTTACTCTTCCTAAAACCCACCGACATGCCATAACCACTCCCTCTATTACCATTACACTGTACTGTATGAAATTCCTCAGTTTGAAGTTATACTGTGGCCAGAAAGCACGCAGGCTGGTGTGTGAGTAAGAAAAGTGGATTGCAATACAGTAACTCTATCTGTTGGTCCGACGTAAAAAGGACTTCTTGCCCAGAGGGCATTGACTGCTTAACATGTGCCTAGAGTCGGATTCTTTTACAAAATTAATGGTGTTAACTATGAATTTGATGACCGTGGAGGATTAACTGAGATGTAATGCTGTTAAGATGAAAGTGTTTCCTGCGTCATCTGGGTCTTTTAATGTCTTGTCTTTACGGAAAATATCTTAGTCACGCTGTGTTGTAGGGAAAATAAACTTGAGGCAGTCATGTAAGTCTTTGGTAACGCCTAAATGAGAGTGAAAGTGAGGTAAAGAAATAAAATCAGAGGTCTGTCTAGGATCAGGATGTTATAATACTAAATAAATGCCAGTCTACAAGTTCCCATCTCTGCACCTTGTTATGTTTTTTATTTGTACACATTCATCTGTTCAGTGAGAGAAAATTTGGACCATTTTTGTCCCTGTCTTAACGTCGGCCATGTTTGTAGGAGATAGGTGGACTGTGTGTGTGTGTGTGTGTGTGTGTGTGTGTGTGTGTGTGTGTGTCGCCATCATCTTCCCTGGACAGAAACACGATAAAGGCAACAAGGCGTGTTTTAGCTTTCCACTCGAGAGCCTCTTTAATGTCTCTCTTCGTATTCTTGTGTAGTCTCTCTCTCTCTCTCTCTCTCTCTCTGACACACACACACACACACACACACACACACACACACACACACACACACACACACACACACACACACACACACACACACACTATTAGGAGAGAGAGAGAGAGAGAGAGAGAGAGAGAGAGAGACCCATGTTGCTCTGTTCCATCACTACAATGACATGTTTTTACCAACAGTCTTGCCCCCACCAGACGATTGTATTTAGTTTCAAAAATCCTATTACGGAACGAATTACGCTATTGATGTAAACACTTGATAATTCCTGAAGAGTTCTAGGTGAAAATTATCCCCAACTGACCTTGTGATGTATTGAATTCGCTTCTTAACCATTGTATTTCCTTCCCTCTGCAGATTTCGGCCTGACTTACCCTGCCCTGCTTCACCTCTCCAGTAGACTCATTCTTCCTCTGATTACGTCATTATAAGGTAAGTCAATTCTCTCAGTCCTTATTACACACATTTTAGGTCGCTTCCGTAGTCGATTTGAGTCTCAGGTTAAGGATTCCCCGTCATGGTAAACTTAACGGGGGAGGTAAAGAGAGCGCGCGCGCGCACACACACACACACACACACACACACACACACACACACACACACACACACACATCTGTAGTAAATTTTCTGTTTGTGGTTCGTACGGTCGCCAAATCACCACAAAAATTACTGTGGATGTGGACACTCAGAGGAATGAAGGTTTAGCTGGTATTCCCATTTGGTTAAGGAAGCTCCCTAACACTTCTTCCGTAGCGATTTGTTTTTTTTTTAGAGGTGGTTATATCGTTTTATACGTTATTTATGCAGGGTATGGCGATATTAGAAGGGTTTATGTAACAAACAAGAGGACAGTAAGGTGTAATGAGCAAAATAAATCGCTTAGGAAAAGGTGTTAGGGAGCTTCCTTAACCGTCGAGATTGCGGGCCCATGACAAAGCGGTTACTGTGGAAGCGGTTACTGTATTGCTGCACGTATCGTACTAGATTAATGGGCATATTCCTATTACTTAATGAGGTTTCTTATTACCCATTCGTTGGCGATTTATTTTGCACATTACAACTTATTATCCGTCTGTGTATTGTAGATGCAAGCTGTTCTGATATTGGCAGAATATGAATAACGTGCAAGAAATGTCATATAGATTATACAAAATAAATCGCTTAGGAAGAGGTGCTACGAAGCTCCTCTGCCAACGCGTATAATCGTAGGCTCTGAGTAAATTCTTCCAGTGTAATTGAAGTGATCATAAAGTGTATAATGTATATGAATGAAAAGTGAAAAAGAAAGTATGCAGAGAGAACGTAGACGAGGTGAAGGTGTATTCTCGTCCTCAAACTGGTGGAGTCCAGGAGGAGAGGAAGTGTGTTGATACTAATCTCGGATAAGGTGTCTTTTAGCACATGACACTCTCCCTTTGTAGCTGAGTGGCTGATATAATTATTGCAGGAAAGGCAGTGCTACAATTTTTTTTTATTATAGTACCATCTAGAGGTTTAGTAAATTGCAGAGGTACATAATATGCTGAATATGGTGTTTGTGAAAATTACAGTTGAATAAGCAATTGTTTACAAATGTCTGCGACTGTGATCCACGCTTTTCACTCGTATCCAGATTTATAGTTTGGTCCAGTTGCGTTAAGTTAATAATAAATGAATAAGTAAATGCAAGTACATCACTCTTTTGGCTTAGAAATTTGTTGAAGATGTTATGCTAATGGACTGGGTCAGAAAATATTCCTGAGTAGCGTCAGAAATGGCTGAAGATCTTTTCCTTCCTCTGTTCATCTTCTGTAAAAAAAAAAAAAGAAAAGAAAAGAAAAAGAATGTTGGGGGTAATCCTTGGTAGGTGTGATGTGAGGCAGTAAGTATATAAATAAAGGCAGATTGGATGATAGTGACTGTGAATCTTAGCGTATATATAAAGGAGAGTTGATGAGTGTTTGGATCAATATTTTGTGGATGATGGTATGAGAAGGGGAGAGAAATGGTGGAAAGAAGGAGACTAAAGATAGATTGGAGCGAAGGTGGCTGACAAGAAAGATTGGTTAAGGAGAAGAAGAGTGAGAGAGTAAACAAAGAGAGTGAGAAAGAAAGGAGATGAGAAACGAAAGAATGTAAGGAAAAGAGATGAGGAGAAAAAGGTTGAAAGGACGAAAGTGAGAGAAGAAATTAAGAAGGGGACGAAAGAATGTATATTACAGAGAGAGAGAGAGAGAGAGCAACAAAGGGAAGCCAAGACCCCCCCCCCCCACCAGTCCCTCACGTTTCAGGTCCTCATATTTTATAATTATGACACACACATAGTAAGCTGAGGAAGGGGTGGGGGTGTATGTAATAAAGATAAACAGAGGGTTAGGGGGGGATTAGAGGTTGAGAAGATGGAGGGAGGGAGGCAGGTATTAAGGGAGAAAGGGAAGAGGGAGGGAGGGGATATTAAGGGTTGTGGGAAGGGAGGGAAGGAATAAGGGAGGTATAAAGGGAAGGGGGTATTGATGATTGTAGGTGGGAGAAAAGACAGCGGGAGGGAGGTTAATAAGGTGTGTGTGTATTAAGGGATGTGGGAAGGAAGGGAAAAGAGATGGAGATGTTAAGATGTGTGGGGCGAGGAGAGAAGAGCGAGGGATGGATAATGGGAAAGGAAAGGAGATGAAAACACTACATATAAAAGATGTATGAGAAAAGTAAGGAGGATATAGGGAAATGAGAGGGAGTGGTAATGGGAAGGGATAGGAAGAAAAATGTGTAAGATGGAAGGAGATACGATGAGGCGCTTTGACGCGATGCCCATCTTAACATAGGCCTTTGAGCCTGTGGTGGTTTTTTCATCCAGTATCCTGGGATACAAGGCCACTGCATCATCAGGCTTACCACATTTACCTCCCCTAGGTTTTATTCGAGGTAAGCAGTTTACCTACCAACTCATAAAGCGTAGATGGATATCTGAGTCGACTGACGCCATCTGCTTGTATCATTACTTCAACGGACCGGCAGCTTCGTAGTCAGCGATGCCAACCACTCAGCCACTACGGCGGTGGGGATAGGGTGGAAAATACGGAGAGAGTGAGGAGGGGAGAGGAGAGTGATGGGAAGGGGAACTGGATGTAGAAGGAATGTATAATTGGATGAAATGTGAGCAGGGTGGAAATTATGGGGAGGGAAAAGGGATGGAGGAATGTAAAGGGAAGGAAAAAGAGGTAGAAGGGATATAATATGTAGCTATGGGTGTTAGCGAGGAATTTACGAGGAGGGGAGAGGGAGAGAAGGAAGTAATGGGAAGGAAATGGATATGACAGGAATGTAATTAGTATAGATGAGGAGAGGGAGGAGTGTATGGAAAGAAAGAGGGAGAGAGGCAAAAAAGTAATGGTAAAGGGAGGAAAATATCAAGGAATGTAATAGTAAAGGTAGGGGATAGGAAGAGAATTAAGGGAGGGAGGAGGAAATAATGTAAATAGAAGGGAAGAGCGAACATTCTCACCAGGAATATAGACAGATAGATATAAAGTTGGAACAGGGAAGTAGCGGAAAGTGAAATAAAAAGAGAAAAAAAGATAAACTGAAATGGAAGTGGAAATTGAGGGAAGGAAATCAAGGAGTGTAAGACGGGGGAGAAAAGAAAAAAAAACAACAACAGGAGCACACTCAAAGCTGGGGAAGAGGAAGAGCGAGGAAGGACAAATAAAAGAAGACAAACTGGGAAGGAGGACGTGAGGAAAAGAAGTTGAGAAAAGCAAGGGTGTATGTGTGTGTGTGTGTGTCGGTGTGTCGGTGTAGCGTCTGGAAGAAGTAAGAAGAGCGAGAAGAGGACGTGAGAGGAAAGGACAGTAGGCGAGTTAAAAGCAAGAGGGGTAAACTTAGCGAAACTTGGATGAGTTAGATGCGAGGGCTGCTGCGAAGTGGAGGTGAGGCGAGGAGGAAAGGGATGGGGTGGAGATGATGAGTGATTTGAGAGAGAGAGAGAGAGAGAGAGAGAGAGAGAGAGAGAGAGAGAGAGAGAGAGAGAGAATGTGAATGCATGAATTCTGAGAAGTTATTTCAAGGGAAGGACAAAGACACTAAACTGACAAGGAAGAGAGAGAGAGAGAGAGAGACTACATATGCATTAAATAAGAGTAGTTATTTGGAAGTAAGGACAGTTCATCTTAGTAAGCCAGTAAAGATAATACTGAAAGATCAAGATAAAAGAAAATAGAGGGATGATTTAGAAAAGAGAGAGAGAGCAGAATAACAGGAGTCAAGAAGGATATAAGGTAGGAGGAGGAGAGGGTAAGAGTGAGTGAGAGAGATTTAGCGAGAGATCAGGAGGCAAGAGGGATGGAAAGTGAGAGTAAGAGACGGTAAGATGGAGAGAGTGAGAGAGATTTAGCAAGAGATCAGGCTGCCTCAACACTCCATCCGTCTCTCTATACGAAATAGGGGAAGAGTGAGTGATTAAGGGGAAGTGAAAGTGTTGGAATTGAGCAGAACTGTGCAGGAGTTTATTGGCTTTCTCAGGTCTTTTTTATACAGAGCTGGTGATTGTGAAACAGTTTTTCTTTGCAGTCTTTCTCTATCTGTTTTTCTCCTTGCTTTAGATCAGTCTTTCAAGTACAGTGTATTCAGACATAAAAATAAAAAACGATTGTCATTTTCCTGGTTTTCTTTGAAGGAGACAACGACTACAGGTTTTAGACTTTAGTACCCTATTTCTGTTTAAAAAATAAAGAAAAATATGGGATGTGGTAATTGACAGTTGTTGTAGGGAAGATATGTTACATGGGAATGTTGAGGTAGGAAGGAAAGGCGTGATTCAGGATAGGTATTGAGAGGGAAGGACTGTAATCAGTGGGAGGTGTGATAGGAGAGCTGTGGTTAAGAGAGACTTGTGGGAGGGGAGAGTGGCAAAGACGTAAAAAAATTAGCGGTTATGTCGGGTTTGTGCGAGGATATATGTCAAGAATGTAGCGTGTTAAAGGGCACAGTAAAGGAGAGAGTAGGGGAGGACGTTTTAGTTGGAGAAGCAAGGTAGAGATTACGACATAAGCGGGTTTCGAGCTGGCAAATGGTAGAGAGATATCATATGGGTTGTGGGGTAATTGAGAATCATGGTATGACAAGGGCGTGGCAGGGAATCGTGATGAGCTGGGGATCGGGTTGTGAGGATGGAAAGGGCTGCGACAAGAGGGTGTGGCAAGGACTGCGGCAGGGAACATGGTAGACGGGATGTTAGCGGCTTAGCTAGGGAGTGTGACCCTGAAGGAGGTCGGGAAAGTGATAAAAGCCCTGGTAGGGAGCGTGGAAGGGAGTATGATCCGGCCCCGTGATAAAGGACGTAAGAATGGAGTTGTTTGAGACTGTTGAAGGGCATGGTATAGGAAGAGGTGGGGAATAGACGTCGGCTGCAGCAGAGGAGTTGGTAGGGGCTGGCCGGGGACAAGATCAGGAGACTGGCAGAGGATTTGGTTGGAGGAATAATAGATTGCGACGGAACATAGGATCAGGATGCATGGTAGACGTGTTGGGAGGGAGGGAGGGTGAGTCATTAGAGTCTCTGGTAGGCGTATGGTACGGGAAGAGGAAGGGGAGATACTAGATCCTACGGCAGAAGAGTTTGGGGGGACGGTGGGAGGCTGCATGATCAGAAGATGTGACAGAGAACCTGATAGGGGATATTCTAGAGTTTCAGGCTGGATGAGAGATGGTGAGCTTATTAGAGGCTGCAGCGCAGGACAAAATGAGAGCTGTCATAAAATTTTGTCAGGGCTTTTTAAAGGCACTGGAAGGGTGGAAGTAGGATAAATGATTGATGCTGTGACATGGGGAATAGCAGCGGCCAAATCAGGGGGACTGTTACGAAGGAAATGGTAAGGGGATTTCTAGCTTGTAGGGGCCATTGCAGAAAGCGAAGTGCGGAAAAGAAGAGTGATAGTTTAGAGGCATTGGCAGGGGACCGTAGCAGTGGACATGGGGCCATCGCAGAGGAAATGGTAGGAGTTCGCTAAAGATCCTGGCTGAGGTCATAGTAGGTCTTGAGGCAGGGGGAGTAATAGGGTTAGGAAATTTTTGGACGTGTTACCGAGGCTTTGGCAAAGGGTCGTGACAGGGAACAATGTAAGGGGCCGTGGCAGGGGACAAGGAAACAGGGGAGAGCGTGGCAGGGGTGGTGATATCTAATGGAGAGTAAGGTAAATTAGTAGGGAGGGTGGCAGGTCGTCCATCACACACGACATTTCATTAGGGGACAACAGGAGGTGAGCATTTTACAGGTGGGGGGGAGGGGGGTGGGTTAAGAAATAATGGACACAGGATTAATGGGTAAAAATTAGGGTAAGAAAGGAAAACCTTGGGTGAAATAAGTAGGAGAGGAAGAAAGAAAGGCAGTAAGTTCAAGAGAGGGGAGGAAAAAAGTAAGGAAGGTAAAAATTGAGCGAATAATTAGGGAAAGAAAAAAAAAATAGGGAGCCAAATGAGATGGTGTGAAAAAATGTACAGAGAACAGGAGGTAGGTGAATAACAAAATTAGGGAAAAAGTAACGGAGAAAATTCATATGGCATTAAAAATTAGGAGAGCCAAAAGAAATAGGGTAATAATTCATAAGCAAAAAATGTTGAGATGCCAAAAAGAACAATGTTATGCAGTGTTAAGGGAATATATATATATATATATATATATATATATATATATATATATATATATATATATATATATATATTTATATATATTTATATATATATATATATATATATATATATATATATATATATATATATATATATATAATATTCATTTTCGGAACTGTGAAGAAGTAATATTACAGTATATAGAAAAAGAAATGACTGGTAATAGGGAAAGACTGTGCACAAGAAAGAGTAGATGGAAGAAAACTTTAAAATAATACACAAATATAAAAGAATGAAAAGAGATGGGAGATAAAGTTGATTTTATGAGAAATTTGTCTCAGAATGAAATAGAAAAAGAGCGCGAATTCAGAGGCATTCCTTGTGAAAATATGCAAGACAAGAAAGTAAAAGGAAAGAAGCCGGGCTTAGAGAAAAACGTGCAGAGAAAGAAAAGACAAAAAAGTGGGAAAAAAATTTGAAATCATGTGGAGGGGAGAGAGAGCAAAAAGAAGAAAGAAAAGAAAAGCGGGAGAGAGAAAAATAAGAATGGCACACACGAACAGAGAAAAGGGGGGCAATTGAACGCTGTGATAAAAGAGAATATCTGACTAAACGAAAAAAAAAATAATTCTGGCAGGAAAAATGTATGACTTTTGGCAACTCCATTTATGATTCTCTCTCTCTCTCTCTCTCTCTCTCTCTCTCTCTCCATACAGGCACCAAGCGCTTTTATTCGTTCTAGGAAGGGCATTGCCTGTCGAATTCTGTAAAAAGTAATCTATAAATTCCTTTGATAAAATGACGCCTTCGTTATTGTTTATTATTATTATTATTTTATTATCATTATTATTATTATTACTTGCGCCAAGGACGATATGTTTTACCCCACATTGGTTTGTTCGTTTGTCTGTCAGCAGGAATACTCAAAAAGTTATGAACGGATTTTGATGAAAGTGTATGGAAGGGTGGGCCATGGTCCAAGGAAGAAATAATTAAATTTGGGGGCGGATCTGGATCCGGATCTAGAGTATCCCGCACAATATCACCAAAAGTTCTCAATGAATTTCAATAGAAATTTTGTAGAAAGGTGGGCCATGGACCAATAAAGGATTGATTAAATTTTGGGGCCGATCCGGATCAGAATAAGGATCCTATATCCACGAATCCGGATCCAGGATTGCTTAGAAAGTTATGAACTGATTTTGATGAAATTTTGTGGAAAGGTGGGTCACGGGCCTGGGAAGAAACGACTAGATTTGGGGGCGGACCCGGATCCGAATCTGGAGTATCACGCACAATATCTCCAAAAGCTCTCAAAGAATTTCAATGAAAATTTGTGGAAAGGTGGGTCATGGACCAAGAAAAAATTGATTAAATTTGGAGGCGGATACGGATCCGGATCCGGATCCTATAGCCACGGTTCCGAATCCTTTTTAATGGCAATTGCTTTAACGGAGGTATGCGTCCTTTGAGTTCTTTCTAGCGATTATTATTATTATTATTATTATTATCGTTGTTGTTGTTATTGCTGTCATTATTGATACCACATGTAGCGAATATTTCAACCCTTCAGTGGGATTGCATTCTCATTACGCTGTATTTTTACATATTATAGAAAATGTAAAATTATACTAGACTTTTCGAACTAGAAAGTATAATATAACATTAATTAATCCTTTTGACAACAAGAGGTCTGTCTTAACTTGGATAGAAATGGATGACTGTAGAGGGAGTGAAATGAAAAAAAATAAGAAAAAAATACAGGTATCAGAAATAAGGGGTTTTTAATTACTGAGCTCTCACCTTATACCTTTGGCACGTATTCTTGTCAGACAAAGAGGCTTCCTAACATATCTTTCCTAATGATTTTTTTTTTTGGATATGGCTGGTTAATATAATTTTTTACGTTATTTATGCAGAGTATGGCGATATTACTTTGATTTAAGTCACACGAAAGAGGACAGGCTTGTGTAATAAGCTAAATAAATCGGCTATGAAAAGGTGTTAGGGAACTTTCTTAGCCGACGAAAATACGGACCTTTACCGCTGCAGTCTTCATTTTATTTATTGGTATTATTTTTTATTCCCCCTTTTCGGTTGCTATTTTACTAACTCGCTTTTAACACAGTATTTGCTAGGTTGCATCTCCACTCGTTAGAATCATACAGAATTAGACGGGAACAGAATTATAGCGATTTCCCGACCATGAAAGAGTTAATGGTACAGATATTGATTCTCCATCGGTGTTCCTGTACTCACGAAGATATATAAAATCGTATGGAGTTACCCGGAATAAAGAAGACACTACCATGAGAGCGCTAATGGATTTTTTTTTCCAGTTCTCAGTTTTTCAAAATTATCGTGTATTGTAAGCTATGGTCCATCTGTATCTCATCCTAACTTTTCAAAATTACCATGTTTTTTATTTTGAAGTTTCTCGTACATAATGTGTATTGTAACGTATGTTTTTTTTTTTTTTGTATCCTCTTAAATATCCAAAAATCAAAATTTACCTTATTTTCTGTTTTGAAATTTATCGTAATTAAAATGTATTATAACATTTACTTTTTTGGACATCATATTAGCTTTTAGAAAATTACCATACATTTCATTTCTCAGTGTTTCGAAATTTAGGTGTGGTGTAACGTACGCTTCTTCAGTATCCCTTCTTGGCTTTCAAAAATTTTCGTTCTTCATTTTGGATCCTCTGTGTTCCCCCTCTGGTTCTTTGTTTTAGTGTTTTTATTTGTAATTTTCTTTTTGTCCACACCCCCTCCTGGCACATTCTCTCTCTCTCTCTCTCTCTCTCTCTCTCTCTCTCTCTCTCTCTCTCCGCGTCGCGTTTTTTACATTGTTTTCTGTTCCAGCTCGTTCTCTCAGTTTCTGCGTTTTTGCTTCTTCCTTTCATCTCCCTTGCTGTCTAACACTTTTTTGTTCTTTCACAGATTTTTTTTTTCCCTCTCGCTTCTGTGTGTCTCGTTTTATCAATGTCTTTTTAAAATTCTTCGTTTCTACTTTTCTTCTCTGTCCTCCTATTGTCTTCGCCGTGCTTTTGTTTTGTCTTTTCTTGATTCTCGCTTCCCCCCTTTCCTCTTCCTGTTCTCTCTCTCCTTTCACTGCTTCCTCCTGTTCTTCTTCCCACCCCATCTCGGTCCAGCTATTGTGTATTCCTCAAGTTTTCCTTGAATGTGTATTTTTTCTTGCTTCTTTCTTAGCTTTTTTCGTTTTTATGTTCTTCCTATCTTTTTGCCTTCCCCTGGCCTTCTTCCTTTTTTTTCTTACTACATGTATTCTTTTCTCCTTTTTGTTCTTCCTCCATTCCGTCTCATCCTTCTTTTCTCTTCTCATCATCCCTGTCTCCCCATACCGAACTTCGTCCTCTCATCCTTTCTATTTTGTCCTTTGCACTTTTCTTTATATTTTCTTCCCCTTCTTTTCATATCATCATTGTCGTCTCTCCATTTTCCCTTCATCCCTGCCCTTTCATTCCATCCACGCTTCTCCCGTGCTATTTTGTGTCTTTCCTCTGTCAGTCCTTCGCGTAATGAGTGTTCCCCCCCCCCTCTCTCTCTCTCTCTCTCTCTCTCCATACATATATATATATATATATATATATATATATATATATATATATATATATATATATATATATATATATAATTATCCACGCATCCCACTTTATTACACTGTGTTGCAATCTGTGTATCAATCAGTCTGTCTGTGTCCCAAATATCCCATCATTTTCTCCTTTTTCTCATTCCGTGCATCTTGCCTCTCTACCCCACATCCACCCTTCTCTGCGTTATCTTTAAATCATGTCGCTAATTTTCGCCATCATTACTCTTTATTCATCTGTCTTGCTTCTTCCCAGTCTCCCTGTCCCCTCGTTCTTTCTCATATGTTATCTCCTATCTCAGTTCTCAGTCTTCTTGCTGTTTTCTCTTCGGGGATTCTCGTCCTTGTGTCTTTTCTCATCGTTCTTTTCCCATCATTCCCCTCTTCTTGTCTCTGTCTCCTTTATCATTTGTTATTTTTCTCATCCCCGTCTTTCTTCTCTAGTTTCATCCCTTCCCTGTTATCTTCTTTATTTTTAATCGCTTTGTCTCTCGATATATTTTGTTCCCCTTCGTTGCCTTTCCTCCTCCCCTCTCTTTCCTTGTCCCCCCCCCCCCCTTTTTTTTGTTTCCTGGTTCTTTCTTTTCTGTATCTGTCTTCATCTTCCCCATCGTCTCCCTTTCTTATCATTTCATTCCATCCTTATTCCCTTCTTTGTTTCTATGCTTTATTTTTTTTCCATGGCATTCTGTTTTCCTTGTGTCTCTCTCCTGTTCGTATATCTTTTCTTTCTCTTATCATCTTCCTCATTCACACCCCACCTGCTTATTCCCATCCCTCACTTAATTCTTGTTCCTCTCTCTCTCTCTCTCTCTCTCTCTCTCTCTCTCTCTCTCTCTCTCTCTCTCTCTCTCGTTATCGCTC
Source organism: Coenobita brevimanus (assembly GCF_032717465.1). Classification (NCBI taxonomy): domain Eukaryota; kingdom Metazoa; phylum Arthropoda; class Malacostraca; order Decapoda; family Coenobitidae; genus Coenobita; species Coenobita brevimanus. The sequence continues at coordinate 30,857,522 of NC_137000.1, forward strand.
CTCCCTCGTGTCTCCTTTATCTTCTCTCTCTCCCTCTGTCTCTTTTCTCTCTCTCTCCCTCTTTCACTGAGTGGTTTCTTTCTCTTCCCCTTCTTTGATTTTTGTTAATATCTCCGGGATCCCTTTTTTGTTCCTCTTTTTTTCTGCCAACTTTGTGGTTTGTAATAGATGGCCCCATGTCTTTATTGTTGTTGTTGTATGGTTTTTATGGAAGTAGTGGAAGTAATAATAGTGTTTAAAGTAGTTGAAGAACTATTAGTAGTAGCAATAGTTGTAATAGTAGTCGGAAAATCTTCCTGAAATGATAGTGAAATCTGGCAGTGTAACGCCGTAGAGTATCTGTAGTTTAATCCTATTGATGGGTTTCGTAGTGATGTACGGTAGTTTATATGTTCTCAGTGCTTATTATTATCATCACATTATTATTATTATTATTATTATTATTATTATTATTATTTGTTCGTGTTGTAATCGTTGTTGATGCTTTCATTATCGTTGCTATTGTTGTTTTGACGTTGTTAGTGTTAGCCAAGAGTTTGCAGGCTCAGTTTTCGTCGTAGCAATATATTTTTTTTTAGTGGTATATTTATGGTTTTGATAACACTACGTACAGTAGTTTGTAATATTTTGTTTAGGCAGCTGCTATTGTTTCTTGGTGTTCTGGCCTCCTTTCTTCTGGGGAACCATCGCGGAGAGAACACATCTCGTCTTTCCAAGTTCACTGAAAGACGAAATTTAGGATATTCATGCCGTAGAATTTCACATTTGTTTTTTTTTTTTTTTTTTCAACAGTGGTGTTATACCCTTATTAACCCTTACACTATTAGAGGTATGTAACAAGTTTACTGAAATCGTCTGGATGTAGCAAGAATAAAATAAAAACAAAAAAGCTCCTGAATTATAGGGGATAACCGTATGTAGGTGTTGGATTTTATTGGGTTGTGCTGTTATTGGCTTCCCCCATATAGCAAAGGGTAATTTATGTTGATTATTAATGCTGATAATTAATGCTGGTGTTATTATTATTATTATTATTATTATTATTATTATTACTATTATTATTATTATTATTATTATTACTATTATTATTATTATTATTATTATTACTATTATTATTATTATTATTATTATTACTATTCCTGCTTTTGTTAAATTATTTTTGTTTAGTGCCACGATAATTGTTAAATCAAATTCTTATATATACATAACAGTTTAATTGTGTTGCGATTCTCCTTACTATTACAACTACCACCACGACCCTCTCTACCACTGTCACCATTATATTTATTTATTTGTATTTCCTGGACCACGGTGTTGGAGTGTATATGTATTTTCCTTTTTCTTTCCTCCTCTGCAACATTCCCTTTGTCTTAACACGTTCTTTATCCTCGGTGTCTCTCTCTGTCTTTGTCTTGGCTCTCCCTCCCCCCACCTCTCGCTCTTCCCTCTCCCCACCTCTCGCTCTTCCCTCCCCCCACCTCTCGCTCTTCCCTCTCCCAACCTCTCTTCTCCTCCCGTGTCCTCTACTGTACTGCTTCTCCTCTCCTCTCCTCTTCCTTGTCTCCTCTCCTCTCCTATCTCCCTTCTCCTCTCTTCACTCCACACTACCCACTCTCTTTTCCGCCGCTTTTACATTCCTCTCCTCTCCTCTCCTCTTCACCTTTTCTTCCCCATAACCTGTCTCACTTCTACCTCCGACCTCTTTCTCATATCTCTCTCACTCTCAGCAGTCTCTCCTTTAAAACACTCCGTCGTTCTCATTTCCTTTTCCCTCTCACCATCCCATCCCTCCCACTTCTTTCTCCCTCTCACCACCCCATCCCTCTCACCCTTCTTCCTCCTCATGTTTTCCTTGCTCACACTTTTCTTCCTCCTCATATCTCCCTCCCTTTCTCACTTCTGTCCCTTTCCTCCGAGCACTCTTTCCCACTTCTCTCTTCGTGTTCCTTTCACCAGTACCTCTCTCTCACCTCCCCCTCCCTCTCGAAACTCCTTCTCCCTCTCGCCTCTCCCTCCCTGTCGCCTGTCCCTCTCGTCTCTCCCTCCCTCTCGCCTGTCCCTCTCGCCTCTCCCTCCCTCTCGCCTCTCCCTCCCTGTCGCCTCTCCCTCCCTGTCGCCTGTCCCTCTCGGCTCTCCCTCCCTCTCGCCTCTCCCTCCCTCTCGCCTCTCCCTCCCTGTCGCCTGTCCCTCTCGCCTCTCCCTCCCTCTCGCCTCTCCCTCCCTCTCGCCTCTCCCTCCCCCTCGCCTCTCCCTCCCCCTCACGTCTCCCTCCCTGTCGCCTCTCCCTCTCACCTCTCCCTACCTTTCACCTCTCCCTCCCTCTCACCACTCCCTCCCTCTCATTTCTCCCTTACACCGCTGCTCTCCCTCGGGCTGCACCTTGACCCTCATTGGCGCGGCTCAAGTGTTGCTTGTTATGCAGACACCAGTAAACATCCCAGAGACACAAACCGACGCTTGGGGGAGGTAGCCGCAGAAAGAGGAAGAGGGGAAAAGGAAGAGGAAAAGGGAGAGGAGGAGAAGCTAAAGTGGTCAGGAAGAGGAAGGAGGAAGAGAGAGGATACACACCGATGCTCGGGAGGGGGAGCCGGAGGAAGAGAGGAGGAAGGGGAAAATGGGTCTGGAAGAGAGAGAGAGAGAGAGAGAGAGAGAGAGAGACGCTCGGGAGGGGCAGCTGGAGGAGGAGAGGCTAAAAGCGTCAGGAGGAGGACGAAAGAGGAGAGAAAGTGGGGAGAGTTTACAGACACCCTTGGTAGTGGGAGAGATGCGAAGAAGAGGAGGAGGAAGAGGAGGAGGAGGAGGGAACTAAAAAACTGAAGTGAAAGGCGGTGAGAAGTTGAGAGGAGGAAGATGTGGAGGAAGAGGCTGGATTTATGAGTGACAGGAAGAAGAGGAGGAAAAGGAAAAGAGAACCAAAAAAGATAGGCAAGAGGAAGTAGGAGGAGGAGGAGGACCAAGAGGAAGATACGCAGTGCCTCTGGGAAGTTGATGCAAAAGGAAGTGGAGGCAGAAGAAGAAGGGGAGAGAGAGAGAGAGAGAGAGAGGAGTACATAATGACGTTTGATAATTTAAATGTTGCAAAAAGGAAGAAGAGAAACAATGGATCTTCAAGAGGGGGAAGACGGACAGAAGGGATGCGAGAGAGAGAGAGAGAGAGAGAGAGAGAGAGAGAGAGAGAGAATGATATACACCTACACCGGGAAATTGTGAGAGGAGGAAGAGGAAAAAGAAGAGGCTAAAAGGTTGAGGAAATGGAAGGCGGTGAAGAACTGAGAGGAGGAGAAGAGGGGAATACATATCAAGCCGAGGAAGAGTGGAGCTTCAAGAAGAGGAAGAGGGAGAAGGAGAGCAGTGAAGAGTTGAAAGGATGTTGATGATGTTTATGATGATAATGCTGATAGGGAAAGCAGTGAAGAGTTGAAAGGATGATGATGATGATGAGGAGGAGGAGGAGAAGGAGGAGGAGTTATAACGAGTGACTGGGATAAGAGAGAATTGAGAGGAATGGTAAGAGGAGGGGGAGGGGAGCTAAGAATAGAGAACAGAAGAGGAGGGACAATGAGGCCCCGGTGGAGGAAGGAGGAAGGATTAGAGGTAATGACTGCAGGCGGAAGAAGAAGAAAAAGAAGGAGATGAAGATGATTAAGAAGCAGCAGAAGAAAAGCAAGCAATTTAGAGATAGTAAGTGGGAATAAAAGTTGAGAGAAAATGAAGAGAAGAAAAAAAGAAAGAAAAAAAAGAGAAACATATTAAAAAAGAAGAAATAAGAGAATTAGATGGTTTAGTGAAGACAAGGATGAAAACTGGAAAGAAAAGAAAGGGAAATTCAAAAATGGAAAATAAATAGTACTGGAGAGGAAGGTAGAGATGTATGCAGGAGGGAAGAGAGGTGGAGGAGATAAAGGAGGAGGTGAGAGGGAAGGTGAGGAACAAGAAAAGAGAATTTGAAGAGGAGTGTCCTGGGTAAAATAAAAGTGTTCGGGGGAAGAATGGTGTTTTAAAATTTTAGGAAGATCAGAAGAGGAGGAAGGGGAAGAGAATGCAAGGGGGAAGAGGAAGGAAAAGGAAAAAAAGGAAGAGGAAGAGAAAAGAGAAAGGAAGGATAAAAATGGAAAGGGAAAAATAGCATGTAGAGAAAAGAACAACCCATTCAAACCGAGGACGTCTGTGATATAAATTCTTGTTACCTCCAGACGGTTATGTATATGATTTAAATGAAGAGGTTGAACATAGCCATCATGAACCCCATCAACTAGAAGGAGTCTTTCGTAAGTTTGATTAAATAGTCTCGATGCAGTAATAAATATAGAAATAAACATGTAAATAAATAAGTAGTCATTGTGTTGAAGGGATAACGTGCAGAAGCTAGGAGAGAAGACAGTAAGATTAATTGTAACGAGAAGGCTATCACGCAGGGTTAAGATGCCACACGTGACAAAAGAAAGAGCCTGGAATGAAGAGAGAATGGGAGTAAGAAAAGGAGTGGGTTGGAGAAAGAAAATGTAGGAAGAAGGATGCGAAGAACGACGAAGAAAACAGAGAGAGAGAGAGAGAGTCGGGGAGAAGTAGAGTGAGAGGGAAAAAATTGGAGAAAAGAGAGGAAGAGAGAACAGGCGAATAGGAAAGAGAATCAGGGAGAGAAAAATGGGTAAAGAAGTGTCTGAAAGAGGGAAAAGATTGACAGAAACGAAAATCAAGTAAGAAAGTGGATTGAGGCGAATCAGGAAGTGAGGAGAGGAGAGAGAATCGGAGAGAGGGGAAAAAGTTGATATAGGAGAAAGGAAGGGAGTGAAGAGGGAAGAGTCAAGGAGAGGGAGATGTTGGTTGAAGAGAGAGGGAGAGAGGAATCAAGTGTTGTGAAGAGAGCATCAGAGAGGGGTAGAAGGTAGAGAGAGAGAGAGAGAGAGAGAGAGAGAGAGAGAAAACAGGAGACATGCGTCAGATAGGGAGATTGAGCACGGTATGGAGTGAAGAGAAAGTGAAGAAAGAGAGGGAGGAAAGAGAGAGTAGACACGAGGATGAAGGAATTAAAAGAAATGAGAATGAGAAAGAAGAAAGTACTGGGGAGATGAGAGGAAAAGGAGATGGAGAGAAGAAGAAATGAAAGTTTTAAAATAGGATTAAATGAGGAGAAATTTATTGAAGGCAAAATTAACCGAAATGATAGGCAACGAGAGGAATGAACTTTTAGAAAAGAGAGAAAGGGAAGAGAGGAACAGAGCAGGTAGGAAGGCGACAGAGGAGGAGTGGAAAGAAAATAGATTGAGGAAGTAGGAAGAAATATAGAGAGGGAGAATATACGTAAAGGAAAGAACTGAAGAGAAGAAAAGGAGAGAGAAGCAGAGCGAGGAGGAAGGCGACAGAGAAGACAGAAATGTAAAGAAAATGTGTGTGTGTTTGTGTGTGTGTGTGTGTGTGTGTGTGTGTGTGTGTGTGAGAGAGAGAGAGAGAGAGAAGGAGGGAGGGACAAGATCTGTGAGGGAGATGAGGTGGGTCCCTATCTCAACAGTGAAGTGGGACTGCACCCTGGGGACTCACTGCCCGAGATGAGAGGTGGGGTGGGGGCTGGGGAGACAAAGGGGTAGGGGAGGAGGGAGGAGACTGAATATGATGTAGGGGAAGAAGAATGGGAGGATAAAGGAATAGGAAGAGAACTGAAGATATGGAGGAAGGTGTATAGGGGGATAAAAGGATGGGGGAATAATGGGGAAAGATGACTGAGGGTAATTCAAGAAAGAGTCAGAGGAGAACAGAGCAATAGGTGGGGATAGGGATATAAAGATGGGATAGATTTAGGAAGGAAGGGAAATTAGTATGATGTGGAAGTAGGGGGGGGGGAAGTGGATAGCTGAAGAGTGGGCTAGGGATTGGTGTGAACGTAATATAGAAAGGGGGTTGTGGACGTCTGGAGCAGGGAAGTGGGATAGGGGAAGGGTGGAGGAGGGAGTGAGGGGGATGTGAGAGGGGGTAAGATAGGGCTTGTGGCATTGGATATGAAGGATTAGAGGTTATGAAGGATTACGGGGAGTGTGGATGAGGCAGGTACTGAATATAAAGGGAGGGAGGTGCTGGAATGGGAAGCAGAGGACGAATGGTGAGGGTATGAGGTAAAGGGATGAGGGAGAGGAAGGAGGAGGGCAGGGTAGTGAATGATAAGAAAAGGTATGGAGGGAGGGAGGGATGGAGGAGGTATGAAATGAAGGGATAGGGAACAGTGACCGGAATATGAATATGAGTGAAAAGGGAGTTGGTGGAAGGGAGAGTAAAGGAGGAATGGCGGAAGTATGGGACGAAGGGACAGGCTGGAGTGATTAAGATAGGGAGATTGAATAGTATGGAAAGGGGAATAGGGAAGGGAATGTGGATGCATGCAGCGTCGGGGTACGGAAGAGAGAGAGAGGCAAGGAACTGATTGATGTGGGATAGGGAATAGGGGAAACAGGTACAGAGGAAATATAAAACAGGTAAAACAGGCACAAATAACAGAAATGAAGGTACGAGAACAGTCTGGTGGAGTTTAGGAAAGAATGATGAAAAAATATTTTAATTGAAAGAAGTAGGTACTGAAGACGGGTGACGAATTAGAGAAGTGAAGAGAGAGAGAGAGGCTTTTGTGTCGAGGGAATGGAGTGTTGACAATGTGATAACGAGGGAGGAAGAGGTCTAATAAAGTGAAAAGAAGTGATTACATGATAATATCAGTATGTAATTTGTGTTATAATAATGAGGTCCTTTAATGTCAGCTGGAAAGCGTCTTTATTCTAGTTTACACACCTAATACTAGAATCGTTTTATCATCGAGAGTGAGTTATATGTGCGTTGATTGAAGAAGTTGGAGCGTTTAGAAGTATATAATTTGATAATATATATCGACGTGCTTAACATTACACCTATGATCACAACTAAAATGCATTGTGTAGGTAAATAGTACTTTTAATCAAACTGTGTCGTCTCAGAAGGCAGTGGTCACTACTCACTTTTTATGATCAAAGTGAGATACTGTAGAATGGACTTTTTTTTTTTTTTTAAGTTGCTTGTGAAATATAGCTGCCTCCTTACTGCAATCCCAGTAAATACGTGAGGTGCAAGTATCAGTCTTGTTTACTTACCCACGCCTAGAACTTCCCTTCCTCTCTCTCTCTCACAGCCAAAGCACTCTCCTAGAACTTCCCTTCCTCTCTCTCTCACAGCCAAAGCTCTCTCACATTGTATTTACACCAGACCTTCATCTGCAATATAACCATTACACCTGTGCACAACCTCTGCCTCACTCATCTTCTCTCACTATCATTACCTTTGTCTACAACAGATATCTTTCCTCTTTCCCCAAATCCCAAACTTCTCGCATCTGCCACTTACGTCCTTCTCTCACTATGTCACCACATCACAACTCACTCACGTTCTTGCATTTTCACAGTTGTTCTTTTCTGTCCTTCATCTTTCACGCTTATCTTTACACCTCGTATTTCTGTAATCACACCTGCATCCAACACCTGCCTTCACATCTCCCCCACACAACTACGCTCACACCTCAACGTATTCCCACAGCTACTCTCACATCTCTCGTATGTGTAATCCTACCTACTCCCACACCTACCCTCAGGCCCTACATTTACCTCTATATCTGCCCATACACTAGCCCTCAGACCTGCTTCACACACTTGCCTTCACACCTTAATATACTTCAACTCTTGCCCTCACTCCTCATATATCTTTACTCGTACTTCATCCCCACATCTACCCTCACACTTCAGATTTATCTTCACACCTTCCCTCAAACATTAGATTTGCTCCAACACCTATCCTCACGCATCACGCATTTGTAATCATACCTCCACTCCACACTTGCCCACACGCCTCATATTTACCACAACATCTGCCCATACCCTTTACCACGAACCTGCTCCCCATACCTAATCTCACATCTCTCCCCTCACCTGCCCTTACATCACACGTGCACTCAGACCTGCTTCCCACACTTGACCTCATAATCTTACACTATCCCCACACCTGCCACACACCTGTCCTCACACCTCACATACACCTAGACCTGCCTTCCATACCTACCCTCACACTCAGTCTCCCCCCCCTCCCCACTCCTACACACACACCTGCTCCCCACACCTGCCTCCTCCTCTCATCACTTAGGTAAATGTATACCCCGATAATCGCCCCCCTAGGAAGCCCACTGATTGGCTCCCGCTTACCGATGTCTCTCACCTTGTCTAAAAATCAGATACCAGGGCTCGCATTCATAAAGGGTCGTGGCCATTTTTACAAGAACCAGATCTCCATCGCAGTGAATATGGTTATGAATAATGATTTTTTTATCGTATTTTTCACGTTGTTATTCACTCTGGTTTGGTTGTGTGTATTTGGTGGCTGTATGAGTGAAGGAAAATGGTAAATAAACTGTCTTATACACAGCTAATGCTCAGGAATGTTTATAAATGCAGGACCACCCGGACTTAAAGATGATCGGGCCGGGGGGGGAGGGGGTATCAGAGACCGCAAATGAACCGCAAGCTGGGCCATCTAAATCTACGTAATGGCCCTGTACACCACATTAACTTTATCTGAACGCCTCATTTCTCTCTCTCTCTCTCTCTCTCTCTCTCTCTCTCTCTCTCTCTCTCTCTCTCTCTCTCTCTCTCTCTCTCTCTCTCTCTCTCTCTCTCTCTCTCTCTCTCTCTCTCTCTCTCTCTCATGTGCTTTAATGTCCAGCTTGATATTTTTTTCTTCCTCTTATTGTAATTTATTTCTACTCGTTTAATCCCTTTACCGTGATGACTTTTTTTTTTTATTTATTCTTCCTTCAGCCATACGATTTTATGTAGTTTGATGATATTTCTTGTTGTGAAGGGGTTAGAATCACACCATTATCCACTTCGGTTCTGCGGTGCCCATTAATATTATTATTATTATTATTATTATTATATTTTTATTATTTTTGTTATTAATTTTGTCATTATTATTATTATTATTATTATTATTATTACCACCACCACCACCATTATAGAAACTGATAATGAAAGGATTAACCGTAAAAATTACATAAACAAAGAATGTCCACATAGGTAAGAAGACAAAGAACGATATTGTGATGTGGTAGGGAAAACTGATGTGGTATATGGTGGTTTGCTGATGTTTTCCTGCGTGTTAAATTTGCTGTGCTATCCTGAGAAGTAATTTATGTGTAGCTGAGAGTAGTAGGAATGTAGTGAAGCTTGATAATACATGAAGTGTTTGGCAGAATCGAAGAAGGTGTTTATTAATTCTTACAGGTTGCGTGTGAGTGTCAGTATCAATAAAGATTACATTCTTAAAAGTTCATAATTTAATCGAAGATCATGCTGGAAACCGAAAGTGTAAATATATGATTTTGTAGACCGATTGTGTAAATGTATAATGCTGTATGTTTAAATTATGATGGGTGTAAATATGCGAAGGTGTTGACAGTCTGAATATGTGATACTGTAAACGGTGTAAATAGATAATGAGGAAAACGGAGTGTGTAGATTTATCCTAGTGTACAAAAACGGCAGGGGACGAATACGTAAATAAATATTGTTGTTAAACAGGTTTTGCAATAAAAGGTTAGTAGTGCAAAATAATTCAGAGAGAGAGAGAGAGAAACAGGGAATATGTCAGTGTTTGAGCACGTCTTAGAGAGAGAGAGAGTAGCCCTTTGCAGCCTTGACCCACTCTTTTTAGTCTGAGCCGAGTGACAGGGGCGGACGTAAATCTGGACTTTGGGCGGGCTGAGCTGTGTTGTGCCGGGCTGATCCGCGTCGTGGCCTCCATTAGCGGGCTCAGCGACGCACCCACGCCACCCTCGCCTCGTCCCGCGCAGTACACCCCTCCGCCATGCCCGTGTGTTTATAAAAAGATGCTAACCTCCTGTTTTTACGATTTTAGAGTCTCCCCTAATTGTAAATGATCCGAAATTAATATCCGTAAAAATCCGAGCCCAACTTTTACGATAACTAAATTTCCATAAAGGAGCATAACCCAATTTTGACGATAAACTAATCTCCATCTTTATAACCGTAAATGATCCTAACCCAGTTTTTGCGAGAAATATTCGTAACTGTAAAAGATCATAACCCAGGTTTTATGACAAAGAAATATCCTTAACGGTAAAAGGTCCCAACCCAATTTTGCCGATAGAAAGTTTCCGTCAGAGAGCATAATCAAATTTTTCCGATAATTAGGTCATTTTCCTAGCAGTAAAAGAAAAAAAAACAGCCCATGTTTTTACACAATGTTTTCGTAACAGTACAAGGATTTTAACCCAGTTTTTACGATAAATAAATCTCTGAAACAGCAAAAAATCTTAATTCCATTTCTTCCGATAAATGTTTCTAATGGTAAAAAAACTAACCTAGTTTTTACGAAAAAAAAAAAAATCGGCTGTTATATCGTTTTGTTCTTATTTTTTCGCGTCAGTATCCTCTTTAATTTGACAGAAGTGTTTGGTAGCAGTATTAGTGAAGACGAATGTATATGCAAGCTCACTTCTTCACAACCCAAGTTTACGGGAGTTTATAAATACTGGTCGTGTTGTGGCGGCTTTGTTTACGTAGTGGCAGTGCGTGAGGGTTGGCAGCTCTGGTCGCGTGAGCACTGTTCCTTTGTTGCATACCTCTGAATATGTGGTGCGTGATACTCGGTTCGTAGTACGGTTTTGGGGTGTAATTTTGCTGTATTTTCCTCTGACTTATATCCCAGTATCACGTGCTTTTAGTACATAATTTGCGTTACAGTGCTCGGAGAAGTAACCTGGTAGTACAGTTTTTGTAAGCGTCATTTTCCCTGGTGTGCCTAAATTGACTCATATAGATTATGTATGTGTTGGTCTTGACGCACGACAAGTATATCATCATCATCATTATCATTATCATCATCATCATCATCATCATCACTTTACGTCCTACTAAATACAGAGAATGGGCAGATGTACATATTACGTGATTCATAGCTCGTGTCGTAGAGTTCGTTTGGTAGCGCCTTTTCTGATACGCATTTGTTGATATATTGCTTGTGATATGTATTTGATAATTTACGGCCTGTGATACCTATTACGTGATACAAGGCTAATGGTCCTGGTGGTGCATCGCTAGGGGAATGTGTGTGTGTGTGTGTGTGTGTGTGTGTGTGTGTGTGTGTGTGTGTGTGTGTGTGTGTGTGTGTGTGTGTGTGAGAGAGAGAGAGAGATCTATGGCGTCTCACACACCTCCGCACACATCGCAAGTGACATATCGCCCCCTTCCCATCTCCTGACATATCGCTTCTGACTGCATAATTATCATCCAACATATAGTGACGCATTCTTCCTTAAACAGCTTCTGACGTATCGCCCGCAACAGTTTGTTTGATACAGTTCGTGATACCGATTCTTTTACGCATCAGACGAATCCAACACAAATCATATACTAAACCTTAACATCATTCTTCTGACATATTGCTCCTGATACAGCTAACACGGCTTCAGACAAATTGCTTCTGACACAACGTATGACACCTGCTGCTGACATGCCAATGTTGCTCCTACACATTTCCAGACATACTGCACGTGATGCAGCTCTGACATACTGCACCTGACACACCTCTTGACATATCAGTGCTGACAAAGAGACCTTGACACGACACGTACTGGTGGCCCACTGTCTTCAACATTGCCTTATATATGTCATGCTTTGTTTGTTATTACCCTTAACAGTACCTCCACTATTACCTGTTACCACCACTGTCAGTACTATTACCACTACCATCATCCAAACTAGCTACCACGTCACTTTTTACCTCTGCTACACTAGCATACACCCCACCTATCACTGTCTCTGCTATCACCACTTCAAGCCACCAAACAAACCACTTCCTCTGCGACCACCACCTCTGCCACTACCCGTATCAGTATTCCCACATTGCCCCATACCACATCCTTTGCTACCACCACTACCACAACATCAGGGTCTGTCACCAACCGCATCACCACCACAGCTTTTGCTGCCATCACCATTACCAGTACCATTCAGAGTACTTTCACCACTATCTCTACATATATCGTGTATCACCAACACAGCCACATCGTCGTCCTTTTGTTCCCTTCACTACAAAAATGGCCATACCTATTTTTTCCTCCCCACTGCCCTCCACAACACCTACACCCCCTTACTGCTCACCCTTCCCACTCCCACGCTCCCACCCATCACATTACGCTTCCCCTGTTACCTCTCACGCCTCTTCACACTCAACACTTCCTCCCTACCTCTTCTCCCGCACCCGACACACAACACTTCCTCCCTGCCTCCTCTCCCCTACCCCACACACAACACCTTCCCCCCCAACCTCCTCTACCCTCACTCTACACACACTGTCAACATCTCCCCTCACTCTACATTTCCTCCTTTTTCTCCCCCCACACATACCTCGACACTTTACCTTCCACTATCCCACTTTTCCGCACACCACATTTCCCCCACACCACATTTCCCCCTTAATACCGATGCCCTTCCCGTGATACTCTGTACTTCTTCTTGCCCCACACCTCGACGGAATAGTACCAATAGACAAATCCCTTTCCTCAGACATTCTACACTTCATTACCCCCACCACCACCACCACACACACACGCACCACGCATCTCCCTTACCTCCTCCTACCCCCTCTCCTCCTACATTCGACACCTTGTCACCCACGCTCCCTCCCCTGCTCTTCACACACTGCACGTCCCACTTTCTTCTCCCTCACACATCCCCTACCTCTCACCTCTTTCTTCCCCCTACATCCAACATTACCCTTTTGCTTCCTACAAGCCACAGTGTACCCCCCCCCCCTTCCTTTGCTGTCACTCCCTCCCCCCACACCCACACTCCACGTTTTATCATACACCTTCACAAAACACTCCGCCCACTACCACTCATCCGGCTAGATCTACACAAGTCACCTGCCTCCTACATCCACCGGTCTGCTTGTCAATTTTATTTCACTTTCAACTAAACTTGTTCAGTACGATTATTATTATTTTTTTTTTTTAGTTTATTCTTGTTGCTACCAGACTTTTTTTTTTTTTACTACTCTAGGATAGTTCCACAGCAGAGGATGGGTTAATGAAGACCATATCTAACCCATCTTCTTAGAAAAAATGTCTTAAGTTTGATATAAATGTCCTGGAGGTTGCAAGAATATAAAAGGTATACACAGGCTAAAGGGGCTATCTTGGCACTAAGTCATCAGGAAGTGTATTCTTTCCTTCCTGGCCGTATCGTTCACCCACACGCGATATAATTAGTCTCCCTACTGTCCACAAACGTATCTCATATGCCTTCTCTTATCATCCCTCCCCCTCTCCTTCCTTCACACACACACACACACACACACACACACACACACACACACACACACACACACACACACACACACACACACACACACACACACACACACACACACACACACACACACACACACACACACACACACACACACACACACACACACACACACACACACACCACCCCTTACCCTGGTCCCCATGCGAACAGAAATCACCCCTGCCCCAACATTACCACCCTGCTGCCGGATTGTCGCATGCGGACGCCACTGTATCATTTGTCCTTGGTGCTTCCACTCTATTCTCGGCCCTGATTGCGTTCTGTTATTTAATGTTCCCTCTTGTTGTGAGATGTATGACTGTACGCTGTTATTTAGCCGGTGTGTGTTGCTTTATTTTCTCCTTTGGGATGTCTCGTTGTGTTCTCGTGTGTATCATTTGTGTTCATGCCCTGTTCTCTGTCGTGTTTGAATTTGCGTATTTAAACGGTGTTCCTTTTTGATCTTCTGGCGTTGCAACATTGAGGCTTATCTTCAAGCGTGTGTCCTTGGCGCTCTTATCCTGTCCTCGGCCCTGATTGTGCTGTGTTATTCAGATAGTGTTCTTTTTTCTGCCTTTGAGGGACTTGCATTCTCGTGTCTTTAATTCACCTGGTCTATTTTCGGTCATGACAGCTTTTTGTAATGAGTATGCCGTACCTTTGGAGAGTCGGGTTCTGTTGTCCTTGATAATCCTGGTCTACTCTCAATTCTAATTGTTTTTTGCTGTTTATGGTTCATTTTTGTTTCTTTGGTGTGCGTCGTTGTGACCTTGAGCGTCGTGTTATGGTGGATTTAAACGATTCATATAGCTTATTTTTCTTTAACGTATTATTTTGCACATTTCCACCTTAACATTCGGTTGTATGGTAGTTTACGAAATGTACCGTCAGTGCTGAATAATAATATGCTAGAGAATATAGAAGTACCAATGCAGAAATAAAACTGACTTGGAAGACGTGGTATGGAAACTATAAAAAAAATAAAACGAAAATGTGCCTTTATATCCATATTCTTGGAAGGTGGACCGCGAAGGTGTAGTCAAACCCACAATTTCAGATAGTTAAACGTGAAACCCATGGTGCAGGTAGGGCATATTTCGTGTCTACATCACTGCTGAATGCGCTGTGACGTGACATGCCGGCTGTCCACACCACATATTCGCATTTTCCATATATGGCCTTGAGAAATGGTGGGATTTTGTCCTCCTTTACACTCACAGTTATAACACATCAGCGGTGTAAATTTCCCTGAGTACAGTCGTTGGGCCTGAGCAAGAGTAATGAAAAAAATTCTGTCTTAATGATCGGGTTAAGAATACGACCGATCTTAGGTAACAGAAATGCAAAGAAATTGTTAAAGAGACAAGGACAGTAGATAAGGGTTGTTTAAGAGAGGGTACCTGGGAAATGGTGAAGGTTGTGCGTGATACAGGGACGAGGTGACAATATCGTGGACAATGGTAGAGTTGGGCCCCGCCACTAGCCTTATTTATGATGATGATGGGGTGCACGGAGGGGAATTGGCTGGTGATTGGGGTGATGGAGAGATGGTGGTGATTGTTGTGTTGGAGAAATGGGGATTGTAGTGCTGGGGAGATGGTTGTGATTGTGGTGATGGAGAGATGGTGGTGGTTGTGGTGATGGAGAGATGGTGGTGATTGTGGTGATGGAGAGATGGTGGTGATTGTGGTGTTAGAGAAGTGGGGATTGCAGTGCTGGGGAGACGGTGGTGATTGTGGTGATGGAGAGATGGTGGTGGTTGTGGTGATGGAGGAATGGTGGTGATTATGGTGATGAAGAGATGGTGGTGGTTGTGGCGCTGGAGGGATGGTGGTGTTTGTGGTGATGGAGAGATGGTGGTGATTGTGGTGGTGGAGGAATAGTGGTGATTTTAATCCTGGGGAAATGTTGGTAATTGTGGTGATGGGCGAATAGTTGTACTTGTGGTGCTGGACAAATGTTGGTGATTGTGGTAATGAAGAAATTGTGGTGATTGTGATGTTTCTGTTCTGATGCCAAGATTTCTGGCAGTGGTGACGTGGAAGTGATAGTGGTGGTGGTGAGGACTTTGGTGGAGATGATGGTAGTGGTGGTGGTGATTATAGTTCTGGAGAAATGGTGGTGATGATGATGTAGTTAGTAAGGATCATGGGAGGGGTGTTGATGGTAGTGGTGGAGGAGTACGAGTATTGGTGGTGATGGTGGTGGTTTGTTGGAAGTGATAGAGGTTGTGGGAGGGATCGTGGTGAAGGTTCTAGAGAAAGGGTAGTGATTGGTGGAGTGACGTGGCGGTGGTAGTGGTATTGCGGTGGAGGTGGTAGGGCTTGTGGTGCTTGTGAAATGCGAAGGTGGTGGTGGTGGTGATACGAATGGTGATAGTGGTGGAGGTAATGTTGCTGATGTAAATGGCGTTCGTGGCAATAATAACACTCTTAGTGACGTGAAAGTGGCTGTGACCGTATGAGCAGAGGTATAAATGGTGATGTTGGTGCAGATGGAGGCGATAGAGCTTTAATTGTAGCGGTTAGATTGAAGCTGGTGAGAGTAGTCGTAGTGCAGAATGTGACATAGTAGTAGTAGTAGCAGTAGTAGTAGGTGGAGTAGTTGGAGTAGTAGTAGGTAAATAAGAAGAGTACTGAATGTGATGTAGCATGGTGGTTCTGGTATGGTGGTTTTAATTATTGGTATTAATGTTGAGAAATTATGGTGGTGAGTATGAAAACCTGCAGGTAGTCATGTTTGTGATGTTACTTGACACGTGTTTGTTTAAGGATCTGGAACGAAAGGGAAAATGATTATGAAATTTCTGCCACATTTTATCGTCCGCGTTGTAATGAAATGTGGGTGACAAATCCCGTAGAATTTACCACGCCATCTTTTTTAATGGTTATCATTTGTAAACAAGTGAGGGGGAATGGTATTACAGTTTTCAAATAATTTAATGTTTTATGACGGAGAAAATTCACGTTGTTTCATTGGACCGGTTGTTGCGGTATAAAAGACTGGAAATTATGCATCGTACATCATAGTTCAGGACAACCGTTACGTCGTTGATCTAAAATATTATTGTAACTAAGAGCTCACTAGCATTTCCGTAATTAGATATACCCAGTGTGAATTGGGGTACTGTCTTAAAACCTCTTTGGTGTGGTGACCTCTTTGCGATTTTATTTTTACTGACAGTTCTATTCAGCTAAGGAGAGACTTGAACCAGGAGAGGTAGATGTAATCGTCTTAAACTAATCCAGTACAAGAGATTTTTCCTGAGGTCAGCTAAATCGTCGGGAGAGAGTGAAAAAAGGGTATCATCTAAATGGAGGGTCAAACATTGTACTCGTTAGTGTGAGTTCGAGATGCTTGTAACCCGAATGGGTTCTGGCAAGCTCTTACGGTGAGCGGTACCGGGAAACTTTTTTTTTTAATCTATATAATCGTCGTCTCATCTACACCAGCCATCTTTTATCTATATTTATCTACCTGTTTGCCTGTCTGTTTATTGGTGTTACTGGTAGTAGTGGTAGTAGTAGTACTTTTGTAGTAGCAGTAGTAGTAGTACGGTAGTAGTAGTAGTAGTAGTAGTTTATTATTATTATTATTATTATTATTATTACTATTATTATTATATACCAACTTGTGTCTCACCTTAAAGGATTGTAATTTTGTCTTAATTTTCCCAGTATTATCGACGTCAAATCTACACCCCTCCTCAGTGTTTGTGGCAATCCAATCTTTCTTTTCGTTTTCCCATTTTTTTTAAATTTTTTCACCTCTTCCCCCCCAGGTGAGCGAGGCGGGCTGAGAATAATTAGGTCAAAGGCCGTGAAAAGTTGTCGTCTTCTCCGGGAAATTCAACCGATAACAATAGCCTCATTAGGAGTGGAGGAGGGAGGAGGGGGGGGGCTGAGAATGGTAGGGGAGGGGGAGGGGACTGGTAAAAGAGAGGGAATTAAAAATGGTAGGCGAGCGTGAGGGTGGGATTGAGGAGGCTAAGAATAGAAGAGAATGGCTTGTGAATGGTAGGGAAGGGGAAGGAGAATGGTTAGTGTAGTGAGTGGTACGGGAAGCAGTAGTGAATGGTAGAATGAGAAGTGTACGGTAGGGATGAGAATTGTAGATGAGGGATAATGAGTGGATGAAAGGGGAAAGAATGATCAGGGATGTAGTGAATTGTGAATTATAAAGGAAAGGAAATGACGAAGAGGTGAATGGTAAGGATGAAGAAAAATAAGGGGTGGAAAAATGAATGATAAGAGTGGGTGAATGGTGGAGGAGGGAAATAATTAGTGGTAGGAAGATGTAGTGAATGGTAGGGGAGGAGGAAATGAATGGTAGGGGAGGGGCCAGTTGATGGTGGGGGTAATGAGTGATAGTGGGAGGGTGTTGATAATGAGTGGTAGGAAGAGGGTTAAGATTGATGTGGGGATAAAAGGGTGGGTGATAGAGAGGGGGTTGATGGTTGTAGGAACGTGACATAGGATCATAATTACAGAGTTAGTGTGTGTGTGTGTGTGTGTGTGTGTGTGTGTGTTTGAAGGTCGTAAGGAAGAGTATGAGTAAAGGGATACTTTTTCATCGTGTGACCAGTCTGTTGTGTTTATGAAGGTAATGGTTTTCCCCTTCAGCCCGAGGACGTTATTTTCATTTCATTCTTTCTCTCTCCAGGCGATATATTTTGCTCCTGGGGAAAGATACTTCGAATTGGAGGGGCTGGATGTAGCCTTCATTAGCCCTTTCACTACGAGAGGTCTTAAGTTGAGAATGAAATATATGGAGGTATTAAGAGTAGGAATTAAAAAAAATAATCTAAAAAAAAAAAGGTGAGAAAAGACGTCATGGTATTGAAAGAATGAAAAACTAAGTTCTTAACACAGTCACACTTCTTCTCATTATCCGACATTCACACTCACACTTCCTGTCAATCACACTTTTTCACACTAACGCCTCGTAAAACAAACATCATCAGTAACCAACATTCTCAATACATAACACATATCATCGTGGTTGTGAGGACGTTAAGCAGCGGTAGATAGGATGTTAGCTGATGGTATTGGCGGTATATGTATAGCCTTGAAATTTGGGAATGGTTTTGATGGTGGTGATGGCGGAAGTGGTAGAAGTACTAGAATTACGGTGATAGTGGTTGTGGTGGAGGTGCAAGTAGTGGTAAGGTGGTTGTGGTGAGTAAAGTGGTGGTTATATTCATGATGGTGGTGGTGGTGAAGTTTGTTGTGGGTATGATATATTAGGTGGTGATAGTGGTGATGGACATAGTAATGATACAGGTAACGGTGATACAGACAGTGATGATGGAATGGGAGGAGTTATAGAGATGATGTTACTTGTGGTATTAAGAGGTGGTGATAGTGGTGATGGGAATGATGATGATACAGGTAATGGTAGCAGGCATGGCGATGGTGGTAAGGGGGGAAGTTACAGAAGTAGTGATAGTGATGAAGATAATAGGGACGAAAACACCAGCACTGATAGAGATGGTATTTAATGGAGGTAATGATGTAAATAAAAAATATATAAAATAATGAAATTTTTAGAGTTACTGGTGTTGATGGTGATAATGATGGAGACGGTGTTGGTGGTGATGATAGTGATGAAGATAATGTTGTTGGTGGTGAGAATGGTGGAGATAGTGTTGTTGGTGGTGAGAATGGTTAGTAGTAGTTGTGAAGATTTTGGTGGTGATAGTGATGGAGACTGTGTTGGTGGTGATGATAGTGATGGAGATAATGTTGGTGGTGAGTGGTGGAGAGAGTGTTGTTGATAGTGGTGAAGAGGGGGAGAGTGTAGCTGATAGTGAAGATAATGTTCGTGGTGATAGTGATGAAGATATATTGATTGTGATTGTGGTGGAGGTAATGTTTGTAGTGATAGTGGTCTGAGATAGTTGTCGGTGATGAGTGGTGCATATAATGCTGGTGATGGTGATACTGATGGAGTTACTGTTGTTGGTGGTGGAGATAATGTTGTTGATGGTGATAGTGGTGATGATGATAGTGTTATAACTGACAGTGGTGGAGATAATGTTGTTTGTGGTGATGGTGGTGCAGATATTGTTGATATAAATGGTGATAATGGTGGAGAAAATGTTGGTAGTGGTGATTGTATTGGCGATGATGTTAGTAGTGATAATGGTAGAGATAATTGCCAACATGTAGACAGAGGGTGGTGGAGGTATACTTTGTTAGTGGAGGAGTTGTTGATGGTGATGATGGTGTTGGTGATAGTGGCGGAGATAGCATTACCGCTGGTGACATTGGTGTTGATGGTGATAGTGGTAGAGATAGTGTTGTTGACGTAGTTAGTGTTGTTGATGGTGATAGTGGTGAAGATTGATGGTGATAGTGGTGGAGATAGCAGTGGTGGAGGGAAGGGGGGCAAGGATGTCAGTGGTGCTGCTTCTCCATCATCGATCCCTGCGCCGCCCTTGCTCTCAGACTGGGGTGAGAGAGAGAGAGAGAAAGAGAGAGAAGGATGTGTATGCAGAGAGAGAAGAGAGAGAGAGCAGATGTGTATGTAGAGGGTGGGAGAAAAAATAAAGAGTAGGATGTGTATGTGGAGGGAAAAGAGAGAGAAGGATGTGTCTATAGAGAGGAGGAAGAGAGAGAGAAAGAGAGCCGGATGTGTGTTAAGAGAGGAGGAGGAGACGAAAAAGAGCAGGATGTGTGTGTCGAAAGGATATAAGAGAGTATGATGTGTTTGTAGAGAGAAAAATAGTGAGAGCAAGATGTAAGAGAGAGAGAGAGAGAATGTGTATGTAGAGAGAGAGAGAGAAATTAGAGGAGGATGTGTGTATGTAGAATGGAGAGGAAGAGAGATAGAAGGAAAAATTATGTGAAGATAATTTAATACCGGTAGCAGTTTGTAGAGAAGCTGTAGAGGGAAGATGAGGGAAGAATAATTATTTATGAGGGGGTAAAGAGGATGTGAAGAGAGAGAGAGAGAGAGAGAGAGAGAGAGAGAGAGAGGTAGCATAAGAGGAGGAGCGAATGCTTTGTACAGAGGAAAGAGAAACAGAGATGAATGCATGTTTAGAAGGGGAGGTGTGCATGGAAAGGCAGGGAAAGGAAGAATTAGATGGAAACACAAAATAGGGGACACTAGGAAATGAGAGAGGAATGTGAAGAGAGGAAGGGAAAAATAAAGGGGATGTGTTGGCAGATGAGAGAGGGAGAGAGAGAGAGAGAGAGAGGAGAGAGAAGGAGGGAATGTGGAGAGATGAAGAATGAAAGAAGTGGTGGAGAAAGTCGGAGGTGTTCGGGAAGAGAAAAAACAGAGGATGAGAGAGAGAGAGAGAATTATGTTTTGGGAGGATGGGAGAAA
Organism: Coenobita brevimanus; assembly: GCF_032717465.1. Lineage (NCBI taxonomy): Eukaryota > Metazoa > Arthropoda > Malacostraca > Decapoda > Coenobitidae > Coenobita > Coenobita brevimanus. The sequence continues at coordinate 30,878,233 of NC_137000.1, forward strand.
AATAAGATCGTATGGGTAAGAAAAACTGGCAGAATGTTTAGGAAAAAATAGGATGGTGTGTGAGAGGATGGAGGGATGGAATGAGAGAGGGAAGGAGTGTTGGTTCGTAGGAGGAGAGAGTTTGTATGTTTGGAAGGAGAAAGAAAAGGATTGGAGAGGAGGGAAGGTGTGAGAAGGATAAAAGGTGTGCTTGGAAGGTGAGGAGGAGGATGTACGAGAGGAGACGAGGATGGAAGGCTGTGTGTGTGTGTGTGAGAGAGAGAGAGAGAGAGAGAAGAGGGGGGGAAGTGTATGTGGGAAGCGGAGAGAACGAAATGCGTGTGGGAGGGGAATATGGAGGGTTTTGAAAGGATATGGAATTTAGTATGGTGGGAAGGGAGAGAGAGAGAGAGAGGGGGGGGGGACGACGTCAGAAGAACATAGATGCTGACGGGAGATAGAATGCCGTATGTGAGGAAGAAAGGGGATTTGTAGAAAGAATTTTGTAGAAGATGTATAGAAGGACCGAATAAGGGACATGATAATAAATGAAGAGGGTGATGGAGGTTAGGAAGAAAAAGAACAGGGTATGTGAGAGGGAGAAGTAGGATGTGGAAAAGGGAAGAGAATGAGGACGCGTAGGAAGAAGTATTAAAAATGTGTGAGAAGAGAAAAAATGGATGTAAAGGGACGGAAGAGCTAGATTATGGTATATGAGATGGACACAAAGGATGTGTAAAAGGAGAGATAGGAATATGTATGGAAAGAGAAAAATAAAGGTGTGAGAGGAGAATAATGAGGGTTTAGAAGGGAGAGGAAGAGACAGACTGGGGTGTGTGAGAGGGAGAAAAGGATATGTTAGACGGGAGAGATGAGAATGTGTACAATAGAAGGTGCTTGGGCATAATAGAGAGGATGTAGGATTTCAAGGAGGGAATCGGTATGTGAGCAGGAAAAGGGGGATCCGTAGGAGGAGATGCATGAGATAAGTAGGAAGAATCGTAAAGAGGCTGGATGAGAGAAGTGAAGTCTGTGATGAGTTATGACCGTGGAGTTTTTACTAGAAATCACTGAAGATAATCCTTGGAGTACGATTACTATATTTGATTCTCTTTAGAAATAGATAGTTGCAGCTTTAGGGAAAAAGCCGTACTGAAAGTGTTTGGAATCATTTTATCATTATATTTTTCTTCTAGATGTTGGCACTTTTTTTATTTAAAGTATGGAAGACCTTTCATGGTGAAAAGTGAACTTGTTGAGGACGATCACGTCTTTTATGTTCACTTTTATTGTCAAAATCCAGGCGATTATATGCAGCTGGGGGGAGACGTATTAAAAGGAGTTAAAAACACATTACCGGTATTACTGCGTGTGTGTGTGTGTGTGTGTGTGTGTGTGTGTGTGTTTTATTTGTTGACAGTTTATTTCAGGTAAGGGGAGACTTCAGTTAAAGACGTTAAAGAATATCTTCATTAAACCATTCTGGATGGTCTGATTTTTCGCCTTCTTATGTGTACAGCTAGACGATTATATTATGCTTATGTTAATGAATGTCATTACTTGACTTCCAGACACTGACATGTATAGAGAGGATATGTAAAGAGTCGTACTGTAGGTGCCATTGTAAGGTTCATAGCACGTATTTTTATAGTGACATAATTTCTATTACACCTGATATTATCTCCTGTGTTATACGAGTACCGGCTTAGTTTGTTTCTGTGTTGCACCAGCCCTGACTTAGTTTGCTTCGTTAACATATAAGGTGATAAAAAGATGCAGTATGCAAATTAGATTGCCGAGGAAGATGAGCTACGAAGTTTCCATGTTAACGAGAACACGTGCGTTGGTGAAGGAGGAGGTTTATTGCAGTCCCAAAATTAATCGCTAAGGAAGACAAGGGCCTGTATTCTTGTCGCGGAAGGAAGCTTCCAAACACCTTTTCGTAAGCGAGTTGTTATGCATATTACACCTTACTATCTTCCTTTATGTTAGGTATATCCTTCCAGTATCACCATACTTTTCATAGATAACGTACAATATGATGTTAACCACTTATATCTAAAAATAGATAGTTAAGGAAGAGGTGTTAAGGAGCTTCCATAACCGAGGAGAATATGGGACAAGCTGTTAAGTTCGAGTACGACTGTTAGTGAAGAAGGACGATTAGTAATTGCATGTCACCCTTGATACTCCAAGCCCCGACACGACTGTCTCGCCCTTTGACACCCCCCGCCTCCCCCCATGACACCCCCGCCTCACCCCATGACACCCCCGCCTCACCCCATGACTGTCACCCTTGATACTCCAAGCCCCGACACGACTGTCTCGCCCTTTGACACCCCCCGCCTCCCCCCATGACACCCCTGCCTCACCCCATGACACCCCCGCCTCACCCCATGACACCCACCCTCACCTTCATAATGGACTCTGGCAGTGGCACTAATTACACACCTCACTCGTGTTTAGTCTGATTTTACGTGTTATTCCAGTTTTGGGTCAGAATGCGTGGTTATATTTGCCTCCCTTTAACTGTTGACACTGGTAGGATTTCTCGCGACTGATAGGATTTCTCGCGACTGGTGTTGGCAAAAATAAATCCCCTGTAGTAGGATTTTACGAGTTATTCCAATTTTGAGTCAGGATGCTCGGTTATATTTACCTTCCTTTAACGCAGTCACTGGTAGGATTTTTTTCGACTGTTGGTAGCCAGATTAAAATCCCCGTATACTCCGTTCACATCAACTAGGCGTCAAATTTTCATCTCTCCATCTTGAAAATCCTGAGCTGTAGCAAGAGATTACCACTACAAAATTGTGTCAGAAATATTATGGAAGAATGTAGGATGGTTGTGTTGTATCATTCTGACGGTGAGGTACGGAAATATACCATGAAAGGGACGAAAATTTCTGCCAATTTAGAGTGAATGGACTATAGGTGTGTCAGGAGCAGAGAAAATGTTACTCGAGATATTTACTTACTTATTTTAAAAGCCTCTAGTTGCCGAATTTTTCTTGGGTGAATATTGTCTTTTGGATTTTTTTTTTTTTAATGAAATGCCGAACGGGGTCAGTACAGCAGTGCAGTAGTGACACACACACACACACACACACACACACACACACACACACACACAGAGAGAGAGAGAGAGAGAGAGAGAGAGAGAATCTTATCGTTCTGTGCATGCAGTTTGCGTTTGAGACAAATAATTATTCAGCAGCCAACACAGGCAGTGAACTAAAATAAAAGCTTGAGTAATTAGGAGCGTTTATACTCTGACAACGAGAGCTCAAACACGAGGATAATACCGTCAGGGGGAGGATACGTGGGAGGGGACTAGGATGAAAGGTGTGTGTGTGTGTGTGTGTGTGTGTGTGTGTGTGTGTGTGTGTGTGTGTGTGTGTTAGTAGGAGAGGGAGGGAATGTATTTAGAGTGTGGTTGAGGAGTGTTGACTGGAATAAAAAATGGAGAGATTAACCATTTTAACCATAGGACATCGTTTATGTTATATTTTTTCTCTTAATATACTACTTTAACTTACGAAAGCTGTAGTGGTGAAAGGGATAAAGACAGCTATCTCTAACCCTCCAGCTCTCGCAGTCTCTTAAGGCGAATAAAACCGTCTGATGGTGGCAAGAACATGACAGAAAAAAGAAAAAAGACAATCGCACTGAAGGGGATTATTCACATCAGCGCCATGCCTTACTCGTATTTTTTGTTTACCCATCTTATCTCCGAATGATCTGATTAGGGCCTGGAGAGGATTTTCACACGAGAGGGGGCAGATACAGCCTTCAGTAGCCTCTTCATTACCTGGGAACTCCTTTAATAAGTCAATAAACCAGTCAGTCAGTAAGATATATCGTACTGTGACAGCAGGAGTAGAGTGAAGGAAGAATATCACCGTATTGAAAATTTTAATAAAGTCAACGGAATCTGCCCCGGAAGCTTTTACCTTGAGTAAATAAATTGATTTTAGAAAGAGAAATAGATTGATAGATAGGTAAATCGACCGCTGACAGTAGCAATAGATGGAAAATATCACCGTAGTGAGAAGTGTAAATAACGGGGCAATATTTTCCATAGATTAAATGAGTAAGTAGTTAGGTAGATACATACATCGACTGGTGACAGCAGGAATAGACTGAAAATAAAAATCGCCGTGTAAAGTTTCAATAAAGTACACGAAACCTACCCCGGAAGCCTTTCGCGTCAGGCAGAAAAAGGCATGTAAAAGAAAGCGACGTAGAGAGGGGAGGGATGCCGCGGCTTAAACTGATTTGTCAGGAAAATTTAGGAGGCGCTGGTTTGAGGCCGGAGGGAGTGTGGAAAAAAGGCGGTGAAGAGGAGGTTAGATAAAGCTCTTGTTAGAAAAAAAAAAGTAGGTGAAGTGGAGGGTAGAGTGAGTCGGTGGAGTGGAGGCTGGATGTTGACTGGTTAGAAAAAGTCCTTGTTAGGTGAAGTCGATGGAGAAAAGGTTTTAAGTAAAGTCGAAGATAACAAAAGTCGGTGAAGTGGAGGTTAGTAGTAGTCCATGAAAGAGAGGCTAGAGAGGTCGAAATGTTAGGCAACGTCGGGATAGCAGATGTTAGGTAGACCCAGTGAAGAAAGGGTTAGAAAATTTCGGTGTAGTTGGAGCTTAGATGAATTTGATATTAAGAAAAAAAAGTCGCTGAAGAGGAAATTTAAAAAAAAACTTGAAGAGAAGGCTGGAGATAGTCGGTGAAGAGATTTTTAAAAATGGGTGACGCGCTTAGGAAAACATGGGTGGCGAGCTTAGGGAAAAAAAAAAAGTGAAGGGCTTAGAAGAAAATGGGTGAAGGGGAAATTAGAAAATATCGGTAGAGAGAGTGTTATGCTGCACTTACATCTCTGGAATCAGTGACAAAATTTGGGCCGCGTTCAGTTTTTAACCCAATTCGCTAAACTGACACTTATTTTTAGATTTTTTTATCTCCATACTTTTATTTAGCTCAGGAGTGTGGTTAGAGATAGCCTTGATTAACCCTTTCACTGCCGTCCTTTTGCCTTAACTTGACCCAGACTTTCGTCTTTCAGTAACTTATTTCACGTGGCTCAGTAGCAGAATTAGATGATGCTACGGCTGTACATACTTTCCGGAACACTTTATCTTGACCAGCATTATATTCTAGTGTTATTCTGCTGCTACATTTCTGCATTCAAGATGGAAAGATGACAGTTTTAAGGCAAGTTAGAGTTAAAAAGAGTATAGTAGATGGCTCTCCTAACCAGAAACAGATTGCCAAACATTAGCAAGTATGAAACAGAAATGAATAAATCGTACTGAAGGAGTTTAGAGGCGTGCAAGAAGTAGGATTCGAAATAATTTATGGTACGTGTCTGAATCTGATTTGTGTGTAGTCACGGTACGCCCCGGAGACTCTTCAACATCACTCAGTTAGGCTTCCATTCGACTCGGTGTGAGAGTAAATGACATAGGATTACCATAAGAAACAGGAATAAATCTACATAGACAGGCGTGTTGTAGAATTCCTTTGTACTGGATGCTACTTTTTATCATTTTTCTTTCTGTTCCTCTTCCTTCAGTATTTTCTCCTTTTTCTCTTCCCACCATTCTTCCATGTGTCTCCTCCTTTTCCACTTCCTTGAACTTCTCTCTTATATCCTACATCTTTTCTACCCTTTATTGCTTTAATGCGTGCCACTTCCCTCCACTACTTTCGTTTTAATCCCCCTACATCACACTTCCACAGTTTTATGCTTTCTCTACACTCCACAGACTCCCTTACACTTTGCTTCCTTTCTACCGTCTAATTCCATTTACATGCTTCTCCAGCACCACTACACCTTACACACATTTCCCCAACACTCCCACCTCCTACCACACACCCACTCCTACTTACCTCTTCCCCACCTTTATTTCTCCTTTTCCCCTATTTTTCCCCTCCCAAGCAGCGTTATGTCTCTCCCACACCCTTAATTATCTCCAACCCTTTTTCCCGCTTTCATTTCCCCCCTCCGTCTCTGTTTCCTCTCTCCATCTTTATTTCTCCAAGCCACTCATAAGCACTTTCATTTTTATCGCCAGTATTTCCAGTCCGACCCCTCCAACTTCCCCCACCTCCGATCTTCCTTTAACTTCCCACCTCCAACCTCCTTTGATATACAGTACCTCTATCCTCCCCTCCGCCTTCCCCCTCGTACCCTGTCTAGCGTCGAGCCTCACCACCTCCAGCATGATGTGCCTTTACCTCCCCTCTTCCAGATCCCGAATTATACCTCCAAGCTTCCATATCTACCCCATCCCTCGTACCTACTTCACCTTAAATCCCCCCTCCCCTCCTCCCTTATCTCCTTACCTCCAGCCTCCTTAAATATACCTCCAACCCTCCTTTCCCCACCTCTCCTACCAACCTTAACTTCGATCCCCACCAGATTAAGGGGGAACTCTTAAAAATCCGCCAAGTTGCCACAGGAGCGGTAAAACTTGGGATTCACAGCACCAGTTTAAAAGCGCTTAATGCGGCTGGGGCTCGTGACAAACAGCACACCCATGTTTGCTAGATAAAAGTGTGTGCTGCTGCCGCAGAGAGAGAGAGAGAGAGAGAGAGAGAGAGACTCTTTAATGGGTGGCAATAAAGTGTAAATTATTAATTCTTATGGAGTGTTTGCCGTGTAGTGGAAAAAAAAAAATCTTGATTTACATACATATATTGTTTGAGAGAGAGAGAGAGAGAGAGAGAGAGAGAGAGAGAGAGAGAGAGAGAGCAGACGAAAAAGTTAGTAAGAGGGGGGATGTACTTAGAGAGAGGTGGGGGTGGGGGATGCTGACTGGCAGTTTATAGGTTGGAAAAGTTTTCACGAAGGATTTATCTTAGTCCTCGTTACCGAACCCCTCTTTCTTCTTTTTCTTTTTCTCTCATTCTTTCTTTTTCTTTTTATTTTATGGGGATGGGTGGGTGAGAGGTTAGATACTTTAGCTATAGTATTTTCGAAACTATATTATTTTGATATTTTCTTTACTCCTCTTATTCCAGTAATATTCAGGCAGTATAACATTATTTAAAGATTTTATGAGATGTTGGAAGATCTGTATTTCTGTATTTTTTTATGGTTATGTTTTATTCTCTCCATTTTTCTGTGTGTGTTTTATTTGTTTAAAGATTTTACCTCCATTACAGATCTCAGTTACATTTTTGACGGTCAGCTTGTATGTCTAAATGTACGAATATATAACAATCCCAGATCTTAACATTGGCGGGTCCACTAAATGACATTCAAAGTTTTGTTCTCATTGGTGTCCTCTGAAGGGGTGTTTTGGCCACTTCTGTGCACCTACAGTGACTTCGTTGGGTTAAATGTGGGTCCCAGGGTTCATTGTGTGTGTGTGTGTGTGTGTGTGTGTGTGTGTGTGTGTGTGTGTGTGTGTGTGTGTGTGTGTGTGTGTGTGTGTGTGTGTGTGTGTGTGTGTGTGTGTGTGAGAGAGAGAGAGAGAGAGAGCAGAGTGTTGTCCCATGAGAGAATGTTTGAGCCCCTTTTGTGCAGCAGTCGCCTTGAGCACAGAAAGCAAAGTCGTTTTTTAAATACTACTGGTTTACTGCACAAGAATATGAGGACATAAATCTAGAATGAATGGTATATGAAAGAGTTGAGTTTGAATGTAATGGGTTGTTGTGGAAAGAGATTGTCTTGTAAAACTACAGACGTGAAAGTAGCGACAGACGCAACAAATTAGAGGGAAGCTGTCTTGGTGGTGATCAAAGGAAAGGAGTCCCCCCTCCCTCTCTCTCTCTCTCTCTCTCTCTCTCTCTCTCTCTCCTTCCTTCCGTCTTATTTGTCTTTTGCTTCCGCTGCCATTTTGTCCAGCGGTTTTATTGCTTTCCTTGCTTTATTTGTTTATTTATTTATTTGTTTTATACTCATGCGTGTGAATCCGGTTACGTTTGTGTTTGCGTGTGAATCCGTTTTGTGATGGACTTTGCGAGTATCTTTGTTGATGTGGATGCTTTTATGCGTGTGATTGCTGGAATGTGCCTATCTGTGTTTGTGGCTCTCATTGCGTGCGTGCGTCTTTGAGAGTGCGTGTGGGTTTCGTTGAATGTGCCTCTGCGTATGCGTCAGTCTTGGTGTTGGGACATGGGTGTGTCCGTGCGTGCCATTGCGTGAGTTTGCTACTCTTCGTGCTTGTGGATCTCGTTGCGTGCATGCTTCCTTGACCTTGCGTGTGGAAGCCGTTGAGTGCGTGGTTGCGTGCGTGTGGATGACTGCAAGAGCCTCCCAGACACTCTTCCCTCCTTGGCCCGAATTTCTGAAGGCGCGAGAGACGAGGGCAGATTCTTTTTTTTTTTTTTCCTTTATCTCGGAAATCTTTGGGGGTCGAACTGCTGAGAGAGAGAGAGAGAGAGAGAGAGAGAGAGAGAGGGAGGGAGAGAGAGAGAGAGAGAGGTGAGTTTGGAAAGAGTAAAAAAAGGAGGGGAGGCAAAGGAATTTAGAAAGAAAGGGAGACGGAAAGAAGGGAAAATTCAGGAAGGATAAGGAGAACAACTGAAAAGCCTTGAAAAACTTGCAAAAATGAAACCAAAAAATAATGGAGAGGAAAGTGGAGGGAGAGAGGGAGTTGAAAATAGACGAGAAGATAGGGAAGTGGAGAGAGGAAAGTGAAGATAGAGAGGGATGTAGATGATTCATATTAACGAAAATAGTTAGAAATAGATTAAGAGGGTGAAGAATAAGAGGAAAAGGAAGATGCTTTAGATCTTGGAAAATCAAAGCAGATGAAAATCCTCAGTTCATGAAAATGAAAAAGAAAATGATGTTTGTACCTGGGATGAACAGAGATCGTGAATTGCAAAGAGGTTGTTGGAAGAAGCGGTGGTAGACCAAGAGCTGGGTGTTGCGACAGAGTAGGGAGTTACTGAGGAAGGATGGTGTGTTGAGGGAGAGGGTCATTACTGAATGGGTAAAGAAAAGCCTAGCTGGCTGGGCCTCAATGTCTGAATGCCTAAGTACGTCCGAAAAGAACCCTCTTCCTACCATTACCTTCTCACCTCGTTATACATATACACGCATGTGTTACGACGTAACAGACCTAAGCAGCGACGTAACATTGTTACGTCGCTGCTTGTCTGAAGAGGGACCAAGTGAGGCATAACTGCCGAACTTTCATAGTTAAAAAAAAAAAAAAAGTTGCTATGTATGTTCAGGCTTTCCTTCACAGTGTGAGGTGTCAGGAATAAGCAGACAGATATTAACACACACACACACACACACACACACACACACACACACAAGTCATGAACGAAGCGGGAAATATTTTGATTGGATGAGGGTTGTCCAGGTAACGAGATTGCAGACACTTCTTTAGAATCATGACCCCGTATTTTATTTTATTTTTGATACTCCAGACAATACCATGAAATATAGGGGAAAATTTTCATAGTGAGGGGATTTTCATTTTTTTATATTTTGCCACAGCTGGACGATTTTACAAACCTGAAGAGAAACTTCTCATTGTGGAGGAGTTAAAAATAATATCCATTAACCGCTTCGGTATGATTACTTAATTTTTGCTGCCTTCAGAGTGTTTATTCGTCCCAAGCGATATCCTTTTTAGTGAAGAGGTTAAATGGAGGGATGGTCAGTCTGAGAGTATGCAGTGGGAGAACTTTGAACCTTTAGGAGCAGTTGTATCCCAGACTTAATACAATTGTTTGGTGATTAGCGAGATAAAAAGAGAAAGGTCAGTATCGTAATGAAGGGGTTGTTATAGTTTGTTCTGAATCTCTTCTTTCATAGAGGTAATTCGTAAGTAGAGTTAAATCGTTCTTTGCTGGTCACAAATGGAAAAAGCATAATAACAGTGAAGGTATGAATAATAAATCGGAAAACTTGATAACTGTAGATCGGGGAACGTAAGAAAAGCAGCATGTTTTTTTTCTTTTTTTTTTTTTTTACATCGTGCAATATTTGGTAGTGTGTTCAGGGGTAATATAAACAGTAATAACGTAACGGTAAAGTTGTCGACCAGGTAACATTTGGTAGCGTGTGCAATGGTAGCAAATAAATAATAAAATCTGTAGTTTATTTTGAGATTGGGGTCACATATGGTAGGGTGCATTAAATTCTATGAGGACTCAAGATTTCGTATTGCAATGATTTAAGGTAGGGTTGGGGTAAGGACTTTGGGCCAATCCTTTAATATTACTCTTTACTGCTGACTCCACGACGATAAAACTCAGATCTAATTATAGCTCAAGGGAGAACTAACGAAGCATCAATTCCTTTTTTGTCAGCGAACTTTCCGATCACATAGGGAGTTTTAGGGGGCATTTATCCCTTCTTTTATAAATCAGAAGGAGCTTGTTTAGAAGAGGTAGCAACCGCGTCAACACTAATTCAGTTGGAAAATGCAGTTTTTTTTGTTTTTTTTTTTAGATTTTTGTTCTTTTTTAATGGTCGTGTGTGTTAGTAACGTTATTGCTAGTTTGCTTTTGTGGTGTGTGTGTGTGTGTGTGTGTGTGTGTGTGTGTGTGTGTGTGTGTGTGTGTGTGTGTGTGTGTGTGTGCTATTGCAAGTTTTTCAGCGCTGTCAGCGTGTAGAGTATTTTTTTTATGTTCACGGTAAATCAGAATGTGCTATATTTGATGTGTTTGCCAAAATAATGCGTGGTTCGGTGTGATGTGGTGGTTGATATGGCTCTAAGTTGTTAGGTTATCACTGTCTCAAAGTGCTCTCTCTCTCTCTCTCTCTCTCTCTCTCATCGAATATATATTTTTTCTTTAATAAATTGTCTCGTTTAAAATTCGACCACTGATAGTCTTGGAGTCTGCTGCGAAAGAGTAAAAGAAATGAACGTGAAATTTTATACGTATTGTCCACATCTCACTTTTTCGGTCTCTCTCTCTCTCTCTCTCTCTCTCTCTCTAACACACTGCAGCTCTCTCCGTGTCTCCTGCTTGTGATATATGTTCTCTTCCTGCCTCCTCCTTTCTTCTCCTGTTTTCTTCTCCATTTTTCCGTGCCCCTTTCTTTCTTAAGTCCATCTTCCTTTTTTTACGTCTGTTTTCTTTCTTGTAGCCTTTCCATAATACCTCCTTCCCTTTCCATTCGTCCTCATCTACCTCACTTCTTTTGTCTCTCTCTCTCTCTCTCTCTCTCTGTTTTCATTTCTGCCCGTCTCCTTGTCCATTTCCTTTCTTATGTCTTTCCGCATTTCCACTCCCCCTTCCTTTCTCTCTCTCTCTCTCTTCTCTCTCTCTCTCTCTCCCTCCCCTCCTCCCCCTGTCTTTCGTTTCTCTCTCCTTCTCTCCCTTTTCTCCTCCCTGGCACTAGTTCTTTTTTCTGTCTTTCCCCGCTTTTCCCTTCCCTCCCCACTTTCTTTGCACATTTTTTACTCTTCCCTCTGCTTCCTTTCCCCACCATTCCCTTCCCCTCCCTTCCCCTCTTCCAGTCCCTTCTCTCTCTCCTTCCCTCCCCTTCTTTGCCACCTCTCTCTGCCCTCTTTTCATCTCTCTCTTTATGATTTCCCATCTTCCTCTCCTTTTGTCTTCCCTCCTCTTATCCCCTCCATCTCTTCCTTCCCCCTGTCGTTCGTCCCTCCATCCTCTCCCTTCCTTTTTCTCTCCCTCCGTCTTCCCTCCTCTTATCCCCTCCCTCTTTTTTCCTCCCCGTTTTCCCTCTTCCTCTTTCCCTTCCCCCTTTGACCTGTTTTCTATGTTCTTCCCTCCAACTTTCCTTCTTTCATTCTTTTCTCTCCTTCCCTCGCGTGTTCTCTCTTTTCCCCTCCCTCACGGCTTTCCCTCCTCCTCCCTTCCTTCCTCCTCCCCCTCCCGCACCCCCTCCGTCCATTGCCCCCCTCTCATACATTCTCCTCCCCCATCCCAGACTCAACATTGCAGGCAGACCGTATATTTAAACGCCATCTCTCCCCAGGCTATTTTGGCCTTGTAAGTCCAGTTTCGGGCTTTCGGAGGGAGGAGGGGTGAATCTAGAAGGAGAGGGGAGACGGGAGAGGGGAAAGTAGAGGAAAAGGGGGAATGTAGAGGGAGAGAGGATTAGGGAAGAGCGGAATGTAGGGGATTAAGAGGGGTTGGGAAGAATGGAATGAAGAATGGGAGAGGGATAGGGTTGAGGGGAATGTAGATGGATAGGGATGAGGGGAATGTAGAGGGAAAGGGGTAGGGAAGAGGGGAATGTAGAGGGAGAGAAGGATAGGGAAGAGGGAAGTATAGAAAGGAGGGAGCAGGAGAGTGGGGAATACAGAGGAGGAGAGGGGTAGGCAAAAGTGAGATCAGGGGAAGGGATATGGGGAATGTGGAGGGGGACGGGGGGAGGGGTAGGAAAGAGGAGGATGTAGAGCGAAGGTGATAGGGAAGAGGGGAAATGTAGAGAGGGAGAGGAGCAGGGACGGAGAATGAAGAAGGGGAGAGAATAGGAAAGAAGGGAATAAAGAGAGGAGAGGGGGAGGGAAGAGAGGAATATAAAGAGGAGAGGGTAGATGTGAGCTTGAAGAGGGACGGGGTTGGGGAGGGGGAATCTGGAGAGAGGAGTTGGTTGGTGAAGGGGGATTCTGGGAGGGGAAGGTGGAGGGAGCTGGAAATTTAGAGGAGGAAGGTTGGCATGAGATTGAGGGGGGGGGGGATTCAGAGGGGAAGGGGAAATTTGCACTGGGAAGAGTGGGCAGAGGGAGGGGGAAATTTGGAGGGGGAGGGGGCAGGGGAAATGTGGGGGCGGGGTAAAGGGCCTTTTGTGTTCCGCCATTGGTCGATAAAACTCCTGTGCAGGCGAGTGAGTGGTTGGATCTGAAGCGGGAGGGGGCGGTAGGGGGAGTAGGGAGTTAGATCTGAAGGGGGAGGGGGCGGTGGGGGGAGTAGGGGGTTGAATCTGAAGGGAAAGGGGTTCGATGGGGGGCAGGGAGTTGGATCTGATAGTGGACGGGACGGTAGGGGAAGAACTTTGGATGTGAAGGGGAAGGGGCGGTGGGAGAGGCAGTAGGGCACATTTCCCCTCTCTTCCTTCGTCATTGGTGGGTGTTTGCGAGGACAGACTGGGGGAAACTTGGGTATTTTGAGGTACATTTTAGGTTGGGATGTTGACGGAGGGTTGTGAAGTGTCGGACAGATGTTTTGGAGGAGGTCTTGGGGTTCGGTTTTGTTGAGAGGGGATGGGATTTTGTGTATGTGTGTGTGTGTGTGTGTGTGTGTGTGTGTGTGTGTGTGTGTGTGTGTGTGTGTGTGTGTGTGAGAGAGAGAGAGAGAGAGAGAGAATTGGAGGAACTACTATAAAGAGAAAGAAAGAGGAAGGAAAGACAAGAGGTAATGTAGAGTGAAGGGGAGGGAGAGAACATAAGGATGGAGTAAGAAGCGGGGAGGCAGGGAAGAATAAAGATAGGACAAACGGAGAGAGAGAGAGAGAGAGAGAGAGAGTAATGGAGGGGCGACAAACAGCGATTCATCCCGGGGACATGAGGACCTGGAGAAAGAAACTCTTGGAAAAATAAAGGGTGGAAACTAGGCCACTCCATCACCGCGTTAGTGAGGGAGGAGGGAAGGAGAGAGAGAGAGAGAGAGAGAGAGAGAAAGAGAAAGGGGGGGGAAGGGGGGAGAGAAAGTTGAAAAGAGATAGGGGAAAGAAAGGACGAGGAAGGAGGAGAGAGGAGGGGAAAGAAAGAAGGGAAGAGAGACTGTGAAGAAATGAGGGAGGAGGCACTAAGAGATTGTGAAGAAAAAAAAAAAAAAAAGGAGGAAGAGAGGGGGCGGAGAAAGGAGGAAGAGGAAGAGAGAGAGAGAAGGACAAAAGAAGTAGGACAAGAGAGGGAGCGATGAAAGAAGGAAAGAAGAGGAAGAGAGAGAGAGGGATGAAAGAAGGAGAACGAGAGAGTTAGAGAAGGTGTGAGAAGGAAGAGAGGGATAGAGAAGGAAGGGGGAGGATAAGAGAGGAAGGGAAGAAAGAAGGAAGAGGATAGAAGAGAAGGAAAGGAAGGGAGAGACAGGGAGTTATAGAGACGAATGAGAAGAAGGGAAAGAGTGGAAGGAGAGAATAAGTGGGGAGGGAGGAGGAAGTGGAAAGGATAGGAAAGAAATAGGGAAATTGAGGGAAGGATTGAAGATGGGAGAGAGGGGGGGGTGAAACGAGAAAGGGAGAGGGAATGGAAGAAGAAAAAGGAGTAAGTAGAGAGGTGGAAAGCGCGAAGGAAAGAAGATGAGGGAGGGAAGGAAAGTGATAGGGAGAATGAAGAGAGATGCAAAGGAGGGAGAGAGGAAAGAAGAGGCTGAGGAAAGTGGAGAGAAGGTAAAAGAGACGAGCTGAAAGAGAAGTGAGAGAGGTAGAGAGAATTAAAGAAGGAACGTAAAGCGAGGAGGCCGGGAGAGTTTGAAGTAGGGGAAAAAAAGAAAGAGGTAGAGAGAAGGAATAAAGACAAAGAGCGACGGAAGAAGGAAAAGGGAAGGGAAGATGGTGGGACGTAGAGTGAATAGACAAAGACCAATGAATCAGAGAGAAGAAACGAAGGAAGAGGATCAAGAAACAAAAAAGAGACGGAGCAAGAGATGTGGAAAGAGAAATGAGGGAGTAAAGAGGATTGAGTGGGGAAGGATGGAGTAAAAGAGGGAAGCATTACAGAAGGGAAGAGAAAGAAGGAAGGAAGGAAGGGAGGAATGTTGTAGACCAAGAAGGGAGGATAGGAGAGTGACAGATAAATTGTGAAACAGAAAGAGAAGGAAAGGTAATAAACAGAAAGCAGAAAGGAAGAGGAAAAATAAGATTTGAGGATTAGAGAGAGAGAGAGAGAGAGAGAGACTGCTTCCCTCTTTCGCTTATTAATGTCCTGAGAGTGATGGAGTGGTATTGGGTGACATTGTGAAGGGCGGCCATGGATTTGAAGGCACTGACATCATTCTCCTTCACATCTCTCACCCTTGCGACATTCTGCCTTTCTGTCTGTCTGTCTCTCTCTCTTTCTTTCTAGTTTTCTCTGTCTATCTGTCTTTCTGTCTATCTGTCCATCTGTCTGATTCCCTGGTACATTCTGTTATTCTTTGCGTTATGTGATTTCATTTTTCTCCCTTATCTATCTATCTCTGTATTTTTCTTCATACTGTTGACCTGCACCTCCCTTGGTTCACCCATTTTACCCCTTTTCTGCGGGAACGTCATATATAAATTTATCTCCGTTGTCGACGATGTTCCTAATTAATACTCGTTAACACTGGACGTTTATATTTTCTTTTTTAATATATATTCCCGAGTGAAGTGCTTGGAAAGGAGCCATTAACCTTTTCACTCTGAGGGGCTTTCCATAATTGAATAAAATGGTGTGGTGGTAATGGGAATACAAAACGAATGGCTAGTTTTTATATAAGGGTTTTTGAGAGACTTACCTCGACGTGAAGAGGTTTGGAAATATCTCAACACTTTCAATACGGCGACATTATTATTAATTGTAAAACGGATATATTAAGCCTGTTAAAGATATCACCTGCCGAATAAGTAATCTTCGTTTCTATTTTCCTTTTTTTCGTTTTTTCCTTGTAGAGTAGTATATCTACGTAATATAACATTTTTTCTCTCTCTCTTTACAGGTGAGTCTTCTGCTAACGTCTCTTCTTACGTAAGTGTTCTCTGTTTTTTCTGCAACTGTTAGTGGCTCGAGTCCTGGGTGTTACGACACGTTGTTACGTACGTGGGAATCAGGATACAGGTGTTTCATAAATGTCAACAAGCGTAGGTGAGAATCAAGACGTATGTGTTTGATTAGTCATAGGTACCTCGAGCCAAAAGGGATGCGTTTGCTACATGAGAACCAGGATTTGTGTGTGCGATAAATAGCAACGGTTGTATAAGTGTTCAGGTGTTTGTTCCGTTCTCGTGCAAATGTTCCGTGATACTTGTCTTACTAGTGTCAGTCTATTCATCTTCTCTTGGCAGGTAATAACTATTGTATTATTCCAACTAACGCCAGACGATATTACTCAGCAGGGAATGAGCGTTAAGGTTCTGTGTTTCAACTTTAACTCTCAAAGTGGAATTTAACCCGCAAAGTGGAATGCAAACCCCTATTAATTGAAGGCCCTTTATGGAACACCTGTGATTAATATGTAGGATCAGCCAGCTCTACATATTACAGAACGCAGTCATCAGTTCTGTTGGAAGGCCAGGTACGTTCCCTTATCACTTTCCCTCATCATCACGTACTTCAAAAATCACCATTAAAAATTCAGGGGCTGCATTCCACTCTGCAGTTTCAGGTCTAAGTATATGGCACTTAGGCACTTATTCTCTTCGGTTAAGTAAGCTTCCAAACACCTATTCCTTAGCGATTTATTTCTTCAGACAGCACGTTAACAATCACTCTTGTGGCTTTCATGTAATTTATCTTGGAATTCAAAACGCATAAGCAGTATACATGAGAGTAGCAAGGTTTGGTAAGCAAAATAAATCTCATAGGAAAAGGAGCTGGGGAGTCTAACTAACCAACGAGAAATACAGTCCTAGTACCATGAAAGAGTTATGTGTTGGTTTATCTCCAGTATTATGAAGTGTTCGGCTGTGCTTCTGATGGATGGTTTATATGTGGTAGTAATATTTTAAATGTTTAAGTATTCCCTGTGCGAGCCAGGGTCACCTTAAGTTTACTCCAATTACCACATAGTCGAGATGAAGTGAAATCTGGATGGCTTTGTCCGTAGATTTGTGTGTGTGTGTGTGTGTGTGTGTGTGTGTGTGTGTGTGTGTGTGTGTGTGTGTGAGAGAGAGAGAGAGAGAGAGAGATTTAGTGTTGAAGCTTTGACGCCGAGGAAAACGTTTCTATTTACTTTTTGTCAACAACAGTGACACACACACACGCTCTCTCTCTCTCTCTCTCTCTCTCTCTCTCTCTCTCTCTCTCTCTCTCTCTCTCCGTTTTTGCTTTAAAATTCCTGGTGAAAATATTAGAGTGAAAATCTGGAATCCCCACAAAGTTCCCTCCATCTATCACCTGTCTCCCTCTCTCCTCCCCTCTCCTTCCCTCTTTCCTCCCCTCTTCATTTCTCTTTCTTCCTTCCGTCCCCTTTCCATTCGTCTTTCTGCTCCCTCCCTCCCTCTCTTCCATCCTTCCTTCCTTCCGTCAATTCTTCCTTCCTTCCGTCCATTCTTCCTTCCTTCCTGTGTCCCGTCTCTCTTTCCTTTTTTCCTTCTTGCCTCACTTCTCCCCTCTTTCCTCTTCCCACCATTCCTCTTTCGTACCTCCCTTCCTTCTCGCTACTCACCCTTCTTCATTCCTTCCCCTCCTCTCCTCTTGCTCTCCATCCTACCTCCTTTTCCCTTTCTCCCCCATCCCCACTTCTTCGAGCTTTCTTTTCATTATATTACCTCCTTCCTTTCCACACTTTCTCCTTCATTTTTCCTTTTTTCCTGTCTTTAATTGATTGTCATTATTTTCCTCATCCCTTCTTTGTCTGCGTTCTTTTTCTAATTCTAGCCATTATTTAAAGTCATTCTCTCTCTCTCTCTCTCTCTCTCTCTCTCTCTCTCTCTCTCTCTCTCTCTCTGTCTCTCTCTCTTTCTCTCTCTCTCTCCCCACGCGCCTTGAGTGTTAGTTATACGGTTCATTAATATTATTCTCGTTTATATCACTTCCCTCTTCTTTCTCCCCTCTCTCTTTGTCCCTTTCTCCCCTTCTAGTCGTTCCCTTCCTCATCCTCTTTGTTTTTCCTCGTCTCTCTCTCTCTCTCTCTCTCTCTCTCTCTCTCTCACCTTTTTTTCCACATCATTTTCATTTACAGTATCTCTCATCTTCCCCCTTACTCCCTTCCCTCTGTACCTCTGTCTTCATCCACCCTTCCTCTCCGTCTCTCTCTCTCTCATTCCCTCCCTCTCACCTCTCCCTCTCTCTCACCCCTCTCTCTATCTTACACCCACTACTGTATTTCTCTCTTTCTCTCCTTCTCCTCTCCGCCCTTGTACCATTCTCTCTCCCCTATCTCTCTCCCTCCCTCTATTTCACCCATCGCACCTCCCCTGTTCCTCCCCCTCTCCCCCCCTCCTCTCCATTTGCCTCTGCTCACCTCACCTCTTGCTTCAACTCACTTTATGAAGACTGATCACCAGCCATCTCTCTCTCTCTCTCTCTCTCTCTCTCTCTCTCTCTCTCTCTCTCTCTCTCTCTCTCTCTCTCTCTCTCTCTCTCTCTGTGACTTTGTTTATTTACCTGTATGTATGTTCGTATGTATATTTGGCTGTGACTTACATGTGTGAGTGTGTGTATATATATATATATATATATATATATATATATATATATATATATATATATATATATATATATATACTCCCCCCCACTCTCTCTCACTCTCTCTCTCTCTCTCTCTCTCTCTCACTACCCTTGGCTGGAACGGTTTAAAGTTGACGCTCCACCACATATACCCAACTCTGCCTCCCACTCTCACTCTCCACTTATACCTACCTCACACTCGCTCACTTTCACCACTTATAATACAACTCATTTTCACTCCTTCATTTTTACACAGTTCTACCTTTACATCAATTTTCTCACTTTAACCCCTGAGTACATTTACTCAGCTCACTCATTTATTCATTCACTGTCCATCATTAAGTCAAGTCTCACTCCTACTCATCTCACACTCACTTTCACTGCCCACCACTTACTGCTCTCTCCAGCTCACTCTCTCCCGCCTCCTGCTTGTCACTCACTCACTGTCCACCATTAACTCAGCTCTCCCTTGTGCTCGTTTTCACTCAGTCTCTCATGATACATCCTCTCTGTATGTTAAGTGGCTGCTCCCAATTTTACCCCCATTATTTCCCCCTCGGGATGGGAAAGGATGTGTGGATGATGATATTTACATTTTTTTTGGTTCCGTACCATATATTTACTTATATAATTTTTTATTCTTTCTGCTTTTTTTTTTTTATGTATATGCTGTCAAGATTTCACTTTACTGAACACTGTTTGTATTGATTTTCTCAGGAGGTTGTCATTCCGTGCTCTTTCTCTCTTTTCTTAACTACACTGGTAAATAAACGATGTGGCAAGAATGCTTCGTTTTTAAAGGCTCCAACATGCTTGCATGCGTCAGCCTTGGTCACCTAATGGCGGCTCTTCATGCTGCATGATCTATTGCAGCCTCCCTGTTCAGTCCCTTAACCCTGAGGTCACACTTAATGACCTCGTCCCATGTCTTTCTCGGTCTGCGCCTTATAACCCCACCACCATTATTAACACTTCTCACCTTCCTCACCCAATTATCATCCCCCATCCTTTCCACATGCCCAAAACATCTCAATCTACCTCTCCTTATCACACCAATACACTCCAGTCCCATCCTACCTCTCAACTCTTCCATCGTAAACCCAGCCCCCCCCAGACCTTGCAAGCAGGGACGCACTACACATTCACCTAATCATTGTCATTTCTGTACGTCTGAGCCTGCGAATATCCTCCTCCCGTACTGCCCAGGTGTCACTACCATACAGCATTACACTCCTAACACATGCTGCATACAAAGACCTCTTAGCACGTAGAGAGAGTCCTCTCAATGTCAGGAGAGGCAAGAGCTCCCTGAACTTCTTCCAACCACTTCTCACCCTAGCCACAGAGCTAGCTCCAGCCCCACCTCTAGCACACAACATGTCTCCCAAATAACAAAACTTCCACACACTCAAGAGATTCACCAGCAAGTTCAGTCCTTTCACGCCAGACAATCTCCATAGCAACAAAAGTCAGCACAGTACTAAGTAGATTCATGGAGAGTATTATTACTTTTTTTTTTTTTGAACGAAATCGTTTGGTGGTAAGAAGGATGTAGCCTGAAAGACGTCCTGTATGGAAGTGGCCATATCTTTTTAGGCGTAAGAATGGGTATGTTCAAATTACCTGCGGCTGTTACTTACCTGTCACTGTGTCTACCTTCCTGCCTTCCTACATTTAATCCTGAGTGTCTGCCTTTCTGCTGCTTCCTCTGTCCTGCCTCTCTTTCACTCAGGCTTATTATATTTCTGAATAATTGTACTGTTGTTTTACTTAACTGCTCTCCTGTCTGTCTGCCTGCATATGTATGGTTTTGCCCTGCTTTTTTTTCCTGGTCTGGCCTTCATGTCTTTCTGCTTCTGCCTGCTCCCGCTTCTCTTTTTGTATATGCCTTACTGTCTGTTTGCATCACTCTCTCTCTCTCTCTCTCTCTCTCTCTCCACCAGCATCTGCCTTACTATCTGCGTTCCACTATCTGCCCTTGCCTACTCCTGCCTCCCTCTCTGCCTCTCCCTGCATGTGCCTTACCAGTTTCTCTTTCTCCATCTGCCGTAGCATCTGCCTCCCTCTCTTTCAGCCTTTGCCTGCTCCTGCCTTTCTCTCTTTCGGCCTGTGCCTGTTCCTGCCTGCGTCACTCTCACTTGAGGCTATTTTAAGGTAGATGTTGCTGCCACGCCTGCCCCCCCCCCCCCCCTCTCTCTCTCTCTCTCTCTCTCTCTCTCTCTCTCTCTCTCTCTCTCTCTCCCCGCTCTTTACGACTTTGCTTTAAATTCCTGTTGAAAGTTATTAGAATTAAAATCAGGAATCCTCTAAAAGTTCTCTCCATATATCACTCGTCTCTCTCCCTCCTCCCCACTTTCCTCCCCTCTTCATTCCTCTTTCCTTCCTTTCTGCTTTGTTCTGGCCTTTTCCTCTCACACATCCTCTGTCTTTAGATTTTTTTTTTTTCATCAAGTATTTTCCCTCCAGACGGTTTTGTAAAGCTTGGGATAGAGTTTTCGAATAAGATGCTCTCGTAATCTTAGTACAAAATGTGACAGTAACAAGAAATATATATGAAGTGATCCTAGTGGTGGAGTTAAGACGTAGGTGATGCTCCTTTCCCAGCTTTCCTACCAAGTTCTTTGTCTAGCCTGTCTTATTCCCTGTCTACTTCTGCCTTCCCTCCTTCATCGTATTTCCTCCTCCTGCCTCTTCCCATTCCTGTGTCCACCCCCCCTTCCCCCGACCACCTTGTCTTCATATATCCTCCTCCTTTTCCCCTCTGCCATCCGCCCCTTCGTCCTTCCTTCCTTCCTGTCCTTCCCTTTTTCCTTCCTCCCTTCCTCCCTCCCTCTTCCATTCCCTTTCCACGATCCATTCCCATTCCCTGCTTCCCCTCCCCATTTACAATTCTTCCTCCTCCCCCCTTCTCTCTCCCTTCCTTTTCACTTAAGACTTATTTTCTATTTCCCTTCCCCCTTCACTTCCCTCCCATTTCATTTCCCCCTATCGCCATCTCGCCCTCTCTCCTCGTTCCCATCCCTCTCTCCCATCCCTCCCCATCTCTTCGCGCTCCCCCCCTCTCTGTATTACCGCTCCCCCTCTCTCCCATCTCGCCCATTCCCCCCTCTTGCCCATTCTCCCATCACCATTCCTTCCTCCCCCCTTCACATCCCCCATCCCTCTTTGGTCGTATAAATGGCGTGCCTTCATTATTCAGGGACGAAACTGACCCCTTGGCCTTCCCACGACCCCCACCCCCCCGTCTCTCTCTCTCTCTCTCTCTCTCTCTCTCTCTCTCTCTCTCTCTCTCTCTCTCTCTCTCTCTCTCATTTCCTTCCATTTTCCCCTTCTCCCCTCTCCTTTCTTCTCTTTTTTTCCTATCAGTCCTTCCCCTTCTTTACCTTGGCTTTCCTTCTCTCCTCTCCTCTTCTTTCCCCCTTTCACATTTTCCTCTCATTTCCACTCCTCCCTTCCCTTCTCCTTTCTCTGTTTATGTGTTTCCCGGACCGGCCGCTTCGGGTATAGTGGCGCTGGTGCTGTTTGTGTGTGGCGAGAAGTGGCACCTCCTCTGTCATAGGCCTTTTGTCTGGCAGGCCGAGAGTTTCCGCTCTTACCTGCACTCCCACCTTTCACCTTCATCACCGTCTCTTTCTCTCCTCTGCCTCCTGTGCCCCCCCCCCCCTCTCTCTCTCTCTCTCTCTCTCTCTCTCCCTTTCATTTCCAGATCTTTGCATATTAATAATTTTCATACCAGTTTCTTTGCAATGGAAGACGGAGTGCATGAAAAATTATCATTATTATTATTATTATTATTGCTGTTGTTGTTATTATTATTATTATTGTCGTTATTATTATTTCTATCGTTTTCTTTCATCGCCATCATAGCCCCAGGTTCGAATATAAATTAATTTGTTCAAGTCGTTTCAAAATAGCCCAACCCTAACCAGAAGACAGAGATTCTGTTAGGAATGAACAGTCTGGTAATGTGGCAAATTTAGGAATGTACTTTGGTGGGAATGTGAACGTCGTAGGAATGTAATCAAATCAAGGAATATGTTAGTTTGGAATGGGCTGTGGCTTAGAATGGTGATACAGCTTGGAATGTGCCTTGCTTGGGATGCTGGGAGCTTAATTTGGGAATATATTAAAGCCTGGAGTAGCGTCGAGCTGGCAGTACCACCCGTGGCAGTGTGTGTGCCCTAGGAAGTGGTGTAGAGACGATGTTAAGGCGAGGAGTGTGGTTTGGAAGGTGGTGGAATATGACTCCCAAGGTAGATTATGTGCGCCTGGTGGTTTCGTGGTTTAAGACGCTCCAACTGGATGTGCCATATAACTGTTTACCTTTGTTTAGTAGTCGGGGTTTACTGCCCTCTTAATACCACTCAGGAGAGAGCGATTGGTCACGTCTGTCTTAAATGTGAGGATTATGTAGTCTGTCTTGAACTCCTACACGCTAAATGAGGCAGACAAGGATTTGATGGAAAATATAATGTAGATTGATAGAGCAGGATGGCTATGTGAGGGATGTGGCAAAGACTGGGTGGCCATGTGTGGGATGTGGCTAGGACAGGATGGCCATGTTAGGGATGTGGCTAGGACTGAGTGGCCATGTGTGGGATGTGGGTAGAATATGGTGGCCATGTGAAGGATGTGGCAATAAAGGGATGGCCATGTTAGGGATGTGGCGACGACGGGATGGCCATGTTAGGGATGTGGCAATAAAGGGATGGCCATGTGTGGGATGTGGCTAGGACAGGATGGCCATGTTAGGGATGTGGCGAGGACGGGATGTCCATGCGAGGTGTGTTGCTATGAATATGGCTCCCTTTGCATATTATAAACGATGAACATCTATTCTTTCCATGTTCCTAAATCCAACCTCACCCCATCCTTAGGTAGGAAATAGGTCAAGATGCTGTTGCTGCTGCTGCTGATGATGATGATGATGGTATTGAAGGTGAATGATGATGATGATGGTATTGAAGGTGAATGATGATGATACTAAAGGTGGATGATGATGATGGTATAGAAGATGATTGATGATGATGGTGATGAATAGTTTGGGGATATGAGTCGAGTGGCCTTGTGTGAGTGAGTAGGGTGGGGGGGGGGGTGAAGGACACATTGATCCCTATAGAAAAACGATGTGGTTGCGTGACTACCGGCAGAGTCCCCCCCACCACAGCCTGGGCCATCCTGCCATCACCACCACATTAATTTACACCACCACCTCTCTCTCTCTCTCTCTCTCTCTCTCGTTTTACGTTCTTCGCCTCTCGTCGTCGTCTTTCTTTTAATTCTTCATTTTCTTTCGTTTCTCAACCTTCCCTTGTCTTCTTCTTTATGCTTTGCCCTCCACATTTTGTGTTATGTCCCCTTGCATTCCAAGTATGTGATTCTCTTATTTATTCTTCCTTCTCTCTTCGCCGTCGTCGTCTTCTCCTTGTCTCCACTTAATTGCGTCCTACGTATCATGGTTATTCTCATTTCACTATTCCTCAGGTTTTTGCCCTTTCCCTCTTGTTGTCGTGATTCCTTTGTTCATGGTCTTCTCTCTCCTTGGCATCGTCTTGTTTTTTGTGTCTTGCGTCCTTCATGCCTCCTTTATTTTCTCTGCTCTTCTCCATCGTGTGTCCATCATTTCCCTCCCCCTTTCTTAATCACCTCTTCTCTCCTCCTCGTCTTCCTTTTGTCCCGTCAGTCTTACATCCTTTGTGTCTCCCTTATTTATTCTCTTAAATGTCCCCCCATTTATTTTTGACCATTGTGTAATCTAATCCCAGACTCCACTACGTTATGAACCATTAGGGACCCGAAAGGTGTAATATGGATTGTCTGTTGTTACATATGTTTACCTTTTTCAATATCCTTTTTTTTTTTTTTTTTTTTTTCGTACTCGACGCCCTTGTTAACCACTTCATTCAGAGGACGTCTTTTGTTCTTGCCGCCACCCAACGATTTTATTTATCCAAGGCGAGCACTGTCCTAGATAAGGGAGTTGGTGAAGACATTACCTGACAACTCCAGTTCAGAATATCTCTTCACGCTGTATAATATCGTCTGGGGATATGTTTGGTAAGAATACAGTTAAAAAGGCTTCATCGTAGTGTTAGGGTTACTCTCGTCTCTCGTACTCTTACCTTCTCTTTCTTGCTTCCTTTACCATTTTCTCGTTTATATGCTCTCCTCTCCTCGCCTACTTCATGTCTTTATGTCGCATCTTTCATTTCATTGTATATTCTCTCATCTATTTGCTTCCCCCGTTAATTTTTTTCGTATGTTCCTTCCTTTGTACCTAACTTCCTTGTCACTTCTCTTTTGTTCTCCACGTTTTCTCTCTCTTGCGTCCTTCGTGTCCCTTTTGTTTATTTTCTTCGCTCCTCGCCTTCGTCTTGGCTTGTCTGCTCTCCTTCTTCCGTCTCTTGCGTCTTCTTTGTTTATTCTCTCTTGGTTCTTTTCCTCAAACTGCATTCTCGTCCAGATTGTCTTCTTCTTCATCCGTCCATCATAGTTCACTTTTACATACTCTCTTTTCTTTGTTCCTTTTGTTCCCTCATTGAATTTCGTCGTCTGTTTGTCTCCGCGTCGTTGTGTCTATTTCTGGTTCCCTTATTCATGTTTTTCCTACCATTTTCGTTGTCCTCCATCTCTTTTTAATTTTGTCTTTGGCCTGTATTTTCTTACGTTCGCTGGATTTGTTTCGTTTCCATGAGGCTTCATTTTTTTCCCTCTCTTTTTTTTTTTTTTACTACCGTCCTTCATGGCTCCGCTGGTTATTCCCCCCCTTCTTGTTTCCTCAGTTCATTTATTCTTTTGTCGATGTTTTCTTTCTTGCGTCCTTGCCTTTACTCAGTCTTTCAAACGTCCTTCATGTCATCCTTGTTTACATTCTTGCTATTCTCAATGCCTTCTGTGTTTTTTTTTTCTTCGGCCCTCTTCTTCTTCCTTCTTTTGTATATCTCACATGGTCCCTTTTTTTTTTTTTTTTGTCATTTATCTGTTGCCTTCTTTTCTTTGCTTGATTTGTTATTGTTTCGTCTGACTGTTTTGTGTTTCATTTGTTAAGCCGCTTTCGTTCTTCTTCCTTTTATGTTCCGTTCGACCCCCCCCCCCTCTCTCTCTCTCTCTCTCTCTCTCTCTCTCTCTCTCCAGGTCAGTGTTTGTTTCTCGTTTTCATTGCGTCTTCTCATTTTCTCAGGTCCTTCATGGCAAACTTTATTAATTTGACCACTGCGTAATCTCCCTTTTTATCGTTCGTCCGCTTCTTTTCTTCTCTCAAGTCTCTCGTTAATATTTTGTCCAATGTATGTTCCTGATTTTGGCAGAAGAAGAGATGAAAGAATTTGGGAGATGAAGAGCGACAGAAAATGAAGATAGTTAGATGGAGAAAGCGGAGACGATAGACTAAAATGATGGGAGAGGCTAGAACTGGAGAGAGAGAGAGACGCTATCTTTATGCTCTCCTTGGTTATTCATTCTAAGTGAATTGAGTTCTCGTGTTCGCCTCCTTGACTGTAGGGGCGAGAGAGAGAGAGAGAAGGAAGGGTGAGTGAAATTGTGTGTGTGTGTGTGTGTGTGTGTGTGTGTGTGTGTGTGTGTGTGTGTGTGTGTGTGTGTGGATATAATGGGATGTTTTTGATGTACCGTATCTTTCATATTACTCAACGTATTCACCTCGAGGACGTTGTTTTTATTTCATTATTGTTCTTTCGCGACTATTTTAACTTCTTATATATTTTTTTAATGTGATGGTTTGATGTATTTTTGATTAACTTCTGCATTACTGATTGTTCACATAATCTGAGTAAAATCCTTACAATATTAAATGAAAGTCCGTCATCGCACTGAAAAGGTAGAAATAAACTGAAACCCCCCGGCTCTCTCTCTCTCTCTCTCTCTCTCTCTCTCTCTCTCTCTCTCTCTCTCTCTCTCTCTCTCTCTCTCTCTCTCTCTCTCTCTCTCTCTCTCTTTCTCTCTCTCTCTCTCTCTCTCTCTTTCTCTCTTTCTTTAATATACTTTACCTACTTCTTTAAAAATGGAAGTGGAGTTTCTGGGAAGCCATGGTACGAACATTTACCATAAAAGAAATACTGGAGAAAATGTTGCTGAGCTTGAAGGACCCTGTATGCTCGTCGGTTGGAGAAGCTCCCTAACACCATTTCCTAAGCGATTTATTTTGTTTATTACACCCTATTGTCCTCTTCTGCGTTACATAAATTCTTGTAATATCGTCATACTCTGCATAAATAACGCACAAAAGGATACTAACCAGCCATTTCAAAAAATTAATCGCTAAGGCTGCGTTATATAAATCCTTCTATCACCATCATGCACTGCTTAAAAAAACGTACGTAAGGATGTTAACTAGCCATATCAAAAAATAAACCGCAGACGAAGAGGTGTTGAGGGAGCTGCCTAAACCGACGAGAATACGTGCCAAGGACGCTGTGGCAGGAAAATACACATCGGTACTGAGGACGATATATTACGAAAAATGTACGAACGCTGGCAGAATTTCAAGGACGCCATGGTTTATCGTGATTGCTGCCACCATGTCTTCTTCATCTCTACTTAGCACAGGAACTTTAACGTAGGAAAAGTGTTCTCTAAAATGTGGACGATATGCTGTGAATTTCTTTGCTGTGGAAGAAATACTAGAGGAAATATAGCAGAGTTTTCAGGGACGGATGGTTGGTTTATCGTTATCGATGCCTTTCCGTCCTCTCATCATTTATTCATTTATTTATTTATTTATTTACTTATTTAATTTTTCAAGGATCGTCGCATGTGGGCAGTAGAAAGCAGAGAGGAGGGAAAGGGACAGGAGCAGAAAAGGATAAAGGATGTTGGGAATGAGAAAGCGCTGGGAGGGGTAGGAGAGGGCATGGTGAAGAGGGATCAGAATGTTGCGGAATGAAGGGGGAAAGGTATGGGGGGAGGGGATGGAGTAAGCAGAGAAGTAAAGAGGAGAGTGTTGGATGGAAGGGCCTCAAAGGGGTACGGGGAAAAAACGAGTAAGGGGAAGGGGATTGGGAGGGGGGAGAGTAGAATGGAGGGGCCAGAAATGGGTAGGGGGTTTGAAGGGAGGGAGTAGGAGCTTTTGGAAGGGAGTAAAGGGAGAAATGGTAGGGGGAAGGAAGGGAGGACAGAGAAAAAAGGATGGAGGGGCTAGGAGTCGGTAGGGGGTTTGAAGGGGGTAGAGGGATGGGAGGGAGGGAGTAGAAGCTTTGGGGAAGGGGGTGAACTAGAAATGAAGGATGGAGTTTAGCGGATTTGTGACGGACGTAATGCGGACGTGGAGTTGCCCAGGCAATTTGATCGAGTGAAAAACTGGCCTCATTCCAGTTTCCGGCCGACAGTTTGCTTTAACTGTTTCTGGCTTGATTGCAGAACCGAGCAGAATTTGTACTGCACGATTTTCTCTCTCTCTCTCTCTCTCTCTCTTTCTCTCTCTCTCTTTCTCTTTATATATATATATATATATATATATATATATATATATATATATATATATTTTGTGAGTGTGTGTGTGTGTGTGTGTGTGTGTGTGTGTGTGTGTGTGTGTGTGTGTGTGTGTAAGCTGAATGAGTGTAGCATGTGAGGGTAAAGGATTTGGTGGTGGTGAATGGAGTGGATGAGAGTGTGTGAGTGGGATGAAATAAGAGGTAAGGATTTTTGCCGTGAGTGAGAGGGAGGGAGAGATGCCATCCGGGCAATTGTGAAGGAGGACACTCGTTTTTCTCCCTCAGTCCTGGGGGAGGGGGAGTAGAAGGCAAGGAGGGAGCAGAGGGTGGGGGAAATGGGGGGAAATGGAGGAGAATGGAGGTAGGGGGAAGCAGGGTGGAGATGGCTAGGGAAGGTAAAGTAAGATCGAGAGAGTACAGGGGTGGGGAAGTGGTAGGAGGGGTAAAGGAAGGGAGGGACGCAGGAATGGATTGAGTACATGGGGATAGCTAAGAAATACAGAAAACATGAGGCTATTGATCTCTTAACGAGGTTATCTGTTGGGATAAAACTAATTACACTAAAGATGTAACCAATGTGAGTGAAAACAGGATAGATAAACGGAAGGCTTTCTCCAGCACCACACACTCCAACATAATAGCTGGTAGGAGTAATAAAAAAAAAAAAGTATGATTGTAAAGTAGAATCGTGTAAAGTTTTTGCTGAAAAAGCAGAAGAGGAAATATTGTGCCCTGTACAGTTTGATACACAAATCTAAAAAACACACACACAATAGCAGATTTTTTATTTATTTATTTATTTTTTTTGGTAAGTAATCAGTCATCTCAGAGTTGTATGGAGAAAGGGACTTTGGTGGAGAGGCTTGAAGGGGGTATGGGATGGAGGAAAGGAAGGGGTAATGGGGAAGTTGAGGAGAAATGGGGAGGAGTTATGGCGAGGCGGAGGTCAGAAGGATGAGGGAAGGGAGAAGGGAAAGGGAAGAATGGAAGGGGAAAGTAGAATTCAGAAGGCGAATGGGAAAGAGGGGTAATGGGGCAAGACAGGATGGGTAAGGAAAGACAATGGGGAAATGAAAAGGGAAAGTAGGATTCAGGGGTTTAAGGGAAGGAGAGAAGTAATGAGGAGAGGGGTATTTGGAGAGATAAGGGAGAGAGGTGTATTTGGAAAGCTGGGGGAGAGAGGTTGAGTGGAGAGCTGTAGAGAAAGGGAGGAAGGGTAAGACAGAGGAAGTAGGGGGAAAGTGAACGAAGGGGATCAAAGGAGGAAAGATGGAAATGAGAGTGAGAGGAGGAAGAAAGTGACGAAAGGGAAAAAGGGGAAGACAAAGGAGAAAAATTATGAAAGGGAAGAGGGAGGAGCAGAGGAAAATGTAACAAATGGAGGAAATAAGAAAAACATAGAGTGGGAGAAAGAAGAAAAAATTATAAGGGGAAGAAGAAGAATCATAGAAATCAAAAGGTTGTTTAAAAAATGGGAAGGTGCGATCAAGAAGGAAGGAAAGAGAAGAGATGGAATGCCAAGGAATGAGATGCAAAGAGGAAAGAAAAGGGTCACGGAGAATTAAAGGAATTTAGATTGAGAAGAGGAATAGTAAAGACAGACTAGTGATAGTTGTGTCGAAGGAAAGAGAACGAAGAGTAGTAGAACGAACGAAGGAACGGACTGAAGATTGGAAGAAGGAATTTAATTTAAAGAAGAAAATAGGGAATGAAGGGAAATAATGTTAAACAGATGAAAGTAAAAGAAGGAACAGAAGCGTTGGAATAAAGGAAGGAAGGTAAAATTATCGGAGTAACAAGACGAAAATTTTTGATTTATGACTAAATGCCGAGAGGAAAATGGTAAACGAAATAGGCAACTGGAGCGAAGGGGAAAGAGGTGATTGTGTGTGTGTGTGTGTGTGTGTGTGTGTGTGTGTGTGTGTGTGTGTGTTTGTAGAGAAACGGTGGCTGTGACGGAAGTACATACACAAACACACACACACACGTCAGTTGCAGGACAGGACTTTCTGGAGGACAAATTAATAGCCAAAATTTGACTCTTCCTCATGCTGACCAAGTACGAAGCAGGAGGTGTCAGTAGTGAGTGTAGTATATGTGAAAGTGTAAGTGTTGTAATGGATGTGAGGTACCAGATCAAGAAATTATATAATTTCTTTTAGTAATGTGATTCTGTTCAACTTTTTTCAGTCTCATGTTGCTTTTTATTTTCCTTCTTTCCTTCTTTCTTTCTTTCTTTCTGTCTATCTTTCTTTTCTTTCTGTCCCGCCTGCCAGGCTCTCAAACCTTGATTAGTTGTGGTCATTTGTTTGGGGCTCAGCTGGCCTTCCTGTGTGTGTTTGTGTGTGTGTGTGTGTGTGTGTGTGTGTGTGTGTGTGTGTGTGTGTGTGAGAGAGAGAGAGAGAGAGAGAGAGAGAGAGAGAGAGAGGTGGGGGAAGGAGGGAAGAGCAGGAGGGAGGGAGGGTGGGGAGGAAGGAGGAAGGAAAGAGGGAGAGAAGGAAAATAAAAAAAAAGGCTACTCTGGGCTGAGGTCCAAATTTGAGAAGATCCCAGCCCAAGTTTGCCCCTCCTCAGAGCATCTATAACCTCCTTCACCTCCACACCGCTTACTTTTACGTCTCTCTTCCTTTTGACATTTTCTCCACCTTCTTTTTCAATCGTTTCTTCCCTCGTTTTAGCCTTTCTTTTCACTGTATTGATTTTATTTGTGTTATCTCGTTATATTTAATGTGCATCTTGTTAATATATATTCTGTGTGTTTCCTTTTCATCCTCGCTTCTTCTGACTTTTTTCGTTTTTCTTTTTGTCCCTCCATGTTTATTGTTTTTTTTTTTCCTTTGCTTCGTTTTGTTCCTCCATGTTTATAAGTGCTCCCCGTTGCTTCCCTATGCTTCCTCATGCGTTTATGTATTTTTTTAAAGCAATTATCAGCTTTTCCCTACAACACTCCTCTGTCTGCCACTATCCCCTCTTCCTTTTTCTGTTCTTCTTCAGTCGTCGTCAACCGTTCTTCTCGCTATTTTATATTTTTATTATCCTCAGTTCTAATACTCATTCTGCCTCCATTTGCTCCTCTGTGCCTTTTTTTTTTAATGTCCTTTTTGTTGGCCATCTGAAGCATTTTGATCTTTTCCAAACCTTCTCTGCCTTTTCCTCTCTCTCTCTCTCTCTCTCTCTCTCTCTCTCTCTCTCTCTCTCTCTCTCTCTCTCTCTCTCTCTCATCCTGTTTACCTCATCCCACATTAGCTCTCTGCGGCCTATTTCTTCTCTTCTCTGCTCTTCTCTATCACTTTCTTCTTTTCTTAGTTCATTTAATCTATTCACAGAGTCTTTCATATCTTCTGAAGCCTTTCCTCCGGTCTTCTCACCTCTTGTAAAATTCCTCTTTCTTTCATATTTTTCTTCAGTTTTCCCTTTAATCTTCCTCTCTTTTCCTTATTCCCGATTCCCCCCAGTATACTTCCTTCCTCCCTCGCTCTTCCCCCCATTATATCTCTTTCTTCCTCCTTCCCTCCAATATACCTCTTCCCTCCCCCTTCCCTCCAAAATACCTCTTCCCTCCCTCTTCCCTCCAATATACCTCTTCCCTCCCTCTTCCCTCCAATATACCTCCTCTCTCTCATCCCTCCAGTTTTCTCAGCGCTTCCTTAGCTTTCTTCATCACTTCATTGTACCCTTTACTTCCCGCATCCCTCCCTTTACCCTCTCCTTTCCCATATCCCTCCTCCCTCCAGTTTTCCCCTTTCCTCCCTACAGTTACTTCCTTCTCGTTATATTTCCTAATCCTTCCCATTTCCCTCTTTCCTTTCCATTTCTCTCCCCTCCTCCCATAGCCTTCTCTCCATTTCCTTCTGCTTCCTTGCTTTCTTCTGTGTCCCGCCCTTTCTTCTTCCCTTCTCTTTCCCTTTCCCCACTCTTTCCCTTGTCATCCTCCTCAGTTCGATTTTCTGTTCCCATTACCCAGTTTCTCCAACTTTTAGCCATTAGTTATATTGTATGCTGTTCGAAAGCTCATGAGTTCGATCGCAAGCTCTGGAAAGGAACATTTTAATTACTCGATTTTTTTTATACTTCATTTATCTTCAAGATCCACCGACATTTCATAGAAGCACCATCGCTGATACACTGTTTTTTAATTAGACAGCCCTGGCATGTATTTAATATGGACGGTGGTCGTAGGTGCCAAAGTGGTGACATGCGACGGTGTGGCACGTAGGAGGACTTGTGGACCTCAGGGAATGGACCAGTGTGCCCAGAATAAAAAAAAAAGAAAAAAAAGAAAAAGAAGAATCCCCAGACTACACCAGTCGTCCCCTTACGTTCCTCCTCCTCCTCCTCCTCCTCCTCCTCCCTGCCCAAACCTGACACTTATCTGAGAGCGACGATTAGAGCGTTGATTGTGGGGTGATTAGGAGCAGGGAAGGGACTCTCTCTCTCTCTCTCTCTCTCTCTCTCTGTCTCTCTCTCTCTCTCTCTCTGTCTCGTGTGGGTCTACGGTATCTGTATATACAATTTTGCCTATAATTCGTGCATACACAAATTCTCACTTTTAAGTCATCAGCAGACCTACATTTTTGTCTGTGATGTCCATTTTTTGGGGGGAAGCTTTTTTTTTATATTCCTTTTCTCTCCGCTGTCACTCTATCCTCTCTCTCCTTTTTTCCCTCTCTCCTTCTCTCCCATTCTCCTTTTTTTCTCTCTCCCCTTCTCTCCCTTTCTCCTTTTTTCCCTCTCTCCCTCTCTCCCTAGCTCCTCTCTCCCTCTCTCCTACTGTCCTCAGTTCCCCCATAATCCCTTTAGCCAGAGAACGTTACATGTATATTTCTCCCTGCCTCCTGACAGTTACCACAAGACAGATTTTGGGAACTGAAGGGATTAGATATAGCCTTCATTAACCCCTTCACTACTGGGGGCCTCTTCCAGTATTGCCATCGGCTAAGGAAGCTCCCTAACATCTCTTTCTTAGCGATTTAGGTTTGGATCTGGCTGGTTAATAGTCTTTTGTACGTTATTTATGCTGAGTATGACGATATTGGAAGATATTATGTAACACAGAAGACCGTAAGGTGTAATAAACCAAATAAATCGCCCAGGTAAAGGTGTTAGGGAGCTTCCTCAGCCGACTAGAATACGATCCCTAAGCTGAAAAAAGGAAATAGTGGGGATAGAGTATATCTTAGATCATCAGTTTGAAGAGGTTAATCCCACTCCCCTCTCCCTCTTCTCCTATCAGATCAGAGGGGAAATGAAGGTGAGGGGAGGGAAAAGGGAAGATGAGGGGACGGATAAAGAGGAAGGTGATGGGAAGGGAAAAAGGAAGGTGATGGAAGGACAAAAAGGAAGGTGAGGGGACAGATAAAGCGGAAGGTGATGGGAGGGAAAAAAAAGAATGTGATAGGAGGACAGAAAAGAAGGTGAACGGAGGGAAAAAGGAAGGGGAAGAGACAGCAGAAGGAGTGGAAAATGAAAGGTGATGAGAAGGTAAAAGGAAAGTGACAGTGGGGCAAAAGGGGTGATAGTAAGGAAAAAATTATGATGGGAGGGATAAAACAGGATGATGGTGGGGAAATAAGAAGGTGTTAGGAGGGAAAAAGGAAGGTGATAGGATGGAAAAAGGAAGGTGTTAATAGGAGAAAAGAAGGTGATAGGAGGGGAAAAAGGGAGATAGGAGGGAAAAGAGGAGGAGTAAGAGGTGTGGGGATGTAGCAGGTAGATGACAGAGGCTGGAAAAGACAGAGGCAAGAATATACAGTACTATACTATTTTTTAACCCTGTCGACTGGTGGACATCTTTTTCATTATTTTCTTGCTATCACAGGACGATTTTATTTGTCCCAGGAGAGACCTTTTGAACTGGAGGGGTTGGATATATATTTAGCTATCCCTTAACTACTAAATGTCTTCCTAAGTTGAATAAAGTCGTCAGGAGGTTGTAAGATTAGATTATACAAGACGTCATTGGACTGAAGGGGTTGACTTACAGTATGAAGAAGTAAATACTGTGAACCGGCAGAGTTATCCATTGCAAAGAGAGTTGATAAAAAAAGCGAAGAAGAAGAAAGAAAATTAGAAAAGAAAAAACAAGGAACAAGACAAATCAAGTTCCGTTCCGTTTAGAGTACCTGAATACACTACCTTTGAAAGACAAGAGGGTTTAAGCAAAGGGAGAGACAAATTGAGAAAGACTATGCCAGACTTGAGTTGACCTGTGTTGTACGTGTAATGAAAGACTGATAATTCCTGTGGATTCTTGCATTAGACGGTTCGACAAGAATAGTTGTAACATTGTGTAGTTTGAAGGTGCTTCGTGCCTTCCGTAATGGGTAAGACAGAGCTCAGAATAACAACAACCTGTGCATTAGGGATGGCAGAGTGATACAGCAGAGTGGTGAAGAGAAATGGAGGAAGTCGGGGAAAGAAGGGAACTGATGGGATGAATAGCCTTTTTTTCCTCCCTGTTCCAGCGTAAACAAAGAATCCATCGCCATCGCCATCGTCGTCTTCAAACTGGTGTGGTATGATCTAAAATCGGGAAAGTTAAACAAAACGAAAAGCAGATGAACTAGCATTAACGTGTCCAACGAGTAAAAGACTCTTATAATAATATCTCGGCCCCTCCTTCAGTCTCGTTCTCATCTCTCCTCTTTCCTTCCCCTCCTGTTACCCTTTTTTCCGCATAACTATTACTCTCATCTTCCTTCTGCCTTTCCCTCCTTTTTGTCTCCTCCTTTTCTTGACTGCTTCCAGTTTCCTTCTCCTCCTTCGTTTTTTATTTATTTATTTTTTTTTTCAGCTGCAGTTTCAGCTCCAATTTCCTCAGTCTTTTCCTCCTCAGTCTCCTGCCTCTATCTACCTCACCTCTTTGCTTCTTCCATCTTCTCTTTCCTTTGCCATGTACCTCCCTCTTCCATTCTCCTCCTCCATCCTCCCTTCTTCACCATTAATCTATGTCACCCATTCTTTCTCCTTTTCTTCTCCTTCTTTCCATCATGATCTGCCTCCCTTTTCCCTTCCCTTCCTTCTTCCTCCTCCTTCACCTCCTCCCTGCGTTTCTCTGCCTCAGCCTCACTACCGCGGACAAACAGGTTGGTGTTGACAGTCTCCTAAAACGTATTTACTTGCCAGGAGTGCAAACTACGCCTTGCCCTCCTCTCTAGCACCCTCCCCTACCCTTACCCTATGCTGTCCTCCCCTATGCTCTCTCCTCTCCCCTTCCCTCCCCTCGTCCCTGATCCTATCCTGTCCGTTCCACCATCCTCTCCCTGCCTTAGAATTTCCAGTTAGTTATATCCCCCTAATCCCTGCCATACCTTCTCTCCTTTCTTATTCCTACTCTGCCCTCTTTCCCCTTCTTATCCTCATCTTACCTGTATTATCCTTCCTGTTCCGTTTGCCCCTATCCTCCTCTTAACCCCATTAGTCCGATGACTTATTTTTATTCTCTTCAGACGATTTTGTTCAACTTAGGACAAGGAATTAGGTTATGAAAGACATGATGGAAAGTTTTCTAACCTCGTCACTACAGATGGTGTTTCGAAAATTGAATAAAATCGTCAGGAAGTAGAGAGAATAAACTGCAGATGACATCCTAGGACTCAAAAAGTCGATCTTCCCCTTGCAAACACTCACTATCCGTGCATTTCTCTTCACATCCCGAATCGCCTCCCCTCTTCTGTGTTTAATGACATCCTCACGGCTGTTTCCTCGCTGACCACCCCTCCTCTTTTCCTGTTAACTTCTTCACTACGAGAGGTTTCCCCAAATATGAGGAAAATCATACACTGGTAGAGAAGACGAGAGTAACGACCTCAGCCATAATATGTTTTTATTTTTTTACTGTTTCCAGATTATTTTACCTGGATGAGCAGAGTACCCTGGTAGTAAAGAGAGTAGTGTCAGGTGTGTTTAACTTTTCATTTTAAATATCTCTCGAGACCTTAAGAAAAGCGTCTGAACAGAGCAAGAATATAACTAGAATTACGGTCTCCGGTTGAAGAGCTAAATTTGCCATCGTGCTGAAAATGTTTATAAGGGTTGGTTTTAACGTATTCACTACGAAAGGTGTCCCCTATGGATATAGAAATCGTCTTATAAAAAATCGTCTGACTGGTAAGAATAAAGTAGAGGTCATGGTAGTGAAGGGGTTAGGAGAGGTCATACTTTTACCCGTCCACTTACAAACTTATCCCTTTTTTCTCCCGTCAGCTGTCAATTCCTCGACTTTTCTCCCTCAAGCATCATATGTCAGTCGATCCCTCCCATTCCTCAGCCTCCTTCCCCCTCCTGTGAGAGAGAGAGAGAGAGAGAGAGAGAGAGAGACCCTCATCTCTCATTTCTCTCACCCTTTTCTTCTTTCCTTCATATCTCACCATTCCCTTTACCATTCCAGTTTTCCCTCCCTTGACTCTCTCTCTCTCTCTCTCTCTCTCTCTCTCTCTCTCTCTCTCTCTCTCTCTCTCTCTCTCTCTCTCACCATTTTTTTTACGCACTTCCTTTGCCTCTTGGTTATCTCCCTCTCCCTGCATCTTCCCATCCTTCTCCTCCCTTTTCCTTTCCAGTTTTCCCATCCATCCCCTTCCGTCCATCTCTCTCTCTCTATATATAATCGTTCTCATTATTTCCACTTCCCTTTTCATTTCTAGTTATCTCACTCCCTTCCCTCACCTCTCACCTACTCCTTCCCACACCTGCCACCTACTCCTCCATCTCACACCTGTCACCTGCTCATTAGTCTCTCGATAATAGGCATAAAACTAATTAGCAGTAGCACTAGAATAATAAAAACAGGTCATCGTTCTGAAAGGGTTAGGAAATGAGAAAGACCTTGAAGCCTAACTGCATTGACCTCTCCCCCATTTCCTCACACCCCCCCTCCTTTCCCCCACCCCCACCATCCTCGCAACTTTTGTCCGTGGTTGCGTGCGATTGGGTTGCGTGCTTGTGGGTTTCTAGGGCGTCAGAGAGAGAGAGAGAGAGAGAGAGAGAGAGACTATAATAATCCCTAGTTATTGGTTATTATGCTTTTCACTTGATCCAACGAGCGGCGTTGTCGGTGAATGGTTGTTGTTTTAATAGAAGTTAATTAATAGACAGCGTGATTCATAATAGTGTGTGTGTGTGTGTGTGTGTGTGTGTGTGTGTGTGTGTGTGTGTGTGTGTGTGTGTTTGAGCAGTATATGGGCGTGTTGTCGTCTTGGGGTTTGTTTATACATGTTTTTCACTCGCCTTCACCGCCCCCTGCTGTGCTGTGGGGGGGAGGGGGGCAGAACAGGAAGAGGGAAGGAGAAGATTTGAGGAAGAGGAAAGGGAAGGAGAGGGGAGGACAGGAAGAGGATGAAGACGAGGAGAGGAAATTAGGAAGAGAAATAGAAAGAAGAGAAGGACGGATGAGGCTGAAGAAGAGGAAGGAGTATTGGGAAGGAAAGGAAGAGAGAAGTAGTGGGAAGAGGAGGGAAATGAGACAGAAGGGAGAGTGGGAAGAGAAAAAAAAAAAGAGAGAAAAAAGAAGAAAGATAAGAGTGAAGAAGAGGAAAATGTGAGAAGGAAAAATAGAACAGTTGGTGGAGGGGGGAGAGGGAAGATGCAAATGGAGAAACTGATGAGAAAATAGAGAGAGAGACATAAAGGGAGGTGGAAGAAAAGGGAAATGGGGCAAAATGGATGAGAGACTAAACGAAGACTTACGTAACAGTGGAGGAAGTTAGAACATGAAACAAATGGGAGTGAATAGGATGAAAGTACGACTGAAGGAAAAGAAAGGGGAACAAGAGGAGGGTGGAAGAGACATGAAGGAATAAAGGAGAAAGGGGCAAGGTAGAAGGAATGATGGGCTTTAAAGAGAAGACAAGATGAAAAAGTGAGAGGAGTTTGAATAGAGGTAAGTATGACGGAATAAGGAAAACGAGTGGGAAGAGGAAGCTGTGAGAGAGGAGGAAAAAAGAATACGAGAGGATAGGAGAGAAGAGAAGAATAATGAAGACCATATGCAATTTATAGAATGATGATGATGGTGATGATGATACGCGATAATGATGATAAGAAAGAGGCATAGAACAGATGATAGAGTAAAGCATAACTTCAAGACAACACGAGAGCAAACAGAAATGTGACAATCTTTAAAAAATGCGAAACGAAATGAGTAGAAGCTTCCAAAACAAAGGGGGAGGAGAGCATTACCTTGTTGTTGTTGTGCAGGACGAAGGAGAAACAGCTTAGAGAGAGAGAGAGAGAGAGAGAGAGAGAGGAGAGTAAATGAATAGGTTGAAAAAGAGAACACATGCGATATATCGATTGATAAAGAAAGCGGAGAAGTTAACAGATTAAGAGGAAAGAAGAGGAGATAATTGAGGAAATGAAAAGAGTGAAAAGGAAACAGAATGAATAGATTAAACACTGAGAAAGGATGAAGTAAACAGACTGGGGGAAAAGAAACGAAAAATTGAGAAGAAAAGGAAATTGAGAGATTGAAAAAGACTGCAAGATAATGCAAAAAAACGAAAGAAAGAAAGTGAGAAGTGAAGAATGAACAGACTGACTAGAATATAAAAAGAGAATGAGGAAAGGTGGAAAAGAAAGGACTAGTGATAAGATTAAGAAAAAGAACAAAAGGAGATAAACGAAGTTAAAACGAAAGGAAGAGAAGTGGTAAGAAGATAATGAGCTGAAGGAGGGAGGGAGGGAGGGAGGGAAGAATAATGAGAGGGAGGGTGGGAGGTAGGGAGGACGAGACAGAGAGAGGGAGGGAGGTTGGGAGCAAGAAGCAGAAACGAAAGAAATGGAAGAAACGAAGGAAGGAAGGAGAGAGAGAGAGAGAGAGAGAGAAGAAACAAAAGAATACAAGAGGTTGGCAGGGAGAGAGGAATAGGGAGGGAGGAAGGGACGATGATGAGAAGGAGAAGAGAGAGCAAAGAAGTAGAAAAGAAATAGGGGAAGGAGGAAAGAACAGAAAGGAGGGTAAGGAAGGAGGAGGAGAAATGCGAGGGATGAAAATCGGAAGGGAGGGAAGGAGGAGAGGGAGTGAGGAAAGATAAAAGAACGAAAGAAAAAGGTCGGAAGGGAAGAAGAAGGAAGGAAGAAGAGGAGGGAAGAGGAGACGGAAGGAGTGAGGGAAGGAGAGGGAAAGAAGAAGACAGAGAGAGGAGGAAGGGAGATATCGACCCCCCACTCCATCATTATCAATCACTGCTTGACCTCCAGCCCACCCACACCATCTGCCTGCCTCACTCCCTGTCCTCCCTCATGGTTGCAATTGCCATGGTTGTGTTGCAGTGGTGACCTTTATTGTGATTGTACTTTTGGTAGGAATGGTGGTTGGTGTCCTGGTGATAGATGTTGTGGTAGGAATGATGGTTGGTGTGACTGGGATGGTGGTAATGGCTGATGTTGTGGTAGGGAGTGGAGCGTACGTGATGGTGGTTGGAACGGCTGTGGTGGTGATTGTGATGGTCGTTGTGGTAGGAATGGTGGTTAGTGTTGTGGTAGTAATTGTAGATATTTTGGCTGGGATTGTGATTGATGTGGTTGTTCTAGTAATGGTGGTTGTTATGGTAGAAATGATGGTGAGTTGTGACTGGTAGTGGTAGGAATAGCTTCTGTTGTGGTAGGGATTAGAGTTGCTATGGTGGTGTCGATCATTACTCTTGTGGTTGGAAATGTGGTTGATGTGGTAGTGATTAGTTTGATGTAGTGACAGTGGTTGGAATTTGCGTTTGATGTGTTAGTGGTAGGAATGATGGATTGTAATGGTTATTAGAATGGTAGCTGAAGTGGTAGTGGTAGGAATGGTGGTTGATGAAGCTGTGGTGACTTGATGGTTTAAGCGGTGGTTGGTGGTGTTGTGGTAGGAATGTTGGTAGATAGTGGTGAGTAGAGGAATAGTGGACGGTGTTGGTAACGGTGGTAGGAATGGTGGTTGATATAGGAGTTGTGGTAGGAATGACGGTTGATTTGGTAGCTTGTGGTAGTGGTGGCCTGAGTGAGGAATGATGTGGTAGGAATGATGATTGATATAGTAGGTGTGATCATTAATGGTAGTGCCAATATGGATGATGATGGATGTGGTAGTTGTGGCTAATGGTAGTTGTGGCAGTCATGGTTTTGATGTATGATGCTGTAGTGGTGGTGGTTAGGGGTGGTAAATGAGAGTGGTGACTGATGTTGCTGTTGTGGTGGTGGTGGCGATAGGAACTGTGGTTGATGTAGTTGTGGTAGCGAGAAGTAAGAAAGAAAGATTGGAAGAGAGCAGAAGGGAGAGAAAATGAAGTGGAAAATAGGAAAGAAAAGACTGAAGAAGAGAGGAAGGAACGGAATGAGGGCACCATGAAGAGACCCCATATCGAAAATCTCTTGACCCTTTCCTTGTTCACCCCCTCCTCCCTTCAGCCCACAATGCTCTCTTTTCCTCCTTCTTGCTCTCGTTTCACACCTCCTCCTCCTCCTCCTCCCCTTTCCTCTCACTCCCATCCACTCCCCTTCCGGTCACTCCCCTTCACTTCCCATACCCTCACTTCTCAAAACTTCCTTTTCCGCCATCCTCCTTCCCCTCACTCCCTCCCACTTCCTTTGCCCTCCCTGCCCTCCACTCGCCTTCCCCTCCCTGCCCTCCACTTCCCTTCCATTCCCCATCCCTTCCCTGTCTTCCACTCCCCTTCCTCTCTCTCGCCTTCCCCTCCCTGCCGTCCACTCCCCTTCCCCTCACTCCCCTTCCACTCCCTGCCGTCCACACCATCTGCCTGCCCTTCTCCTCACTACCCCTCCTGCCCACCCGTCTCACTCGTTGCACATATTTGGACAGCTGAACACACACACACACACACACACACACACACACACACACACACACACACACACACACACACACACACACACACACACACACACACACACACACACACACACACACACACACACACACACACACACACACTGAGAATTATTATTATTATTATTATTTTTTTAGACGGGTTGGTTTTATGATAGATACATGAAAGAGTTGTCTAGAAAAAATAAATCCACATTATGCTGGGTACCTACTGTAAGGAACCACGTATTTTTTAAAGGAACATTTCTGATTGTGCCTGAAAAATAATAAGAATACATTACAGTATATTTAAGGTCTGCAGTACATTAAATATTATCATCTGGCATTAAGGAGATTGAGAAAATAAGAAAGACGTCAGGGCACTTAAAGATTTATTGGAGATCCCTTGTACCCTCTTTACTGCATGATAACCTTCCTTCCTTTATTTATTTATTTATTTATTATTGTGCTGAGAGTGACATTGGCTGAGGGAGACCATAATCCAGATGAAAAGACGTGGTGGTAGTGAGAGGGTTAATGCTGTGGGTGTGATGATGATGGTGTTGTGGTGTTGATTGATGGTGCTAGTATTTTGATTGATGGTGCTGGTATTTTGATTGATGGTGCTGGTATTTTGATTGATGGTGCTGGTATTTTGATTAATGATGCTTGTATTTTAATTGATGGTGCTGGTATTTTAATTAGTGGTGCTGGTATTTTGATCAGTGTAGTTGGTGTTTTGATTAGTGGTGCTGGTATTTTAATTAGTGGTGCTGGTATTTTAATTAGTGGTGCTGGTATTTTGATTAGTGGTGCTGGTATTTTGATTGATGGTGCTGGTATTTTGATTAGTGGTGCTGGTATTTTGATTGATGGTGCTGGTATTTTTATTAGTGGTGCTGGTATTTTGATTGATGGTGCTGGTATTTTGATTAGTGGTGCTGGTATTTTGATTGATGGTGCCGGTATTTTGATTAGTGGTGCTGGTATTTTGATTGATGGTGCTGGTATTTTGATTAGTGGTGCTGGTATTTTGATTGATGGTGCTGGTATTTTGATTAGTGGTGCTGGTTTTTTTATTAGTGGTGCTGGTATTTTGATTGATGGTGCTGATATTGAAGGTCGATTTATATATC
Organism: Coenobita brevimanus; assembly: GCF_032717465.1. Taxonomy (NCBI): domain Eukaryota; kingdom Metazoa; phylum Arthropoda; class Malacostraca; order Decapoda; family Coenobitidae; genus Coenobita; species Coenobita brevimanus. Next base: position 30,919,823 of record NC_137000.1, read on the forward strand.
ACTCAGGCTCCTATGACTACTTTCTTAGCTAAATGAAATCGTCTGACGTTAGTGGAATAAAGTAACAGAGGAGACCTGGGACTACCTTCTCGAGAGGTTAGGAAGCTCACTAATGCCTCTTCCTTACCGATTTATTTTTGCAGCTGCTCCGTTAATATATTCGTGTGTGTTATTAAGTCCATGTCTGTATAAAACATAGGCAACGCTACGTTGTTGCAACTCTCCATCTGACCAAGCACATCCCCCCCCCCCACCTCCCTGCACACCTAACCATGCGCATAACGGCCCTCACCCCCCTCCCGGTCTTTTCTTTTAAAGGTGGGCGTAAGGAGAACGCCTTGAGGGCACAGCCGTTCAGATTCTTTGCGCAGGTGGCATTGAAATATCTGATTTTTCTTTTTGGCTTTCTTATTATTAAAAAAAAAAAAAATCTCTACGCCCAGCCAGCCGCCCTGCCGCTCAACTCTACGGACGGACAACTACTGATTCCAGTGATAACAAAACCCTCCACTGACTTTGTCAGGTGGAGGGTAAAAAGATATAAGAAGCAAAGAAGAGACTACTGATGGGTAGTTTGGAAAATAAATCGCCAAGGAAGAGGTGTTAGGGGCCTCCTCAGCGACGATTATAGAATACGAGCCCTGGCCATAAGAGAGTTGAAAGCGCCAGCATTAACACCCTTACACTTTTTGACCTACAGAGGCGAGTTAAATCCTCTGATGTTAACTGGAATAGAATGTAGAGCTGCCACGATCATGAGAGAATTACGGCACTCTTGGCAGTATGGTACTTGTCACTGTTTTAGTGGTGCATGTAGTATTATTTCACTATACATCTTTTATCTTAACTTGGCCCAGATTTTCGTCCTTTCGCAAGTAATATCACGTGGTTCAGTGGCAGGAAAGACAGTGCTCTGGCTCTGTATCCTTTTTCATGGCACTTCTTCGTGACTACCATGCTAAGGTTAATGTATTGTTACAGTTCATCATTTAAAATGGAGTGGTGACAGTTTTAGGCCTAGTCAGATTAAAAGGGGTATAACTGGTCATTGTCTGTGATGGCTGTTCCCGGACTTGCTGCTGAATGTGTATGGCTGTTATTAAATCTTTTTTTGTCGTTGTATTGATATCGACAGAGTACTAGAAGATAAACATGGTCGTGATGATAGTACAGTGGCGGTGATAGTATATGATGATAATATAATGATGGTGGTAGTATATGTGGTGGTTGTGTTTATAGTAGTAATGGTGATAGTACAGTGGTGGCGATAGTTTGTGTGGTGGTGGTGATAAATGGTGAACGATAATATAAGTCCTCGTAAATGGTGGCTGAGGCAATTTGATATTATTCTATTCTTTCTATAATTTTGCCTAGATTTTTGTCCTGTTGCAGCTTTGTTTCGGGTAGGACAGTGACAGAAAAAGACATTACTACTGCTCTGCATCCTTTCCATAGCACTTTTTCGTGACTAGCAGCATATTCATGTGTTAATCTATTGTTACAACTCAACAGTCAATATGGAGAGAGGGCAGTTTTAGGCCAAGTTAGAGTAAAAAGGGTCTAGTGAATGCTGTGGTGGCAAAGGTGCTTATAATTCTCATTCTGTTTGGTCATTCTCTTTGATGGTTAACGCTGAAATAATCACTGAATGAATATGGTTGTTATTATCATCGCATTTGTTTTTAAAGTCGTATTAATGTAGACAAAGTACATAATCGTTACTCCTGGCCCCATTTTGTTTTATGTTGTGGTTGTGATGGTGGTGTGGTGGTGTTGATAAATGGTAATGAAGGCCTTGTTCGTGTGATGGTTATGGTAGTTTGGTTTGGCTAATTGCCCTGGCCATGGGTGGTTATAACTTGCTAATTGGTCTTTTTGTTTGATCGTTGTAGCTGAAGTTGTTGATGCTGAATATGTGTTTGCTTTTTGTTGTTGCTGCAGTTGTGGTTGTTGCTGTTGTTGAGGTTGCAGATGGTGTCGCAGGTTTTGTTGTTGTTGCTATTATTGATGATGATATTGTTGTTGTCATAGCGTCAGTTTTTGTAGTAGTAATAATCACTTTAAGCAGAAGACGTCTTTTTAATGTTATTTTTCGTACACCTGGACAGTTTTACTATGATAAGAACCCCTTCTCTTGTCGGTTAAGGAGACTCCCTAGCACCTCTTCCTTAACGATTTATTTTTTGGATATGGGTGATTAATATCCTTTTGCACGTTGTTTATGCAGAGTATGACGAATGATGTTAAGAGGGCGGGTGTGTATATTGCAGAATGAGGCAAAAGTGTAATAAGCAAAGTAAATCACATGGGAAAAGGTGTTGGGGAGCTTCCTTAACTGACGAGCGTACGGGCCAAGGAGTAGCCCGTTGTAGTGATGGGAAATAGGACAGTAAGGTCTAAAAAGGAAAATATTTCGGCTAGGGAAAAGGTGTTAGGGAGCATCCTTAACCGATGAGAATACAGGACAAGGAGTAGCCCGTTGTAGTGATGTTTATTGTAATCTTTAAAACTATCCCATTTGAGAAGCCTCCTGAAAGTTAAATAAAGCCTGTGAAATAGAAGCAATGTAATCAAAATATTATGGCATCTGAGTAAACTGGTAATTATCGACCGAGTACAAAAAAAAAAAAAATCGTAATTCTAACGTATGGACGCCTTTTATTTGTTGTTGTTGTCAGTATTTAACTTGTGGGATGTCTTGTGGATTAGTTTAGGATTTTAAAAAATTCCTTTATATCCATCACTACAATAATTCTTCCCTCCTTCACTACAATAAATGTTCCCTAAGATGAATAAAACCGTGTGATGGTAGCCAGGTGCAGTTATTAGTCCCCTACCAGTCAAACGAGTCGGAGTCTGTAGGTTTGCGCGGTTTCGTCAGTACGTCAGAACGTCTGTCAGTCCGTCCGCAATTTTGTGTCTGCTCTTTTACATCCACATGCATGGACAGATTTTGATATAACTTCACACAGTTGTTCCCCATACCATGACGGTGTGTCGCACGCAACAACCAGCCCTCTACTCCCAAGGTCAGTGTCTTTACATACCCATATTGTGTACACAGTATCACACCCACATTGAATACACAGTACATATGTATGGTTATCATCCGGTAGGGGGCCATTTATTGCATGACAATACTTCATTCACTTGTTTTGGTGATGATGTGATAGTGTTGGTAGAATGGAGAGCGGTAATGTAGGTCCTGCAGATTGTGGCGGTTGTGGCACATATAACGGTTGTGGTAGTTATGGCGATTGTGGTAGTTATGGCGGTTGTGGTAGTTATGGCGGTTGTGGTAGTTATGGCGGTTGTGGTGGTTTGGTACTGATGTTTAATCTGGTGGCATAGATGGTTATAACTCAGATCACCATTGTGTGTGACGGTTGGAGGTGTTGTTGCTGATGAATATCTGTAGTTGTTGATTAGTTTGTTGTTAACTTTGTTGTTATTATTGATTTTGTTATTTTTGTTGTCACAGCGTCAGTTCTTGAAGTTGCATTGACCTTTTCGAGATCGAGATTAATGTCGATTTGTTTTCATGTGACATAGATTCGAACCCTTTTCAGTTCAGCTGATGGTCAGGGGTAGTAAGATTAGAGGATAAATTTGATTAGTAACCAAGGAGACTCATTCGCACGTCAAAACATAGGGTCATCAAATTTCATGCAACCATAGCACAGCATTCAGGTTGTGGGAGTGACCAGGATCCATCAGATGAGAACAAGCCCACTATAGTACAGTATTTTGTTCCAGTTAACGCCATTATGTAGCAAAGGGTGTGTCATAGGAGCCTGAGAGTGTTAAAACGAACTAACCCTTTAACATCCTTGAACACCAGTGGGTTATGTTCATCAGTGAGTGTCTCGTTGGAGCCTGAGAATGGTCATGTCGCCAGCGTACGAAAAAAAATATATATATCCTCGTATTCGTAACTTATGAACTCCATTTTTTTTCTTTAATGTTGTGGTGGTGATGATAATGTAGTGTTGATGATAGATGATGCGTGGTATTGTGTCCCGTTAGTAACCCCTTCAACCTGAGGACGTATTTTTATTGTACTATTGTTATATCCAAACGAAACTCATTAGCTAAGGAGCGAGTTTTATTGTGGGTGGATTAGATATAGCACTTAAACTCATTATCAAGAAGCTCTTCTAAGGTGAGTTAAATCGTCTGGAGATTAAAAAAAAAAATAAAACTGAGCAATATATCATGGGGGTAATGGGATTAATGGTGGTTGTGGTAGTTTGGTATTGATTATTACTCTGGTAGTCATGGATACCGTTTGGGAGGTCCTTTTGGGGAGTCTCAGTTATATTACCAGGATATTTAAAGGGAAAACTAACTTAACATGCAGCTTTCCTTAACCCCGGTGCAGTGGGAGGTGAATTGTAAGCTTGCTGTAATTGTCTGGGTTTTGGAGGAGTTTAGTGAAATAGAAAAATTGGTTGTCATAGCGAAAGGATTAATTGTGTGTGTGTGTGTGTGTGTTATTGTTGATTAATGGAAGGCGGTAACGAGGGTTCTTTTATGTTTTGTTGGGTTTGCAGGATGGTTATTGATGATTACGATGGTGGACGAGGTGGTTATGGTTTTACATTTATTTATTGATGCGCTTGATGGTTGCAACTGCAATTTTTGAGGAATGCGTTTGGTTGTTGTTGTTGTTGTTGTTACCATAGCGTCAGTATATGTGATCGTAGTAATGGTGGCACGATTCAGAAAAAAATAATAATTATGCTTGTAACTCATGACCCACCATTTTTTAATGTTATGGTTATGGTAGTAGATGGTGGTGATAAGTGATGCGTTATATTGCAGGTACTGTAATTTATGATAGTTATGGTAGTTTGTCATTGATGGTTACTGTGAGATCAGTTGGTCAATGTATTTCGTTGTGGTTGTAACCTCCTCCAACGAAGTCGACGGAGATTACGTATCCACCCGTGTCCGTTTGTCTGTTTAAAATGTCTTTAAAAAAAGTTATCTGTTTTGAGTTAAATCTGGTGGATAGGTGGGCAGTGGGTCAAGGAAGAGTTAGTTAGATTTGTAGGTGAATCCGGATGTGGATGCAGGAATAAATCATTGATTTTATTGACTTTGGCGGAGGTATGCTCTCTCTGTTGTTTTGTAACATGGGATACTAAGACCGAAGAATTAATTGGCTATGTGAGACCGTAATGACATTCGCCTGAGAGAAAAGAAGAATTACAGCAGTGAATAACTTTTATTGGCGTTGACGGAGGTATGCTTCCTATACATGCTTTGTAGTTTTTTTTTTTTTGGGGGGAGGGGGGGGAGGGCTGGTGGTGCCTTTGTTTTGTTGGTTAAATTTCGCACTAGTTTTTGCTTTGTTCTTGTGTCTGTCACTTGTTGTAGATATATATATATTTCTGTCTGTTGTCAGTTTCGGTGTTGTACAGGTAAATAAACTCGCTTCTTGCGACCAGAATTTTGATTGAAATCTTCACTACAAAAGATGTTTTCTCATCAAAAGATAATAAAAGAAAGAAAAGGGAAGAAGGTAAGTAAATAAATAAATAAAAATGAACATTTATCAAAGGCAAGAGAATAAAACAGATGGAAATGCGTCATCGCACTAAAGTGGTTAATGAAGAGTAACCTTTCCGCGGCGAGATGTCTTTGCAGTGATGAAGACAGTCACTTGTTGCTGGCAAGAAAGTGATAAAAATGCTTCACAGTACTAAAGAGGTTAATGAGTCTGCAGTGTACGTAAGATGCATGACTTAAACGCCCTTGAGGTGTGGTAGTGACACTAAAGTTTGTGAAGCACGTGTTGAGGCGGAGAAGTGGGTGCACAAGACTCGCTTAGCTACTCTCATCCCCTGCATCATATCTGCGCTGTACCCCACTAAGCCGCCGGAGCAACTAAACCTCTTGAATCCGGATGACGACTTTTTTAGTTGATTATTGCTACCTTTAGTCGATTTTATCCGGCCATTGGAACGGGAGAGGTTAGACAGAGCTCTTCACTAACAGAGGTCCTTCCTAAGTTTGATAAAATTGTCTGATGGTGGCTAATTAAAACGAATAAGACGTTAAGTGATTGAAGAGGGGCAGTCAGTCGTGGAGCTGTAGGGAGACAGAGGAGGGGCAAACTCCCAGCCCACCCACTCTGCCACATTAACCCCTTCACCACGAGGGCGTTATATGCTGTGTTCTTGCTGCCTCCAGATTATTTTATTTAACTGTTCTTAGAGAAGCCGTTTCAGGGGAAGGGGTTTGAAACTTTACTGTAAACGCCTCCAGTAAGAAATATCTCCCCAAAAGTAAGTATAGTCGTCAGTTAGTAGCAAGAATAAAATTAAAAAATATATCCACGTTCTGAAGGGGTTAGCTTAGTAAAAATACGGTGTAGATGGTGACAGTATTTTGTTGGTGAACTGGTGCTGAGAGTTTATTCACCACAGAAATGACCAACAATTGTAAAGTCATTAGTGCAAAAATCTCTTTAATACGATATTTTTTCTCAAGCTTAGGAATGACGGGGGATAGACACAGCCCTTTATCCTCTTGAGTATGATGACGTCTTCCATTTAGTGTATTTTTAGTATCTCCAAACAATTTAATTCGACCTAAAACAAGAGCCTCCAACTGAAAAGGTCAACTAGGCTGCGGATTAACCCTAAAGAGATCACTACTACTCACTGGTATCGCCTTAAGCCCTTTTATTAGGAGTATTAAATTCCCATAGGTGAAGGAAATCGTCTGGTGTTAGGAATAATAAAATAGTAAAATGCGTTGCCACCTCTAAATGAAATAACTGGGATGGATTTACTCTCTTAGATGATATCCTTTAGCGCCACACATAATGAAATCCGAGGTGCAGCGTCACTTCTCCATAGATTAATTAAGCTACATATATTACAGGTATGGTTACTCGTTTCCTCTCCGTCACATACCCTCGTTACAAGCTGCGTCACAGGTAACGTCACAAATTTGAGTAGAGTGGAGCTCGGCGCAATCCCTCCTCAATGTTGCAAAAGTTTGAAAAAGTTCCTCAGTTATAATTACTTTTTTCCGACTCTGGGCTCTGCATTTAAGAGAGAGAGAGAGAGAGAGAGAGAGAGAGAAACTTTACTGTTAGTCCTTAAATACTCCCATTTCAGGATGAAGATGTAATTTAAAGATAGGAAAAACTTAGATTAAGAAAGTTTACTCCCCCCTTCACCCCAGAGATTATTTTATGTACCTTATCGAGCCCTTTTGAGGCGGAGTCGTTCTGAGGCGCTTGCCACTGATCCCTCACAGCAGGAGAGAGAGAGAGAGAGAGAGAGAGAGAGAGAGAGAGGTGTAGGTTAAGATTTAAGGGTAATGGTGAGAATAATTTTAAGGTGAGAGAGAGAGAGAGAGAGAGAGAGAGAGAGAGAGGTTAAGATTTAAGGGTAATGGTGAGAATAATTTTAAGGTGAGAGAGAGAGAGAGTAAAGGCGAATTTAGTGGACATTAGGAGATGTAGGGAAGAGATCTGGTTGGGTAGGGAGGTTGGGATGGGTTTAGAGAGGATTGAGTAGTAGGAAAGTGTTTGGAGAAACTCTGGGGAAAAGGAACAGGGCGTGGTGAGGAGTAGGTGATGCTGGGGAGAGTTTGGCGTGGGTGAAGTGAATGTGGGAAGTGTGTAAGGTGACTTGGCAAGTGTTTGGAGTGAAAGGAGTGAATAAGGAAGTGTTTGAAGTGAGTGGGGAATTGTATGGAGTGAAGGAGTAAGGTGGGAAGTGTTTAGGCGAGTGGAGTGAGTGGGGAAGTGTTTAGGGTGACTTAGCAAGTGTTTGGAGTGAAGGGAATGAGTAAGGAAGTGTTTGAGGTGAGTGGGGAATTGTATAGAGTGAAGGAGTAAGTGGGTAAGTGTTTAGGTGAGTGAAATGAGTGGGGAAGTGTTTAGGGTGTTTCGAATGAGTGGGGAAATGTATGGAGTGAAGGAGTGGCCGACGATGTTTTAGACTGGAGTGAGGAGGGAAGTGTTTAGGTGAGTGGAATGATAGGGAAGTATTTTGGGGTGAGTGGAGGGAATGGGGAAAAGACTAGGCGACTGGAGTGAGTGGAGAAGTGTTTAGGGTGAGTGGAGTGAGTGGGGAAGTGTCATGAGTGGAGTGAATGGAGAAGTGTTTAGGGTGTGTGGAGTCAGTGGGGAAGTGTTTATATGGGTGGAGTGAGTGGGGAAGTGTTTAGGATGCGTGGAATGAGTGGGGGAAGTGTTTAGGTGAGTGGAGTGAGTGGGGAAGTGTTTAGGGGGCTAGTGGAGAGAGTGGGGTAGTGGCTGGGGTGAGTGGAGGGAAAGATGGGGAGTATATGAGTGTTTAGGGACGCAACTGGAAGGACAGAGTAAAATGTTTGAGCGAGGTGAAGGCAGTTAGCAGAGTTCCTATAGTGCAGATTGGGGAATGGGGGAAGGTTTGGTGGACAGTGCAAATTGGGGAACGGGAGAGGGTTTGGTGAAGAGAGTGCATTGGGAGGGTTTGGTGAAGGGAGTGCAAATTGGGGAATGGGAGAGGATTTGGTAGAGAGAAAAGGAAATTGGGAAGGACGTGGGGTTGGTGGAGTTGGAAAGGGCTCGGGGTAAACAGGGGTGAGTGGGTAAAGGTTTAGGATGAGTAAGGGAAGTCGGGAATGGTCTTAGGGTAGTGGACAAAGTTGGGAAGGGTTCAGGGTAAGTGGAGGGAGGTAGGGAAGGGTTTGCAACGTAAGTGGAGGGACAAGGTGAAATGTTTGGGCTAAGTGGAGGCAGTTGGCAAGAGTTTCGAGATAAGCGCAAATTGGGGAAACGTTTAAGGAGACTGGGGGAGGTCTGAATGGGCGTGGAGAGACTAGGGCAGTGTCTGGCGGTGAGTTAGGCTAGTTTAAGTTAGGTTACGTTATAGCAGGCTAAGTTAGTTATATTTGGATGGGATAAGAGGGACTAGAAGAGTGTCTAGTAGCTAGTTGGGCTAAACTGGATTTGGATTAGAGTAGGTGGAGTGTTCGAGCGTTTGGTGGTGAGCTGGATATGAAAGATTATTTGTGAATGATTAAAAGAAGATGACATTTAAAATTCTGGCTTCTCCTAGACGATTTTTGCAGAAGGCTTAAATATTATCGTCTACAGATAGCATGAAGAAAATAAAAAAATTCGTCCCCCGATTTAAAAGGTTAAAGGAAAGGAAGGAGTGTGAAGAGAGAGTGAGGGGATTATAGGGTGTGTAGAGGGAATGACCTGTGACATTTATGGGAGTAGGAGTGGTGATTGTGAAGCAGTTGAGGGAATGAGGCTCGCTGATGACGGGGAAGGCGGAAATTGAAGGCGATGAAATTGAGTGGTTAGGGGGATAGATGGTCGATGGAAGAGGACTGAAAGTTACGGAATTAAGTTGAGGATTATTACGAAGAGACAAAGGAGAAAAACATGAAGGAGTGATGACAGCGGTAGAATATAAGAGAAAGGAAAGGGGACGGGTTGAGGTTAGGTTGTTAAGGGAGAGAAGATGAGAATCAGGAGAGTGGGGAGAATTAAAGGATTGGGACGTGGCTGAGCTCGACTGGCGAGGGAAAATCTAGGGATCTGTGTGTGTGTGTGTGTGTGTGTGTGTGTGTGTGTGTGTGTGTGTGTGTGCGCGCGTGTGTGTGTGTGTGTGTGTGTGTGTGTGTGTGTGTGTGTGTGTGTGTGTGTGTGTGTGTGTCTGTGTCTGTGTATGGTGGAGGTAGGGTGATGCGATAGAACGAGGGAAAGTGCAGTGGAGTGAGAAAAGATAAGAGGATGTAGGATTAGAGAGGATTATGGGATTATATAGGGATTAATTGGAAGACGAGAGAATTCAGGTCGAGGTTGAAAGGACATGTCATAAAAAAGAGAGAGAAAAAGTTAAGGGATAATTCAGATTCCATAATTAAACTGAGTGAGAAGGGAATACGTGGAAAACAGTGGATTTTTTTCTTTGCTCTTTAAAATCTAAAATGTGATGATAAAAACAGGAATAAGTTCGACGTGGTGGACTTTCTCTGGGCTGGAGCTTAAAATGGTTCCTGTTATATAGAGTTGTAGAATAAAGGAGAGAATGTGGGAGGACAAGAGAGGGAGAAGAAACGCAAAACTGAGAGTAGAGAAAGGGGAGGTGAGTGCTTGACAAACAGTGAGATGGAGAATTGGAGGAAGGAAGAAGAGAGAGAGGAGATCGTGGGAAGGGAGGGCGAAGAGAAGGGAGGCGAGTGAGCAGAAAGAAAAAGAAATGCGTAAGAGAAAAAGTTGGTACACAGAAGGGGAGAAACAGAGGCAGAGTTGAGAGGGAGAAGGAAGGGGGAAGAGTAATGATTGTGATGATTGCTGGTGGTGTAGCTGGGGATTGTGATGATGATAGTGGTGGTGGTGGTTGGGGTGATGATTGTGGCATGTGATGTCAGTATGATTTTGATGGTAATAGTGGTTGATAATGTTGGTGACTTGTGGTGGTGATTGTAGTGATGGCTGTGGTGGTTGTGATGGTTGTAGTTGTGGACTGTGGATTGATTGTCAGCGATTTCGGCCAGGGAAGATGGTGATCGTTGTGGTGGTGATTATGGCTAATGATAGTGGTTTAGATAGTTTGCAGCAGTGACGATTGTGGAGGGAGAAAGTCTACTGATGCAAGGTTGAAGAGATTGTGCTTTCATTGTATGGTCACAGAACATGGAGAGTGAATGTGAACAGAATGATGAAGGGGGTATATATGAGTGAAGTTAAGCGTAGATGGAGGCATGAAAAGGTAAGGAATTGTGGGATGTGTTATATAAAAATGTGAGTATGTTCGGCATGGAAGTTGTGGAAGCAAAGGAACGAAAGACAGACATGCACAGATTATGTATGAACGGAATGATCAAGACAGTGGCTAAACCCCATTTTTAACTGGGGAATCGACAGCGTGGTCTCTCTCACGGGGATTATGAAATACACCCTCCAGTTGATCGCTTGATGTGAAAGGTGTAGTGTCGAGAATTACGAAGAACTGATTGATGAGTGAATGTGTTACCCATTTCACTGGACACTCTGTTGACAATTATACCAGTTTTGTGATTCCTTGTTTCTGTTTTTGGATCCCTCCCACTCTTTATAAATTATTTGAGAATATGATGATGAAAATGATGATGATGATGCAAACTTGCTCGATGTTAAAGTGACTCGATGTTAAAGTGATGTAAAAAAAACGTAGGATATTATTAAGGTATAACATGCATAATGTATTGCAAAGGAAGAGATGTTAGAAGGCCTCTTAAACCCACAAGAGTACAGTCTACAGAGGATAATACCGTACTTAGAATATTTATATTGCTTGAACTGGACGTTAGAAAAGTTAGATCTCGTACACACCTCACACTGCCACACCAAACACTTCCACACAGCACCTCCATAATCTTATATTACCACACTTCATGGTCACAGATCACACTTCCACACCACGCACTTGCACACTGCACATTGCTCTACCTTACGCTGACACATTTCAAGGTCACACATCACGCAGCCACACCTCACTCATCCACACTGCATACTGCGGCACCTTACACCTCCACATCTCACCGGCACACCACACACTTCTACACCACACACTTCTGCACTACACACTATCATATCTTACACTGCCACACCTTACGTTCGCATATCACACCGTCACACGTGTCTCACAATTCACAGGCAGTTTTCTGACACCTTGTACTCTCCATGAATTTCGTATGACACACGATACCCCTCTCTTCCCTGGCCAGCTTCCCTTGACTCCCTCCTTAATCCTTTACTCTTTGATTGCTAGGGATTCGCTGAGGTGAATGAAATCGTCTTCCGTGTACTTCACTACCTTCAGGATCCTGTAATTGACTAAGCTGCATAAAATAGTCTGGTGCTTGCTGGAATACGAGTTGTCGAACCATGAGAGGGTATTAGTGGGTAAATACTCTGGCTTCTATGACCTACTCAACTGAATAAAATCGTCTTGGATAACTGGAATAGAATACTGACGTCCGTTCATAAAAGGTTTAACTAATGATGACGGTTCTACCATTCTCTGGCTTGTATGTCTCGCTGTCTGCTGAATAAATCGTAAGGCGTGAGGTGGAATAGAATACTGGAGGTGTCCGAACGTGAGTGTTAATGGTGACAGTGTTAAGTTTTTGGTTTCCATGACTCACTCTCGGCTGAATATAATTGTAATCCTGCTAATTGTCTCACCAGTCATTCATTTATCTTCCCATGCGGCCTTTCATTAATACAGCGTCTCATCTACTCATATGTCAAGCCATCCATCTTTCCGCTTTTCATTCATTCCTGTCTGTCCAGCTTTCCGTTTCTCCCGCCTTCCTTCCATCATTCCTTCCTTCCGTTCATCCTTCCCTATTTATTTATTTTGTTTTTCTTCCTTTTCCTTTTTTCATTTTTCTTTCTTTCCTTCTGTCTATCCTTACTTCCTTCCATCCTTTCTTCATTCCTTCCTTGTTTCCATCCTTCCTTCCTTCCTTCCATCCTTCCTTCCTTCCTTCCTTCCATCCTTCCTTCCTTCCTTCCATCCTTCCTTCCTTCCTTCCTTCCTTCCTTCCATCCTTCCTTCCTTCCTTCCATCCTTCCTTCCTTCCTTCCTTCCTTCCCTCCATCATTCATTCATTCATTCATTGCAATAATCAGTCCTGTTAATCCTTCTTATTATCGAGCAATCCTTCCATCCTCGATTTCATCCAGTGCCTCATCTATCCTTCCGTCTGTCGAGCCATCCTTCATCCCTCTCTCCATGCACCCACATCTCTTCTCATGCACCCATCTCTCTTCTCATGCACCAATCTCTTTTCTTCTGCATCAGTCTCTTATGCACCATCTTTCTTTTCATGCACCCATCTCTTCTTATGCACCCATCTCTCTTTTCATGCATCCCCCTCTCTTTTCTCCTTCATTTACATCTTCCTCCCATCGACTCTTCTCCACAATGCTTCTCCAGTTTTCTTTCCTTCCAGTTTTCTTCCTTATTAATCATTCATCGTTTCCTCCATCCCATCTTCGTCATTCCTCTCCAACTTTCCCTCCATCCAGTCTTCTCTACTTTTCTTCTTCACCTTTTCTTCCATCCAGATTTTGTCCATTTCTCTCCATCTTTCCTTCCATCCAGTCTTCTCCACTTTTCTTCTCATCATCCACTCATCACCAATTCATCTGTCCGTTTTTTTCTTCCACGTGACTCACAGCTGTCTACGAGTATTTATCACTTCTACTTTTCATTTTTCATATTCACTTAAATTCTTACGCTCACCTCAGTGATTCTCATCATCACACACTTTCGTTCACTCTAACTTGTCAGAGTCATATTCCTCTCATGCTCACTCATTCATCTACCGCTCACCTTCACGTTCGTACTCTCACCTGCAACATTCATTCGCCCTTATGCTCACCCTCACCTTCATTCCTCATGCCTGTCACCCTCAGCTTCACCCCCCTCATCTTCACTCATCGTCATCTCTCATCCTTATTTCTCCTCACCCTCACTTTCACCTTCACTGCCCTTCACCCTGACCCTCACCTCCCTCACCTTCACCTCTCACCTTCACAGTGCCTGACACAAGTAATCTTCCCCCTCACATATATATCATTCTCCCGGGCTCTTCTTCCCCCTCACCCCATTTATCAACCTTACCCTCACCCCTATCCATCACTCTCTCTCTCTCTCTCTCTCTCTCTCTCTCTCTCTCTCTCTCTCTCTCTCTCTCTCTCTCTCGTTCTCCCATACCCTCCTCCTCCTCTCTTTACCTATCACTTACCCTCCTCCTCCTCTCTCTAGCCCTCACTCTTTTCCTCACCCTGTGGCCATTACGCTCCCTCTCCTTTCCCTCTCCCGTCTCCTTACCTTTTCCTCCTCCTCCTCCATTTTCTTACTCTTTTCCTTATCATACCTCCCCTTCCCCTCACCATTCCTCACTCTTCCCCTCGCCTCTCACCACTCTTCGTCTCACCTCCCCAATTTTCCCCTCACCTCTCCCCTTTCTTCCCCTCACCTTTTCCCATTCTTTCTCTCGCCTATCCCCACACTTCTCGCCTATCCCCACACTTCTCGCCTATCCCCACACTTCTTCTCACTTATCCCCATTCTTCCCCTCACCATTCCCCACTCTTCCCCTCACCATTACCCTTTCTTCCCCTCACCTTTCCCACCTTTCCCCTCACCATTCCCAACTCTTCCCCTCACCATTACTCACTTCCCCCCTTCTCACCTTTCACCACACTTTCACCGTTCCCTGCTTTTCCACTCACCTTTCCCTACCTTCCCCTCACCTTTTCCCGTTTTCCCCACACCATTAACCATCCCACTTCCCACCTTTCCTCATCCTTCCTCTCTTCTTGCATCTCACCACCATTTTCTTTGTTATCTCGTTCTCCCCTGTTCTTCCAGTCTCGCTCCCCTCACCCCGGTCTGTTCCTTACCTTACTTTCCACTTCACTCTTACCCTTTTTTTTCCTCGCTCTTTCACCAATCCTCACATCCCACCTCTTTGCTTCACCTCTCCCTAGCCATCATCCCCTTACCATCCATTTTTCTGTTCCCCTATCCTTCCTTCCTCCTTTCCTTCCATCATCCCTCCTCCTCTCACCCTTCCCCTTCCCCTCGCTCTCTCTCACTTTTCTCCTCACCCTTCGCCTCACTTTTCCCTTCGCCTTTCCCCTCACCTTTCCCTTCACTCTTCCTCTCACCTCTCCTCCCCTCACTCTACCCCTCACATCCTCTTGCTCTAAATCTTACCTCTCCTAATCCTGTTTTCCCCTCCCTCTCTTTCCCTCTTTTCCCCTCACTCCACGCTCGTCGTCTACCTCACCTCCCTCCTTCCTCTTAATCATATTCTGCAGTTCTTTTCTTCTCACTGTACTTCCCTGTTTCCTCACTCCTTTTTCTTTCCCTTCTTCTCAGTTCTCTCCATCCTCATTCCCTCACCCTGCCGTCAACAGTTTGCACATCCTTCCTCTACCCATCCTCTTCTCTCCTTTCTTTTTTTTTTTCCCAATGTTATTTTCCTCCTCCTCCTCCTTTGTCTTTATCTCCTCCCCTGTCTTTCATTTCCCCTCCATCCACTTATGATTATCCTTGCTAGATTACGATTTCCTCTCCTTTTCCTTCGTTTTCATCTTTTTTCTTTTAACTCTCGAATTCATTGCTAATCGGCTTCACATCCCCAAATCTTTCCGGTTAAACACACACACACACACACACACACACACACACACACACACACACACACACACACACACACACACACACACACACACACACACACACACACACACTGGTGAGAATATTGCTGTCGGAAAAAAAGTGGCCGAGAAGTGTTTGTTTCACGCCTACACTTCAATCTGTCACCATTTCCTCTGACACCTCCATGCCCACCTTTGCCATCACCTGTGCACTGTAACCTTTTCTCTAGCACCACCACACCCACCTTTTCACCACTTCTGTAGTCACCATATCTCTAACACCACCACACCCGCATTTGCATCACCCATTTTTCTAGTACCACCACGTCCACCTCCTCCAACCTCTATACACTCACCGTTTCTGCAACACAACCTTCCTCACCAGTTCCACCTGTGTGCCACCTAGTTTTCTTTATTTTACTCCCCAGCCCTGTAACCTGTGGGCTTAGCTTTGTGCCTCTGTGTTCCTGTTGCCATTCAATTTTATTCAGTCTAGAAGAGCCGTCGATACTGATAGGGAGTAATTACAGGTGTATCGTAACCTGCCATTTCGAAATCTCACCCTAAATATAACTATGCACGGAAGAAGAATACAGTACAGAAGTCATCGGAGGGAAAGGGTTAATGTTCTTTTTTTCATTCTTCATTACTCTTTTCAGTTCTCATTCTTTGCCTCTCTGACTTAATATTTTGCACTTCCATATACTTTACTTCCATCTTCATTCTCCTCTCATACTTTTCTCTCCTCTTTTACCCCAGTTTCCTCTTTTCTTTTTTCCACCCTAACTCGTATTTCCTCTTCCATAATTCACTTCCCTCAACCTACTCATTAATCTACAGTACTTCCATCTTCATTCTTCATTCACTCGCTTCACTCCCTCGCTTTCGTCTCTTCTTCCTCATCTGTTTCCTCCCTGACTCGCATATCTTCTCCTTCCTCATCAGTCTACCTTTATTTATCGTTTTTCCTTTTTTTTCGCACTGCAGCTCCCTCATCCATCTTCTTGCCCTCTTCATCATCACTCACCTCCCCTTTTCCTTTTCCTCTTCACTCACTCATTCCTCACCTCTTATTCTTTCCTCCGTAACTCATATTTTTCTCCTTCCTCATACAGCTACCTAACCCCCATCTACGTTCTTCTCTCCTTCTTTCATGCTCTTCTCTTCTTTCTTCGTCACCATATCTTCCCAGTCTCTCTCTCTCTCTTTCTCCTGTTTTTCCTCCCTCCTTCGCATACGTCTTCACTCCTCATTCCTCTCGTATTTTACTCATCTCCTAGCTTCCCTTCTTGCCTCCATCCAGCATCCTTCCTTTTCTTGGATGTCTCTGCTGCCTCTCATCTTCTCCAATCTTTTCATTTCTTTCCGCTGCTCCATATCTCCTTCAATAACCCTCATTTTTCTTTCCCATGTCTCCTACCATCTTCCTCCTTTGCCCCACCTCCTACCCACTTGCCTTACTTCCTACCTCTTTTACCTTTCTCCTACCCACTTACCCTACCTCCTACCCTTTCGCCCTACTTGTTGCCTCATTGCCCTACCTCCCACCCCTTGCCCTACCCCCTGCCCCTTTCCCCTGCCTCCTCCCTCTCTTCATTTCCTCCATGCTGGCTCGCCATGCTTATCATCGACTCAAAATAAACGCCATTGTCTTAGCCTTACATTAAAAAAAAAAAAATCTTGAAATGAGCAATAAGTGTGTTGTTTGCCTGAATTTGTACTTATTTTTATCTCTGACTTTTTCCTTCATTTCCGGACTCCAGATATAATTTCTTTTCTTCCTCCTTCTTTCTCGTACCTGCTCCCTCTTCCTTTTTCCCCTCCCTCGTTTCCTTCCTTTCCCAATTTCGTCCCTTACCTCCTGTTTTCTTGTCTTTCCTCCTCTCTTTCCCATCCCGTATTATCCTGACCCCTTTCTTTTCCTTCTCTCCTTTCCCTTCCCTCCGTTTTCGTCCCTTCGTCTCCTCATCTCTCCACATTCCTTCCTCGCTCCCTCCACCTCCCCTCCACTTTTCTCCATATCTCCTCCCCACTCCCTCCACTTCTCTTCTTCCCTCCATATCTCCCTCTCACTCCCTCCACTTCCCTCCATATCTCCAGCTCTTTCCCTCCGCTTTCCATCCTATTCCCTCCATACTTCCTCCTTACTCCCTCTACGGCCCCTCCTTTTCCCTCCATATCTCCTGCTTTTTTCCTCCACTTCCCCTCCGTATCTCCTTCTCACTCCCTCCATTTTCCCTCCTCTTCCCTCCATATCTCCTCCTCACTCCTTCCATTTTCCCTCTTCTTCCCTCCATATCTCCTCCTCACTCCCTCCACTTCCCCTCGGTGAGATGACAACAAAAAGTCCCTCCTCTCTCGTTTGTCCCTGTCCACCACTCGGCGAGATGGGAGGAGAGGAGAGGAGAGAAGAGAAGAGAAGAGGAGAGGAGAGGAGAGGAAAGGAAAGGAGAGGAAAGGAAAGGAGTGAAGAGAAGAGACAACAGAAAAGAACAGAAGTGGAGAGGAGAGGAGAAAAGAGAACAGGAAAGGGAACAGTAGGTAAGATGGAAATCGGCGATGGTAGGAATGATAGGAGAGAAGAGAAAGGAAGGGAAGGGAAGGGGAGGGAGAAGGGATACGACGGGAGTAGAGAAGAGGAGAAAAGAAGAGAAGAGAAGAAGGAAGGCAAGAGAAGACTTGATAGGGGAAGAGGGAAGATAAGAGAAGGGAATTGAATGAGAAATGAAGGAAAAGAATGGAAAGAAAATAAAAGAAAAGGCAAGGAAAAGAGAAGGAAGAGAATGGAGGGGAAATGATGGCATAAGATTGGAAGGGAAAGAATGGGATGATATAGAAAGGAAAATGATGATGAAAGGGTTGAGTAGGGAGAGACACAAGATGAAAGATTAAAGAGAGAGAAAAGGAGAATGGGAAGAAGAAAGTAGAAATGGAGAGGAGGACGAGGAAGAGGAGTCAGAAGAAGAAGAAGACATAAGGTAAAAGTACGCATAAAAGGAAACAGAACAAAACAGTAGGAAGAGTGAACATAAGAAAATAGCGAACCAGAATGCAAAGGGTTAAAGGTAGAAAAATGTATTCACAGAGGAAAGGGAAAAAGCCTGCAGAAACTAGTAAACTAAAAATAAAAACCGATAAAGCGAGAAAAACGTATATATCGAGGGAAGGGAAAAGCAGAAGAAGGGGGAGAAAAAACAGTGAACCAACATACAAAGGAAAGTATATATACCGGTATATATATATATATATATATATATATATATATATATATATCGGGAGAGGGGAAAAAGAGAAGCTTCCCAAAATAAGGTCATCCAGGGTCGGGTTGGATGTCAGGGTGCTGGAGGCGATTTTTTATTTATTTGTGTTTATTTATTATTTTGACCCCCGGTACAGAGTTGGCTTTTTGTGTGGGTGTGGAGTTGAGAGAGAGAGAGAGAGACAGACAGACAGACAGACAGACAGACAAGGACAGAGACAGAGACAGACCTCGCCCTCTCCTTCCCCCTTGTCGTCAGTGAGGCAGTTCGTCACAATATTTTTAAGTCTTTATCTTCTGCCATTTATTCTCTTTTTTTTTTTTCTGTTCATTTTTTTTCCATTCCTTTTTTTTTTAGTCCAAATTTTTCTTGCCTTCACTTTTTCTGCAGTATTTGTATTTTGGTTCCCTGGATTGTCGTCTCGTCTTTCCCTTTTCTTCACTTTTTTTTTTTCACTCCCTCTCTCCCTCGCTTATAATATATATACTGTACATATCCCTCTGTCTTTACATTTACCTATTTCGGTCTGCCCCTGCGTCTGTTTCTCATCGCTTTGCTTTATTTAATCTTTCCATTTCTGCATCTCCATTGTTTTCATTTTCTTTCGTCTGTGAGTCTTTATTTTTTTTTACTCTATTTTTGTTGTCTTCTCAGCGTATTTTTTTCTGTGCGTCCGTATATGTTTCTTTCTTTTCCTCTGCGTCTCTATTTTTCCTCCTGCCTCTGTCATTGCGTCACTTTTTTTTTTTTTTACTTCGTTTCTCTCCATTTTTAGCTTTCTTTTTCTATGCGTCTGGTTATTTTGGTCTCATATTTGCGCATTATCAGCTTACATCTTTGCACGTCTGTGTCTAGCATTTTCTTCTTCCATTGCATGTATTTATTTCAGTTTTTTTCTTATTTTATGTTCTTTGCACTTGTGTGATTTTCTTATTTCCTGGCTTTCCTTATTTTCCATGTTTACGTCTTTTAGTGTCCTTCTTTGCGTCTGTCACTTTTCGTCCTTTGTGTCTGTATATAATGACTGTTTTCCCATCACTTTATTTTTTTCTCTGCGTCTCCGTGTGTGCTTTGTATCCGTCTCTGCTTTTAACTATTTTTGTCTCTGACTTTCTTTTCCTCTTTCTTTAATTTGGCGTGTGTCCAGTGAGGAGGGACGTGCCGAACCATTAATACCACGACCCCCGGCCACCAGAGAGAGAGAAAGAGAGAAAGAGAGGAGGAGGAGGGGAGGGCAACATACATACTGTACATACATGTGGTACATACATGCATACTTGCATACACATCCGGCAAATACCTACACAACGCAGACTACGTCTCTCTCTCTCTCTCTCTCTCTCTCTACATATATGTTTATATGTTTGCATATATATCCGCTCATCCATTCATTCATCCATAAATCCGCCCACCCATCCACACCCATCCATCCTTCCTCCTCTTCTGTTTCACCCACATTCATTCAGTCATCCTACTATTCATGCATCTTTTATCTTTCACTCACTCTTACCCATCCATCCACCCTCTCACCCACACATGCACCTGCATCAACTCATCCATTAATTCTTCCCTCTTCCTCCACCCACATATCCACCTACCCTTTACACCCAGCCAACACCCACAGCCTTTCATCCATTCCTTGTCCTCCTGTTATCTGCTTACTCCCCCACACCCATCCATCCATCCCTTCTCTCCCTACCACTTCCACATTCCCACCCATTCCCATGCCCACATCCATCTATACGTTCATGTCTTACGCCCCCCTCTTAACCCCCACTCATCTCCCAGTCCCCTCCCATTCACCCCACACTCACACCCATCCATCCATCCCTTATCTCTCCCACCCCCCTCCACCCACAGCCACTCCGTCAGCCAGCTAGCGGCCCATTTGTAGCGACTGGTAATTGGGTTGTCAGAGTGAGGGGGGGAGGGGGGCGGGGAAGAAAGGCCCTGGTGAGGAGAGGGGCAAATCCTAGTTAAAAATGGAGCTCTTTTTTCCCCTATTATGGTTCTTAATGATGGGTTGGGGGCGAGAGAGGCCAAGTAACTGGATGGGATTGGGTAGGAAGTAGGTGGATGCGACTGGGTGGAGAGTGTGTGGATGGGATTGGATGGAGTGTGTGTGGATGGGATTGGATGGAGAGTGTGTTGATGGGACTGGGTAGAGTGTGTGGATGGGACTGGGTAGAGTGTGTGGATGGTATTGGGAAGACAGTGTGTGGATGGGACTGGGTGGAGAGTGTGTGGATGGGATGGGATAGGAAGTAGGTGGATGGAATTAAGAAGGGAGTATGTGGATGGATTTGGGGTGAATGTGTGGATGGGACTGGGTAGTGGTAGGGAGTGTGTGAATCGGACAGGAGAGGGAATATGTGGATGAGATTGGGGAGAGTGTGTGTGGATGGAAATGGGGAGAGGGTGTATGGATGGAATTGGGGAGAAGGTGTATGGATGGAATTGGGGAGAGGATGTATGGATGGGGTTGGGGAGGGGGTATATGAATGGGATTGGGGAGGGAGTGTATGGATGGGATTAGGTAGGGGGTGTATGGATAGGATTGGGGAGGGGGTGTATGGATGGGATTGGGGAGGTAGTACGTGGATTGGTTGGAGATGGTATGGGTGGGGTGTATGCTGGGAAGTTGCTTGGGATAGAGAGGGACTGTTGTATATTTGAGATAGTAAGAGAATGGGTGGATGAAAAATGAGAATGAATCGGTGGCGTGTGTATTAGGCGGGTATAATTGGATGGAGGAAGAGGCGGTGGTTTTATGTTGATGGTGTGTGTGTTGATGTTAAGTGGAGATGGAAAATAAGTGGGCTTGTTAATCAAGTGGTTTGTGTGATAAGTAGGTAATTAGTATGTGGACGAACTTCCAGGAGTGAGTGTTTTGTGTGTTTACGATGAGTGTTTTAATTTTGTGTTTTGTGTTGAGCGCGGTTTGTGTGTTTGCCGGATGCTTTGTGCTTGTGTATTCAGATAAATTAAGCATTGTCTGGCTGTGCATTGTCCCTTCTGATTATTTGATGCCGTCTCTGGTTTTGACTTTTGTGTTGGTTTCATCGCTCTTCACTTCTTTCCCACGCCTCGCTGGTTGATTTGAGGGGTTGGGAGGGGGGGAGGTGTCATGCCAGGATTAGCCTGTATGAGCCAGTGGGGGGCCCCGGGGTGAGTGAAGTGTGTGACTGGAGCTGTCATTCGCGGACTGGTGGACAGCTGGGAAGAAAAGAAACTTAGGGTAATGGCAGGGGCGGGTGAAGGTAACTGTCAGTGTGCAGCCAGTAATTAGCAGACGAACGCCGCTTTTGGCAGTCATAAGTCGGGAACAACTTCTCTGTTTTCTGTTTATTCCTTTACCGTATTATTTCACATTCTGTCTTGTATTCTCTGCTCCATGCTCCTCACTTGTTTCCCTTTCTGGTACATTATGAGTGTTATGCGTCACAGAATGGTCTTAGGCTGTTTTGTTCTTTTTAATGAAGAGTTATCACTTTACTAACAGGATGAGGCTATATACCTCAGTACTAACAAGGCATATGGGCCTGATGGGGTCCCTCCTGTTGTTCTCAAGAACTGTGCTTCTGTGCTTACACCCTGCCTAGGCAAACTCTTTCGTCTTTGTCTGTCAACTTGTACCTTTCCTTCTTGCTGGAAGTTAGCTCTCATTCAGCCAGTCCCAAAGAAGGGTGACCACTCCCAACCCTCCAACTATCGTCCAATTGCTTTAACGTCCTGTATTTCAAAAGTTTTCGAGTCAATTCTTAATAGAAAAATTTTAAGGCATCTTTCCTATCACAACCTTCTTTCCGATCGTCAGTATGGGTTCCGTCAGGGACGCTCCACTGGCGATCTTCTCACCTACCTTTCAGACTCCTGGTCATCCTCCTTTCGGGACTTTGGCGAAAGCTTTGCCATTGCACTTGACATCTCAAAGGCTTTCGATCGAGTCTGGCATAAATCTTTAATTTCCAAACTGCCCTCCTACGGTTTCTATCCTTCTATCTGTGCCTTCATCGCTAGCTTCCTTTCTGGTCGTTCTATAGCCGCTGTTATAGACGGCCATCGTTCTTCTCCTAGATCTATCAACAGTGGTGTTCCTCAGGGCTCTGTCCTATCACCAACTCTCTTCCTTTTATTCATCAATGATCTTCTAAGCTGTACATCTAACCCTATCCACTCATATGCTGATGACTCCACCCTTCACCTTTCCATTCGGTTCCCGCAACGCCCATCTCAACAGTTACTTCAACAAGCGAGGGATGAGGCTGTGGCACACCTAATGTCTGACTTGGCTCGCATCTCTGACTGGGGTAAAAATAATATGGTTGTCTTTAATGCATCTAAGACTCAGTTCTTGCACCTTTCAACCCGACAAAATCTTCCACAGGTATACCCACTAATGTTTAATAATATTCAGCTTAATCCTACATCATCCTTGAACATGCTTGGGGTTTCATTTACTCGGGACTTATCTTGGAAAGATCATATTACATCTCTTGTAAAATCTGCTTCCAAGAGATTGGGTGTGCTAAGCCGACTCCGCTCTTTCTTTACCCCTGAGCAATTGTTGACTCTATACAGGGGTTTTATCCGCCCCTGTGTGGAGTACAACTCTCATGTGTGGGGAGGCTCCCCTCATACAGCTCTTCTCAATAGGGTGGAGTCAAAGGCTTTTCGTCTCATTAACTCTCCTCCTCTTACTGACTCCCTTCAACCTCTGTCTCTTCGCCGCACTGTTGCATCTTTATCTCTTTTCTATCGCTACTTTAATGGTCACTGCTCCTCTGAACTGTCTGCTTGCATTCCTCCACCTCTACGACGGGCGCGTAGCACCCGTCTGGCAGCAGACTCTCATCCTTTTTCTGTCCAACTCTCTAATGCAAGAATTAACCGTTACTCCCAGTCTTTCATTTATGCAACAGGTCAACTCTGGAACTGTCTCCCTCTGTCTGTATTTCCTGCTGCCCATGATCTCCAGTCTTTCAAACGCAGTGTGTCCAGGCATCTCAAAATGATCGGATCTTGAATTTGGCTCTATATTGTATTTTGTTTTTCTCTTGGAGGGAACTGTTACTGCGGGCTCATGGTCTTTGGTTCCTTCTTCCTCGCATTAAAAAAAAAAAAAAAAAAAAGTAGGAAAAGGAATTACTGTAGGTTTTGTAAAAGGGAATGACAACAGATGCTAAATTTATTTATCGGTTGGAAAATGAACAGCGTCAAAAGCCACAAATGCAAGAAGTATGCCTTTTTGTTATAATAGTAATCTTACAAAAAATGTGTTGAAAAGAAAGTGCGTGTAGTGTGGGGCATCGAAGTTGTCGGTTCGGTTGAGGATTTGATGTTGCGTCGTTAACCCTGGCGGCCATTGTGTTGGGGTCTTTTCATCCCCTCACCGCTAACCAGTTGGTCCAGGACTTTAAACTCGTAAATAAGGGGCAGCTTTGAGGTCCGGCACCGTATTTTACGTGGGAGATGGATCGAGCCATAAGAGTGAATAATGTGTGAGTTGTCTGTGAGGGAGGTGTGTTCTTGTGGGGGTCCTGGGTGCTTGTGTTGTGGTTGTGGTGGTGGTTGCGGTTGTGGTTGTGATATTGGTTGTGGTGGTGGTGATTGTAGTTGTGGTGGTAGTGGTAGTGTTAGTGGGTAGTTCGTGATGGGTTAGTGGTGGTGGTGGTAGTTGTTTTGGGTGTGATACTGGTATAAAAGGTAGTAGTTTTGGTGGTTATGGTGGTTAAGTGAGTAATGGTGATGGTGGTTGTGTGGTAGAGGGAGTTGTAAGCTGTTGGTAGTTGTGGTTGAGATTGTGGTGGTTAAAAGTGGTCATGATAGTAGTTGTGGTGTAGTAATTGTGGTGGGGGGTTTTGGTGATGGCGCTTCTGAGTTGTGGTGATTGTGATGGTCGTGATGGTAGTTATGGTGCTTGTGGGGAATACGTGAAAATATGTTGGTGATGGGGAGGACGGGTTACTATGGATTCTGGTTGATGGTGGTGATTGTGGTGGAGAGGGAGAGTGGCAGCGTGTTTTTTTTAGGTATGTTAAAATTGATAAAAAGATTAAATGGATAGTTTCGGGCACGAAGATAGATAGGTAGACTGAGAAATCTGGCACATATATTGTTAAGCACCAGTAGATGAAAATGGAAAAGTAGATAAATACGGTATAATGATAGATAAGTGGGCGGATAGATCGATAGATAGGTAGATAATAATGATGTTTTATGGGTTGTATAATGAAATTCCGCTTATACATGTCCTCTTTCTCTTTCTAGGCCTACCGATCTTCACCCCAGTCCCGAGATATCAAGTAAGTGACACACACACACACACACACACACACACACACACACACACACACACACACACACACACGTAATATTGTGTGTGTTCCCTTGGTAGCCGTGGGCAGTGTCTTCCTCCCGTAATATATGGTAACAGTATTCCATCCACCTCCCCATCCTCGTCCCGCCTTCCTCCGCCATTTTTCCTCTCTCTCTCTCTCTCTCTCTCTCTCTCTCTCTCTCTCTCTCTCTCTCTCTCTCTCTCTCTCTCTCTCTCTCTCTCTCTCTCTCTCATCGTGTTTTGGGACATTTTGTTATCATGTTGCGTTCATTCTTTCTCTTGTGTGTCATATTTTTCTCTCCTTTTTTCTTTTGTCTTTCTTTTTCTCTCCTGGCATCTTTTTATTTTTCTTTCACCTTGCTTTCTGTCTTTCACAGTCTTTCTCTCGTGTGTTATATTTGGGTCTTTTTTCTTTGCCTTTCTTTTTCTCTCCTGTCATCTTTTTTTTTTTTCCTTTTATCCTCCATTCTGTCTTTCACGTGTCATATTTTGGCCTTTTTGCCTTTGCACTTCTTTGTCCTGGCTTTTGCTGTTTCTTGTGTCCATCTGCTTTTTCTTTCTTAGCCATTTTCTGCTTTCTTTCTTCATTGTTTCTTTCTGTCTTCGTATTTTCCTTCCTGTCATCTTTCTATCTTCCTTTCTTCTTGTTGTGTCTCATTTCTTCGTTTTTTTTGCTCCTGTTCTTCACGTTCATACTTTTTTAAAACTCATATTTGTCGTACTTGCACTGTTAATCCTCTTCATGTTTCCTCGTTTTCATTTAATGTTTTGCTTCCTCTTTTCCTCATTTTATTTATTTATTTATATTTATGTAGCTATGTTTATTTCTTCCTCAGAATAATTATTTTAACTTCCTTCTCTTTGTTTCTTTCGTATCTTTTCCTCTTTTCAATCTTACATTTCTTCTCCTGCTCCCCTTGACATTAAATTTCTCCTCTCATGCTTTTTTGTTACTGCAGCACATGAACTTTCTGTTTTCCTCTTGTCATATACTGGATTTTTTTTTATTCTTCTTTCCTGCTTCCTTCCTCCCTTTCCTCCTTCCTCCCTCCCTTCCCTCCTTCCTTCCTCGCTTCCTCCCTTTCCTCCTTTCTTGCTTCCTTCCTCCCTTCCTCCTTTCTTGCTTCCGTCCTCGCTTCCTCCCTTTCCTCCTTTCTTGCTTCCTTCCTCCCTTTCCTCCTTTCTTGCTTCCTTCCTCCCTTTCCTTCTTCCTTGCTTCCTCTCTTTCCTCCTTCCATCCTTCCTTCCTTCCCTCTCTCCCTCCCTTCCTTCCTTCCTTCCTTCCCTCTCTCCCTCCCTTCCTTCCTTCCTTCCTTCCTTCCTTCCTTCCTTCCTTCCTTCCTCCCTCCCTCCCTCCCTCCCTCCCTCCCTCCCTCCCTCCCTCCCTCCCTCCCTTCCTCCTTGCATGCCTGCCTGCCTGCCTGTTTGCCTTCCTTCCTTCCTGCACTACATTAATTTCATCACTGACTCATTCATTCATTCATTCATTCATTTTCGGCATTTGGCAGTAGGAAGTGAAATAATGACGGCTATAATTATCTCCTCTGCTCATAATTGCACCCCCTCGAAATTGTGCCTCGAAAATTAGAAATGTGCCGAGTTGAATGTTCCTTTGATCTGGGGGCCGTGGTCAGCGTGATAGGCTTTCCCTTGTCAGTTCTTTTAGTCCCTTCTCTTATATTCGTCCTCTTCCTCTCCTCCCTCGCTTTTTCTCGTCGTTTTTCTCCCCATTCCTCTCCCATTTGCTTTCCGCTCCTTTTTTCTTATTTTTTCCCCGTTATTGTCGCCTCTTCTTTTCGCGTCTCACTCTTTCTTTTCTCTCCTTTCCTTTCTAAATCCTACACCTCTCTTGCCCTTTTTTCTTTCGATTCATGTTTCTTTTGCACCCCACTCCTCTTCTTTTCTCTTTGCTTAGTTTCCTCTCCTCTCCTCTCCCCATTTCCCTCCGCTTCCATCCTTTCCTCCATCTCGTCTCCACTCTTCACCCCGCTTCGCATTCTCTTCTATGCCATCATCAGCACCGCCACTCCTCTTTCTCCTCTTTACTAGATTTGCATTCCAGTATCTTCTTTCTCCTCCCTCTGTGCATCACTCTCCTTTCCTCACTGTTCTCCTTTTCATTCCACTCCTCTCTTTTCCATTCCACTCCACTCCATTCTTCTCCTTTCCATTTCACTCCACTCTCCCCTC